>NW_024070206.1:54443838-54515568 GCF_014754425.2 Oryx dammah
AAGTATGTCAAAAAGATCAGCTGCAAATTTATCTCCTCAAAGAACAAATAACAGATCTCTTTTCACAATTTAAACAGAATTCCTATTATTTTTAGAAACCAATATTGAATGACATTTATAGCATCAATTATTTATTCTATCACGTGGCTACCCAGAACAGAGACCTTAAACAAAAAAGAAACTGATATTTGGTGATCTCTAACTGTAGAAATTAAAAATGATATAAATGTAATCACATACTGTATTTAGTAAGTCAAGTTCAAATATCATAAATAGGGTTTGATATTTTAACGGTTACTCTTTGAGGATGACTTGAAGACCATAAGGTTAAAGATCAAATATCAGTGCTCAAACAAGATTAAAAGAAATCCAAGAAACCGAATACAATTTTATACTACCCTCCTTCAAATTATTTTTAAACAGATCTTCTAGTGTACAAGTTAAGGTGGCAACACATAAGCCCTTCCAAATGGCAAATAGTCTTTCTGCCACATGCTTTGAAAAGAACATGGGATTGCTAAATTCAGGTAATATTATTAAATTCCCAAACACAGCACAGTTGCTTCCTTCAAAACTGTTAACATAAAAGCAGGGTTTACCGTCTAAGGGAAAAGCAAGAGATGGGAAGGACATAAAAATGTGTCTAAAAGAATCCACACCATCAAATCCACAAACTACAACTCACACAAAAATGCGTCACCATCTCAGTCTTCCTGGATGCTTTCAACAGCTTCACTCAAATACCCACCCTTCCCAGCCCTGGAGACACTCCCTTCAGATGTCTCTGGTTGTCACTACATTAAGCCTCTGAGCCACAAACACAAAGAACTACCATATCAAACCTAAGCTCCCAAGAAATCTAACACAACTTTTACAGAAAGGAAAGGCCAAGTATTTTAACAGCTGAGCAAGTCTTCTGTTCCTTCTTACGCTGAACTCAATCTGAGAATTTCTACAAAAATCTTTTCTGTAACAGAGGGCTTCCAAACTGATTTGCTCTGAATATTTGATGTCCATAGAAATATCACTGGAAACAGCCTTTTCATTTCAACTTCACAGGCAATAAAATATAAAGTTCATGCTCACTTAACCGTGCCTTAACTGTGTCATCTAGTACAAAGATTTTATCCTTTTTTAAGTCCAAAGGTCCTCACTAGTAAAATGGGGTTATTAGGAGTATCAATCTGGGACTCCATGAAGATTCACTCATTCTTTCAAACAAGACATACTGAACACCTAGTGCATTTCCGGCACTGTTCCCCACACCCACACCGGACGAAGCAGTTCTTGCGGCTGCCGTTAAGCTTACAACAGGGGAGACAAACAAGACGTAAATAAACACATAGTTTAATAAACACATGTAAGAAGAAAACCAAAGACAGAGGAAAAAGTGACCCTGGCTGGAGTCGTCAGGAAGGCCTCTTTGAGGAGGTGGCACGTGAGCAGAGGTCAGACAGACCCAGGAAGCCCTGGATGAGGTTCCCGGGAGAGGCTCTAAACCAGAACTCGCAGGTCAACTCGATGTGGGGATAACGACAGAGGGAGAAACAAACGTGATCCAGAGTCTCGTGTCACTGGATGGACAGTCCTGCTGGGTGAGCTGGAGAATTCACGAGGTGATGTGAATTCTCACGAGGTGACGTGCACGGGGCATAGCTCAGCTCCTGACAGACTCTCCGATCAACAGGCGCCAAGGACCTCGGCACCATTACCACACCCACACAGCAGCTTAAAGGCAGTAAGAACAATTAAGTTGGACCCTTTAGACTATCCTAATCTAATTAGAGGAAATAAACACTTTGGTGCCGAAACATTTAAGTCTGACCACAACATGTCTTCAGAATAATGAGGAAAAGTATATTATGTTCCAATTTCCCAGGTCAACAGTATCTACTTCACCACAGACACTTACCCACAGGTTGGGAGGGTATTTCCGTCTGCTGCAAAGTACTTTTGTCTTGAGGAAAATATCCTGTTAAGATTTCAGGTTGATGCAGCAAATCTGAAAAGAAAATATATATATTACTGGTGCATTACTTGCTGAAAGTGAAACTTGCTCTTTTCATATATTAATGGTTTAAGTTTCTGGATCATTTTAAAAACTAAAAAAAATGCAGTTATGTTTCTCTGAATAATCTGTCCTCCTAAAGAAGAAAAAAATGTGACTGCTGAGTCAATTTCAAATTCAGGGAGTTTCTTCTGTTACTGTTAAGTAACTGCAACTATTTCTTAGAATGAAAATATGCACAATGTACATAAAGAATTCGCTGCAAGGATTAACTCAAGGACTGTTCACCTCTGCTTCTTAGTCCATCTCTCTCCTCTTTTACTCCACATAGTTCCCCATCACTTCAATTTTCCATTCATGTTTTTTAAGAAAAAAGTTGCCAAGGCAAGAGTCAGGCACTACCTTTCAGTAACTCTGACTATCCCCTATCATACATGATTGCATATTCAGCATTTCAGTTGTAATGAGACTGAGAATGAAGAAAAGGCTAAAACTCGATTTTGTAATTTTCCATTAGCAGTTTTCATGCCAGTGGTCCTCAGACTGATACAGATAACTACAAATTAGCCCACGACCACTCGTCTAATCTCACCTGCAGGAACGAGGTTGAAAATTCATGATATAAGATTATCCTTTCTTTGTTATGCCTTACAAAGAAATTCTAAAATACACTGTTAAAAATCACAATTACACAAGAATTCAGTAAATGGCAGCTGCTATTGTTATTTCCTGTTTCGAGCGGGTCCGAGGGTCACAGCAGGGACAGCAGAGCACTGGCATAGAGAAACATCGAGTCTAACAGATTAAATGAGCAAAAACACACTTGTTTATACTTCTACTTAAATTCTATACTCAAGAGTATGAAAATCTTATACATTTCATAAATTTCAAGAGCATCTGCTTTTCTTCACATCAATTTAAATGCTTTCCATGAGCAAGGAACTACTGGACACCAAATAGGAGTTCTGGGCTTAATAGACGCTAGGCTCTATGCTAAGTACTGTCTCACTTAACCCTCACAAAAATCTTGTAAGATGTTCTCGTTTATTGTACCGATTTCTGGAAGAGAAAACAAAGCCTGGAGGGACTGAGGCCCTTAGCCAAGACCACACAGCTAGTGGCAGACCTGGGACATAAATCTAGTCTCTTTGACTCTGATTTTCGCAGGTATACTAAATGTGTAGCTCATTTTGATTGTATCCCATAACAAAATCATGAGTATCACTATGAAGAACACAGTCCCAAAATGAAAGTATAAAACATTTAAAACAATGCCTGGCACTTAGTAATGAATGCTCAATGAATATTTCTTATCGTTTAAAAAACAATCGGTCAAAGCAGTCTCACAAAAAGAAAGTTACGTGCATCTTTTTATGTCCCTCAATCAAAGAGGCAAAATTACACAACTGTCCTCCTCTCTATAATGTTGGTGGTGTTAGTTGCTCAGTTGGGTCCGACTCTTTGTGACCCCAAGGACTGTAGCCCGCCAGGCTCCTCTGTTCATGGGATTCTCCAGGCAAGAATACTGGAGTGGGTTGCCATTTCCTTCTCCAGAGGATCTTCCAACCCAGAGACTGAACCTGGGTCTCCTGCGCTGCAGGCAGATTCTTTACCATATGACCTACAGGCAAGTCCCTGTATAATGTTAGAGAAGGAGAGTTATGGTCAAATTCATATAAATTAACACAAGAAAAGTAAGTTGTGGGACGGGGGAGCGGGGAAGGGTTTAGAATCCCATAGACAGAGGAGCCTGGTGTGCTATAGTCCGTGGGGTCACAAAGAGTCAGACATGACTGAGCAACTACCACCACCACCACCAAGGTCCCTTTCCTTAGAATTAACCATTAGAACCAATATATTAACAGAATGATTGATTAATTGACTTCATCAGATTGATTTCAGAGAGTTACCAGTTTGACTGGTCTGGTAAGATGAAGAGTACATTTCAGGAACTTCTGAAGGAAGACTAAAAAGTCCATCCAGAATGCCATCAATTTCCGCCTGCAGATTCGGCTCCACATTAGGGCGAAGTTTAGATAAGAATTCAACTGCGCCAAGATCAACCATATGCTGCACTGCTGGAGGATACTGCAATCAGAAAAGGAGAGTCTTGAGAAAAACTACGAATATCAAAATCTCTAGACTTTATGTTACAGCAAGTAAAACATGGAACTATTTTTGGTATTATATCAGATGTTCCCTTTTTAAAACATAAAACTTGCAATGATGTACATGACACAAAGATTCATACAGACATATATGAAATATTCGGTCAAACTGACGAGAGAAAAGCCCAGACAATGAACATTAGAAATGCACATTATCAATCCCTACTTTTATTTATTAAACTGATTACTTCTCTCCACTGACACTGGCCCTTTCCTTTCCTACCTCCAACCACTCACAGGATGCCGAAGTAATAAGTACCCCCTACAACTGCACGTGATTTACAAAGTTTAGAAACCTTAAACTAGCACTGAGCTATTCGACCCTGACAACTAACTACTCTCAAGACAGAAAAATAATCTGAAAACCAGGTATGGGGAGAAACGAAACAAAACACCACGTGTGCCGTCTACCATCGGGATCTGTAACGTCATCTTTCGTGTGTTCTCTTTTATACAAAAGTACCTCTAATTTTTAACATGTAAACAACAGACCATAAGGGAAAACAGAATGACAAATATTAACCTCCCAAGATGATGCCAAAAAAAAAGGGGACATCCCTGAACTCAGAAACCGTGTTAACTTCAGAGCATATGAGAGACACTGGGAGGGTCAACATCACACAGAAGAGAAAAGGAGGAACATTATATACCCTGAGGAATGAAAAGTCAACATCTCCAGTTGTGATTCTTTTTTTTTAATTAATAATTTTCAACAGAAGTTCCAACTAAGCGACTATGGAACACTTGCTTATTTCGAAGGGATGCTAACCTTAACCAGTCTGCTCAGCAGACCCAGGACCTCGTCCTTCACTGGGACGGACGGGAAATTGAACCATTCCAGCAAGTGGAGAAACAGCAGCCTGTGCGAAGCCAGGTCCGCGCCGCAGACCAAGCTGTGCTCGAGCTTGCAGAGAATACTCCTGAGCGCGCGCTCCCGGATCTCGGCCAGCGGGTGACCTGTCAAAGCAGCACAGCACACGTCTGTTTCCCGACCCCGAGAGCCGCCCGCCGAGGATCCCCCCCAACGCTTTCCCTATCCAGGCCGGGGGCGGGAGCCGGCTGAAGAGGCAAAGGAACATGCCGGTTCCGTCTACACGCGCAGGCCGGGACGCGAACGCCGGGGTCTCGACACCGAGTCCGACGTGGGTCCCCGGGGGGCTGCCCGGCCGCCACGGGAAGTCGTCGCCGCGGTGGCCCGGCCTCCGCGAACGTGGCCCGGCCATCCTCGGCGAGCGGCCGCCTCAGCCGGGCGGCCCGGGCGCGGGGGAACGCGGACGGTTACCGAGTTTCCGGATGAGCCCCGTCAGGACCATCTCGTCTCTTCTCCGCTCGCTCGGCCGCCGCCGGAGAATTAAACCGCCGCGCCACCGCGTCCGGCCACAATTACCGTCCCCCCGAGAAACCCTGCCGCTCCGAAGGCGGGTTCTGCACAGTGGGCACGAAAGACCCAAAGAGTGAGAGGTATACTCCGTGAGCTGTCCCTGGCCCCCGCACTGCCAGGAGAGCGTATACGGTCTCCACGGTTACGTATGCGGTTCTTAGACGGTGGTCTCCATCATAAGCACTGGACAGAGAGGGGGCAAACGGGGAGAGAACGGGCTTCGTGCTGTGCATCTCGGGAGTTGTAGTCTTCACACTGTAGTGCCCCTTCCCGGAATTCCGGGCCCGCCCCCGCGCCCGCCTGTCCGAGGTTCCGGAATGCCCGCGGTTCCGGCCTGCCCGCGCGGGCTGCGGCGCGGGTTCTGCAGAAACTCAACCCCGCCCTGCGTCCTGCCTCCGCGAGGGGCTGGCTCAGCACCCTGCCAGTCTGAATTATCACCTCCCAGAGTTCAGCTCCCTTACCATTCAGAATGCAGGCTCATGTTAGGATTACCCACCCCTACTTGCCTCCCTCCCGTGACTAAACGACCCAACGTCTTTAACTGTGGGATGGAACACATCCAGGTTGATGGTTCAGAGTAAACAAGTGGTAAAAGGCGTGAGTGCGGCGGAGGGGAAGTGCACAGGAGAGAAGAGGGCTGGAGAAAGAAAAGGGCTGAGAAGGGGTTTGAATTCTTTTTTGAATGCCACTGAGGTTGACTGCTGCACTTCGATCTCAATAGGAAAGAAAAAAATAAATATAGGCAATGGCTAAAGCGTTGACAACAAAACGAAATTTGTAAAGTGATTTGCATTTTAGAGAACACTTTACCTCGGGGACCTGTTCATCCTGGGAAAAGGGATGTCGAGGCACCAATTCCCATTCTTATTTTGAAGGGAAAACAAAAGAGGGGAGAGGAACTTAAAAATCTGAGAAATTCCTGGCACACAGTCACGTCAACTAGTAAGTGGCTGACTGAGGATTCCTTTCTTTGTCCCGTTTTTCGGAGTCGGCTACTTCTACAAGTGTATAGGTAAAACACACGCTTGTGGTGACATTTGAGCTGAATCTTGAGGGGTAAGTAGGAGTTTGGGTTTTGTTTGTTTGTTTTCCATGCATTGAAAAGGGGTGAGGCAATTTCTGCCAGAGAAAACAGTATATCAGTTCAGTTCAGTCCAGTCGCTCAGGCATGCCTGACTCTTTGCAACCCCATGGACTGCAGCACGCCAGGCCTCCCCGTCCATCACCAACTCCTGGAGCTTACTCAAACTCATGTCCATTGAGTCGGTGATGCCATCCAGCTGTCTCATCCTCTGTCATCCCTTTCTCGTGCCTTCAATCTTTCCCAGCATCAGGGTCTTTTCAAATGGGTGTGGCCGAAGTATTGAAGTTTCAGCTTCAGCATCAGTCCTTCCAATGAATATTCAAACTGATTTCCTTCAGAATGGACTGGTTGGATCTCCTTGCAGTCCAAGGGACTCTCAAGAGTCTTCAACACCACAGTTCAAAAGCATCAATTCTTCAGTGCTCAGCTTTCTTTATAGTCCAACTCTCACATCCATACATGATTACTGGAAAATAATAGCTTTGACTAGACGGAACTTTGTTAGCAAAGTAATGTCTCTGTTTTTTAATATGCTGTCTAGGTTGGTGATAGGTTTTCTTCCAAAGAGCAAGTGTCTTTGAATTTCACAGCTGCAGTGACCATCTGCAGTGATTTTTGGGAACAGTATATACAAAGGCCCAAAATCAGAGTGAGTCTGTCAGAGTCACTCTGAAAATGAGAAAGTCTTGGTGGCTGGATGAGGTCTGGGAGTAAGAGAAGGGGCAGCCGGCCTGCCAGTTCCTCTCCACGTGGCCCCTCCAGTGGCTCTGCTCCACTTGCCAGACCCTGCAGGTAACTGACTTGTCCACGTGAAAAGGCTGCACCATCCAGGCAGCGGGGCCTCCATCCCTGAGTTGACCGTGGCCAGTGAGAGGCACCAGGAGGAAATCGAGGGAGTGGGGAGGGCGGGATATTTAACCAAGACCCCACCAGCTGGGACCTAAGGTGGCCTGGTGCCCACCGAAAAAATATGCACAACTTAAACACTGAGAGTTATGTTTTATTCGGTGGGAATTTTTAAAACTTCAAGCCCAAGAGGCAGAATCTCAGGAAAACCCTGAGAGAACTGCTCCAAGGAGGCGAAGGGGTAGCCAGGTTATATAGAAGTTTTGCAACAAGCAGGTAGTCTGAACAGAAAACCAGGTATCTCAAGTGAAGGAATTTAGTGCTTTTCTAGGTATATGAGAAAATGCAGGAGTCTGGGCTCCCTGACATCACTCCTGTGATATGCACCTCACCTATCTGGCGCCAGTATCCTGGGTTTTCACAACCCTCAGCCAGTGGCTGAAGTCTGATGGCTGCCAGGTGGCAGGGAGTCTTTCCTCCCTGAGTTCCTCATCAGGTGGTGGCTACAACTGCTGAAGACCATGATAGTCTTCATTTACTGATGCAGCAAGAAATATTCCATACCTGATCCTAGGTTACCTGTTCACTCTCTAAGCAGTAGTGAGTTACTCACTCAGTCATGTCTGATTCTTTTGGACCCCATGGACTGTAGCCTGCCAGGCTCCTCTGTCCGTGGAATTCTCCAGGCAAGAATACTGGAGTGGGTTGCCCTTTCCTTCTTCAGGGGATCTTGACGACCCAGGGATTGAACCTGTGGCTACTGCATTGCAGGCAGATGCTTTATCATCTGAGCCCACATCAAGGAAGCCCCATCTAAGAGCAGAAGAGGCTGCTGCTGCTAAGTCACTTCAGTCGTGTCCGACTCTGTGCGACCCCATAGACAGCAGCCCACCAGGCTCCCCCATCCCTGGGATTCTCCAGGCAAGAACACTGGAGTGGGTTGCCATTTCCTTCTCCAGTGCATGAAAGTGAAAGTGAAGTCACTCAGTCGTGTCCGACTCTTTGAGACCACATGGACTGCAACCTGCCAGGCCCCGTTGCCATCGCCTTCTCCACAGAAGAGGATAACTAGATGTTATAATAGAATACTATGCAAGGATCACAAGGAGATGGGAAGACTTCCACTAGGGAAAAGAAGGGATATTGACATAAAACAAGGGGAAAGAATTGGGAGTAAGGGAGAAAAACTGATGCCTCTATAACCTCAACTTCTACAAGTAGAAATTGACATTAATAATTGTACCTTCTGATAGGACCAAAGCAGGTAACAGCACACACCCCAGGACCTCCATAACCTGTAGTTACTACTAACAACAAACATTTTAGCAGCTGTGGCAATGGCCCCCACTCCAGTACTCTTGCCTGGAAAATCCCATGGACGGAGGACCCTGGTAGGCTGCAGTCCATGAGGTCGCTAGGAGTTGGACATGACTCAGCGACTTCACTTTGACTTTTCACTTTCATGCATTGGAGAAGGAAATGGCAACCCACTCCAGTATTTTTGCCTGGAGAATCCTGGGGACGGGGGAGTCTGGTGGGCTGCTGTCTATGGGGTCGCACAGAGTCGGACACAACTGAAGCGACTTAGTAGTAGTAGTAGTAGTAAGTGAAGGGTGCTTCTTTGCCATGGACTGAATGTTTGTCCCGTTACCCCCACACCAAAAAAAAAAAAAAATTTTCATATTAAAATCTAATCTCCACTGTGATGGCATTAGGAAGTGGGACCTTCAGGAGAAGATTGGGTCCTTAGGGTGGAGTTCTCATGAGTGGGATTTGTGCTTTTATATTATTATAAAAGAGGTTTCTGAGAGGAAAGGTTTCCTCCCTTTTGCCAGGTGAGGACACAGAAAAACAGCCATCTAAGAACCAGGAGGGCTTCCCAGGTGGCTCAGCATAAAAGAATCCACCTGCCCATGCAGAAGATGTGGGTTCCATACCTGGATCGGGAAGATCCCCTAGAGGAGGAAATGGCACCCCACTCCAGTATGCTTGCCTGGAAAATCCCATGGACAGAGGAGCCTGGAAGGCTGCAGTCCATGAAGTCGCTGAGGGTTGAACACGACTGAGCGACTTCACTTTCACTTTTCACTTTCATGCTTTGGAGAAGGAGATGGCAACCCACTCCAGTGTTCTTGCCTGGAGAATCCCAGGGACGGGAGAGCCTGGTGGGCTGCCGTCTATGGGGTTGCACAGAGTTAGACACGACTGAAGTGACTTAGCAGCAGCAGCCCAAAAGGACTGAAATAATCCTCTTTCTAGGAATCAAAGGCAATGTCAAATCATATCCCAGTGCTACCTGCAAGAGTAACCACAAGGTAGACGCTCCATCAGAGGAACACTGGGCCCCAGAAATGACTTTGCTGCTTGGTGAGGGAGGCTCTGTGCTTGGAGGTAATTGCAGCCTTACAGCCATTTGTAGAGCCATATCCAGGAGAAATTTCCAGCAAAACAACAGCAACAACAAAAAAAAAAACCCACAGTACTTTGATCCCTTTTCCTCATTTTTTCAGAGGGAAGAAATTCTTGGTCCAAAGGGCAAATCCTTTTCAGGCTACTTTTACATTAATTGGGATACTAATTTATTTATGAAGACAATGCAAGCAGGATTCCTAAACAAAAGGAGCTCTACCCAATAGATGTGTGGAAGTTCTTCACAGGCCCCCAGGGGCAGCAAGCATTCTGTGTGCCTTCCAGGAAAGTCACCTGGACCCCGGCCTGCCTTATTTAAAAATGAAGATCATGATTTATTAATAATTCTGATCTCTAAGAAGGAAAAGTGGTTGAGGCCTGAGGTTTCATTCCCCACTCATGAATTTTCCTAATCATGCCCCGTAACTTTGTCCTATGAATTTACATAATGTTTAATTTTTAAGGGGATTGTCAAATTCTAATTTATTGTCCCCATACCAAAATAGAACATTCATAAATATTTCATGCCCTTTTAAAGTGGAAGGATGGAAACAAGATATATTCATGTTCCATTTCAAATAGCAGAGCAACATAAATTTGAACCCTGCTTTTTTTAATACAATTTAATAAGTAAGGGTCTTATTTATAGATGTAGAAAAGCAGACACAGATGTCTACTATCGATATTTCTGTTCAATTTTGTCCTGGAAGTTTTTATTTAGAGTGATTGGGCAAGAAAAAGAAAAGTCCTCCAGATTAGAAAGAAAAAGTACATCTATTTCTGTTTTTTCATTGACATGATCTTATTTAGAGAAAAATCCTAAAGAATCAAAACAGAAACTATTGGAGGTAAAAAAAAGACCTTAGCAAGGTTAACGGATACAAAATCAATATATAAAATCAATTATAGCTAGCTGTGACCGGCTGAGGAGGCGCGGCGGCATAGGGACGGTACCTTTGCTGGCACTAAGGTGTCAGTTGGTCCCGCCCAGAACACTTCAGTTCTGCCCTGGAAGGATATATTTAATAACTGATTGGTGTGTCCCTTGAATACAAGAAAATGGAAACTGAACAGCCAGAGGAAACCTTTCCCAACACCGAAACCAATGGCGAATTTGGTAAACACCCTGCTGAAGACATGGAAGAGGAACAAGCTTTTAAAAGATCTAGAAACACTGATGAGATGGTTGAATTACGCATTCTGCTTCAGAGCAAGAATGCTGGGGCAGTGATTGGAAAAGGAGGCAAGAATATTAAGGCTCTCCGTACAGACTACAATGCCAGTGTTTCAGTCCCAGACAGCAGTGGCCCCGAGCGCATATTGAGTATCAGTGCTGATATTGAAACGATTGGAGAAATTCTGAAGAAAATCATCCCTACCTTGGAAGAGGGCCTGCAGTTGCCATCACCCACTGCAACCAGCCAGCTCCTGCTCGAATCTGATGCTGTGGAATGCTTAAATTACCAACACTATAAAGGAAGCGACTTTGACTGCGAGTTGAGACTGTTGATTCATCAGAGTCTGGCAGGAGGAATTATTGGAGTCAAAGGTGCTAAAATCAAAGAACTTCGAGAGAACACTCAGACAACAATCAAGCTTTTCCAGGAATGTTGTCCTCAATCTACTGACAGGGTCGTTCTTATCGGAGGAAAACCTGATAGGGTTGTAGAGTGCATAAAGATCATCCTTGATCTTATATCAGAGTCTCCCATCAAAGGACGCGCTCAGCCTTATGATCCCAATTTTTATGATGAAACCTATGACTATGGTGGTTTTACAATGATGTTTGATGACCGCCGTGGACGTCCTGTGGGATTTCCCATGCGGGGAAGAGGTGGTTTAGACAGAATGCCGCCTGGTCGGCGGGGGGGGCGGGGGGGGCCGTCCCATGCCTCCCTCCAGAAGAGATTATGATGATATGAGCCCTCGTCGAGGACCTCCTCCACCCCCTCCCGGACGAGGTGGCCGGGGAGGTAGTAGAGCTCGAAATCTTCCTCTTCCACCACCACCACCACCTAGAGGAGGAGATCTAATGGCCTATGACAGAAGAGGAAGACCTGGAGACCGTTATGATGGCATGGTTGGTTTCAGTGCTGATGAAACCTGGGATTCTGCAATAGATACATGGAGCCCATCAGAGTGGCAGATGGCTTATGAACCACAGGGTGGCTCTGGATATGATTATTCCTATGCAGGGGGTCGTGGCTCATATGGTGATCTTGGTGGACCTATTATTACTACACAAGTAACTATTCCCAAAGATTTGGCTGGATCTATTATTGGCAAAGGTGGTCAGCGGATTAAACAAATCCGTCATGAGTCAGGAGCTTCGATCAAAATTGATGAGCCTTTAGAAGGATCCGGAGATCGGATCATTACCATTACAGGAACACAGGACCAGATACAGAATGCACAGTATTTGCTGCAGAACAGTGTGAAGCAGTATTCTGGAAAGTTTTTCTAAGACTAGTGAAGAACTGAAGGAGTCCTGCATCTTTTTTTTTTTTTTATCTGCTTCTGTTTAAAAAGCCAACATTCCTCTGCTTCATAGGTGTTCTGCATTTGAGGTGTAGTGAAATCTTTGCTGTTCACCAGATGTAACGTTTTAGTTCCTTACAAACAGGGTGGGGGTGGGGGAGGGTGTGCAAAAACTAACAGTGAAATTTTGAAACAGCAGCAGAGTGAGTGAATTTTAATTTTTGTTCATTGTTGGTGGTTGAAAGAAGTCCCCCCATGTAATTATTGTGAACACTTCGCTTTGTGGTCACTGTAACATTTGGGGTGGTGGGACAGGGAGGAAAAGTAACAGTAGTCCATATGTCCCTGGCGTCTATTCAGAGCAGTGTGCAGAATGTAATGCTCTTTTGTAAGAGACGTTTTATGATTTTTAAAATAAATTTAGTGAACCTATTTTTGGTGGTCATTTTTTTTAAGATGGTCATTTTTCAAATGGCTGAATTCCCTCCAACCTACCCCCAAACGGAACACTAAGTTTAATTTTCAGTCCTCTGTTGGATATAAATAAATGGCATCTCTTCTTGGACTTAGGCAAAATATCTTGACAATACTCAGTTCTGGTGATTCTTAATGATTTGAAGTCCATTGCTTGGAAGGAAATTCCACCACACATTCGTGCTTATAATAAGCTGGGGATTTTTGTTTGTTTTTGCAAATGCTTGCCCCTACTTTGCAATGATTTTCTGTTCGTGATTCTGAAGAACCAAGGTGGGGAGCAACACAACCGATGGAATAGTGGTATAAGCTTATACCAGAAGCTTAATGACAAGTTTTATCAATCAGAATAACACTTGATTATGGAAGTGACCGATGCTAAATAAATTCGGGTTATTTTTTATTAGATAATTTCTCACATATAGACTTAAACTGTCAGCTTGGTAGTGTCTATTAGTTAAACTTTGTAATATATATATATATATATATACACTTGTTTTTCCATTGTATGCAAATTGAAAGAAAAAGATGTACCATTTCTCTGTTGTATGTTGGATTATGTAGGAAATGTTTGTGAACAATTCAAAAAAAAGATGAAAAAAATTCCTGTGGATGTTTTGTGTAGTATCTCTTGGCATTTGTAATGATAGTTAAAAGTTCACTTCCAAATAAAACTCCCATAATGCTAAAAAAAAAAAATCAATTATATGTCTATATGCTAGCAATAAACAATTCAAAAATTAAATTAAGAAAGTTATTCCATTTATAGTAACATCAAAAAGAATAAAACACCTAGAAATAAATTTAAGACAGTAAATGTAATACTTCTACACTGAAAACTATAAAATATGATTGAAGGAAATTAAAGAAGACATGAATAAATGGGATGACATCCTGTGTCCTTGATTAAAATATTTACTGCTTTTAACATGGCGATACTCTCCAAATTAAGCTACAGATGCATAGCAATTTCTATCAAATACCCAACTGCCTTTTCAGTGAAAATTTACAAGTTTATCTATCAGAAAATAATATTCACATGGAAATAACATCAGACTGACCACAACAATCTCAAAAAGAGCAAAATTGAAGGATTTGTACTTCCCCGTTTCAAAACTTACTACAAAGCTACAGTATTCATGAATGCTTGGTACCGACATAGGGACAGAGATATCGACTCTTGAAATAGAATTGAAAGTCCAGAAATAATCATTCACATGTATAGTCAATTGGTTATCAATGAGTGCTCCCAGACAATTCAATGGGGGAAGGAACAGTGATTTTGTTTTGTTTTGTTTTGTTACAACAAATGGAATTGGATATCTACATGCAAAAGAATGAATTTGGATCCATTCCTCACATCGTCTATACAATTAACTCAAAATAGATCAAAATCCTAAATGCAAGAGCTAAAACTATAAAATTCTCAGACGACAATAGGGCATAAATCTTAAAGAGTGTGAATTAGGCAATGGTTTCTTAGACATGAAAGAAAAACATAGGCAAAAAATATATATAGATAATTTAGACCATCACATTTAAAACTTTTTTGGTTCTAGGGACACTATCAAGAAAGTGAAAAGATAACCTGAGAGTGAAAGAAAATATGACAAATCATATATATAATAAAGATCTATTATCAGAAATACACACAGAACCTTCACAGCTCCACATTAAGATGGCACATGACTGAATTTTAATGCGTAAAGATTCTAAATAGATAGTTCTTCAAAAAAAGATGTAGCTATGGCTAGGATGATCCTAAACATTATTAGTCATCAAAGAAATGAAAATCAAAAACCAGAATGAGATACTACTCACACCCTCTAGGATGGCTATCATAAAAAATGTTGAAGATAACATGGTTGGCAAGGACATGGAGAAACTGTGAACCTCATACACATTGCTGGTGGAAGTGGAAAATGGTGCAGCCACTGTGGAAAACAGCCTGGCAGCTTTTCAAAACGACAAACACAGAATCAACATATGTGTGTGTGCTTTCTGCTCAGTCGTGTCTGATTCTTTGCACCTCCATGAACTGTAGCCCACCAGGCTCCTCTGTCCATGGGGTTTTTCCAAGGAAGAGTACTAGAGCAGGTTGACACTTCCTCCTCCAGGGGATCTTCCCAACCCCGGTATCCAACCCAAGTCTCTTGCATCTTCTGCATTGCAGGCAGATTCTTTACTACTAGCGCTACCTGGGAAGCCCCATGGAATCAAAATATGACTGAGCAATTCTGTTCCTAGATTTATGCATGCTAAGTCATTTCAGTTGTGTTCAACTCTTGGCAACCCTCTGGGCCATAGCCCAGCAGGCTCCTCTGTCCATGGGATTCTCCAGGCAAGAATACTGGAATAAGTTTCCACGCCCTCCTCCAGGCAATCCTCCCAACCCAGGGATTGAACCTGTGTCTTTGGCATCTCCTACCCCAAGATTATTGAAAACGGGAATTCAAGGAAGTACTTGCACATAAGTACCCATAACAACACTATTTACAATAGCCAAAGGTGAAAAGAACTCACATGTCCATAAATGGAGGAATGGAAACAAAACACAGCAAATCTGTCCTATTGAATAGTACTCAGCCATGAAAAAGAAATGAAGGAGTGGTCCATGCCACCACAAGGATGACCTTTGAAAACATTCTATTTGGTGAAAGATGCAAGTCACATAAGGCCACATATTTCATGGTTCCAACTATCTGTGTGTTAGTCTGCTCCAGATGGCAAAACAAAAATGTTACAGGCTGAGCAGCATAAACAAAAGAAACATATTTTCACACGGTTCCCGAGGCAAGAAGTCAAAATGCCTGAAAATGTAGTTTCTGGGGAAGCCTGTCTTTCTGGCCTGAAGAAGTCTGCCTTCTGACTGTGTTCCTTCCTCTGTGCGTATGTGGTGGAGGGAGAGGGAAGGAGCGGGAAGGGGCTTCCTGGTGACTCTGCTGCTTCTTATAAGGACACCAGTCCTATTGGATTGAGGCCTCACCTTTTGACCTCATTAAACCTTAATTACTTCCTTTTTCTTTATTTGTTGCTTTAAGTCATGTCCAACTCTTTGCTATCCCATGGACTGTAGCCTGCCAAACCCCTCTGTCCATGGAATTTCCCAGGCAAGAATACTGGATTAAGTTGCCATTTCTTCTCCAGGGGATCTTCCCAACTCAGGGATTGAGCCTGCATCTCCTGAGTTAGCAAACTTTACCATTGAGCTACCAAGGAAACCCTTTCTTTGGTATTCCTGCCAAATACTGGGTTGGCCAAAAAGTTCTCTAGGGTCCAATCTTTTCCATAAGATTGGGCAGAAAAACTTGAATGAACTTTTAGGTCAACCCAATACAATCACATTGGGAGTCAGAACTTCAACATATGGATTTAGGGGGCAAACCATTCAGTTAATAACAGCATGAAATGTCCAAAAACAGGCAAATTCATAGACCCATACAGCAGATTGCTGGTTGCTAGGGGTTGGTGGGAGGGGCACTGGGGAGAAACTGATAAGTGACTACAAAGTATCCTTTGTGGGTATTGAAGATGTTTTGGACCCAGATAATGATGATGGTCACCCAATATGGTGAAATGTACTAAATGCAGTTGAACGGTAAATTTTAAAATGTTAACTCTAGGTCATGTGAATTTTCCCTCAAGAAAAAAATTAATTGAAACTTTAAAAATAAAAAGTCAAAGAATAAATAATAAGAGAGAATCTGGAGAAATCACAACCCTGCTACACTGCTGGTGAAATGTAAAATAATGACAGCAACTTTGAAAAAGAGTCAAACAGTGCTAAACACAGAGTTAGCATATGACCCAGCAATTCTGCTTGTAAGTGTATACCCCTCAAGTGAAAACATAACTGCTAAATACATAACTGCTAAACTTGACACAGGAATGTTTAGAGCAGCATTGTTCCTGAGAGCCCAAAGGGAGAAACAACTCAAGGTCCATCAAGTCATGAAGAGAGAAACAAAAAAGGTATAGAATGGATAAATCATAGCTATGCAATAAAATACTATGTAGCTAAAAGAGGCATAAAATACTGATCCGTGCTACAGCACGGATGAACCTTGGAAACAGAGTCAAGTGAAAGTAGCCAGACACAGAAGACGGCAAGTTATATGATCTTATTTATAGGAAATGTCCAGAATAGGCGAATCTGTAGAGAGAGAAAATGGTTTCCTGCTTCCTTAGATTTGGGGTTCATTGGAGGCACAGAGGGGTAACAGCTAAGGGGTGAGGGGTTTCTTTGTGAAGTGATAAAAATGTTCTAAAATTGCTTGTGGTTATGGTTGCACTTCTGTAAATATATTAAAAGCCATTGATTGATATGTACTCTTTAAATTGGTGAGTTATATGCTACGTGAATTATATCTCAGTAAAGTGTTACAAAATGAAAAGCAGTAAGGAGACATTCAGTTGAGAACAAGAATTTCTTTTATAAAAACCTTATTTTTGTAAAGACACACAGCACCCTTTCCCACAAATCTGTGAGAGTGTTTTTCCCCTCTATCTGGTGACATTTATATGTGTCCCTTCTAAAGTGATAGATTAGATGGGTGGTCCTTACGTGAACCTTGAAGATTCATTAAATTTATCATCTACATTATTCAGTAAATGCAAGATGTACCTACCCCATTCCTCTACTTCCTTTCCATTGGGATAACTGTCTACTCTATATTTTAACTTCCCCAAACATTCTCTTTGTTAAAATGAGGTAAATGTATGCTTTGATTTCCAAACTGTGAAATTTAACCAGCTAATGATGGGGAAGTCCTTGGATAAAGAGTGCAGGGGAAGTTCAAAGCAATCCTGTGACTATGTTCAGATATTTTTTCAACGTGTAAATTCACATAACCTCATTATGACCATCAGTTATATGATGCTGGTTAAGTGTTACTTCCAGGAAAATGTAATAAAAGCCAGCTCCAAAAAAAAAAAAAATAACCAGGCAGCTCCTTTGAGATCCAGCACACAGATATAGATTCCTGTGATCAGGTGATTCCCATGTGGGTAACCTCTCTCAACTCAACTTTAATAATAATGAACTCCATTTGTGCTCCAGCTGAAAGTAATCTATTTAATATATGTTCTGAAAATGACCCTGACTTTCAGTCCTGCTTTGGCTGATGAATACAGCTGTACTGAATGTATCTTGGCTCTGTAAATAAAATACTGATTCCAATCACTGCCACAGAATGCATTTTGATACTGTAGATATTTTTCTGGCTCAGTTTTAAAAGTAGGTATCTCTAAGGAAGAATGAGACATCAGTTAAGGCAAAAACGTAGTCCAGAGCCTAAAGTGGTAATTTTAAAATAATTTTGATCTTCTCTTTAATTGGGAAGGTAATTTTCCACAGTTATTAGATTAAACCCTGTGTCATTCTGACTCCCAAATGAAGACAGAAGTCTTGGAATTCCAAAGAACATCTCTTATAGGGCTGGTGCCCAGTCAATAGACTTTATTTATAGTATCTCAGGACACCTTCTATGGCCCTGGACAGGCTGAGTATCAAGGATGCCTATAGCAGATCCCTGGAAACTCTGCATCTTTGCATTTCTATAGGAATCTCATCCACGATATCTGCTTAGTAAATATTCCAATTGAATAAATGAATGAATTTCCTGATGCTGCTTAGGTCATTGGGCTGGTAGTTTCAGAACTAACTTTTCTAAATGTTAGTGTTCCTCCTTCTAGAAGTTTGCATGTCCCCTGTCTTGTTCTGGTGTGTTCCTGGTAGGCAGAATGATGGTTCTCCCAAAGAAGTCAATGTATTAACTCCAGGCACATATGTTCTTTTCCAGGGCAAAGGAAAATTAAGATTCCTAATTAGCTAATTTTTAGAATAGGAAGATTATCCTAGATGGTGCAAGTGGGCTCTATGTGGTTACCAGGGGCTTTAAAGGTGGAAAAGGAAGCTAGAAAGGGAGGTCAGATTGAGGCAGTGTGAGAAAGATAAACCTGATTTTTCTAGCTTTGAAGATGCAGGAAGGAGCCATGAGCCCAGGAACACTGGCATATCTAGAAGCTGGAAAAGCTAAGAGACAGAGTCTCCTCTAGAGTCTGCAGAGGGTACAGAACCCTGCAGACACAACTTTGATTTTAGCCCAGTGAGACCCACGTCAGACTCCTGACCTACTAAACTGTACAATGTAAATCTGTGTTATTTCAAGGCACCAAGTTTACAGTCATTTGTTATAATAGCATACAGAAAATGAATACCATTCCCCATCTTTTTCTCGTTGACTGACTAGAGTCCTTTTATAATCTAGATGTTGATCTATGCCCACGCTTTGCACGTTGAAAATATTCTTTTTGGTTTGTCACTCATTTAACTTTTTCAGTGTTGTCCTTCATTCAACAAAGGTCCTCCCTCAATTTTTACATAGTCAAATCTCTCATTTTTAGTCACTATGGATGGTACTTTTGGAGGTCTTTTAAACACCTCCTCCACCCCAAGTTTCAAAGACATTTCCCTTGCCTTCCTTGGTTAGTGTCATGGTTTACCATGTTGGTGTCATGGCTTATCATGTCACTTCATGGAGGTGGAGTTTATCTTTTAAGAGGTGTAAAGTAGATCTCCGTTGATTGGAATACTGGCTCAGCTGTTCTAACAGAGACCAAACTATCTGCGGCTTAAGACAGACAGAAATGTAGACTTCCCTGGTGGTCCAGTGACTAAGACTGCACGCTGAGTGCAGAGGAGTCGGATTTGATCCCTAGCCAGGGAACTAGATCCCGCATGTCGCAACTAAGACCAGGTGCAGCCACATAAATATTTAAAAGAGAAAGAAAGACAGAAGCACAGATATCAGCAGGCGATACTGATGTGTGAGGCCTGCTTGTATGCCTTGCATTTCCGAGGCCAGCAGCTGGTCTAGGACATGGCTGAACTCAAAGGACAGGGAAGGTCTTTATTCTCATCTGCTTTCTGACAAATGTATCCAAAGGCATAAATTTATATTTTACTTTAGATTTGTCCCCAAATTTTTGGCATGTAATGCTTTAAGTGTGAGCCACCAGGGAAGGCATTTATCTCTGAGTATTGTAAGTGTCCCGGGAAACAAACTCACTCAGAAGCACAAGCGGGCCCAAGGCAGAGTTTCCTCTTAGCCAAGGACTCCGGCCAACTTTTGTGAAAAACTTATATACCCTAAGTGTACTGCTCAAGCCCACATCCACAAATTGCTTAAACCTAGCCTGGAAAGTGTTAAAGGGCAATACAATCAGGTTACAGCCATGATTCATAATCAGAAGTGTCAGCTGGTTATACATTGTAGCCTACATCAAAGCGTGCCATAAAGATCGCAAAGGTGACTGACCACATAGGGGACTATTACATTCTTTTTGGCGACGGGAAATCTTGGTATGGAATCTGGTGTTTATCAGTCTGGGAGGACAGTTTCACCATAGGTATGTTATCCCCATGGCTACTAGGCACATAGTCCAAAGCTCACTGAAAGTGCAAGATGCAGTTTCCTTCTTTTTCAAGATGGAATCAGCTCAGCCTTTTCCTTTGCTCCCTCATGAGTATTTTATAATTTCCAATGAATTTCTATGACAATTCGGCAGATATCGCCGGTTTTCTTGTTTTTCATTACATTCCCTGGTATATAACAGTCTTCTGTGAGATCTTTTTCTTTTGGTTCCAATGTTACACCGTGGTGTAATTTTTTGTAGACATTTATTTAATAATTAGTGAGCAAAGTGTTAATTACAATTTAACCCTGTGAAATGACATCGATGGAAATAAGTAAGCTAATCTGATAGATGCATAAAATCTTCAAAGTGTGTCTACATTAGTAGGCAGATAGGCAATGATAGTTGTTTTATAACTGACAGTAGGCAAGTTTCTTCTGTTGCTTATTTTTTTTTAGGAGTTTGGATTTATTTATTTTTTTATAAATTTATTCATTTTAATTGGAGGCTAATTACTTTACAATATTGTAGTGGTTTTGTCGTACATTGATGTGAATCAACCATGGATGTATATGTGTTCCCCATCCTGAACCCCCTCCCACCTCCCTCCCCATCCCATCCCTCAGGGTCATCCCAATGCACCAGCCCAGAGCACCCTGTCTCATGCATCGAACCTGGACTGGCAATCCATTTCACGTATAATAATATACATGTTTCAATGTCATTCTCCCAAATCATCCCACCCTCGCCCTGTCTCACAGAGTCCAAAAGACTGTTCTATACATCTGTGTCTCTTTTGCTGTCTCCCATATATGGTTATCATTACTATCTTTCTAAATTCCATATATATGTGTTAGTATACTGTATTGGTGTTTTTCTTTCTGGCTTACTTCACTCTGTATAATAGGTTCCAGTTTCATTCACCTCATTAGAATGGATTCAAATGTCTTCTTTTTAATAGCTGAGTATTATTCCATTGTGTATATGTACCACAGTTTTCTTACCCATTCAACTGCTGATGGACATCTAGGTTGCTTCCATGTCCTGGCTATGATAAACAGTGCTGCGATGAACATTGGGATACACGTGTCTCTTTCAATTCTGGTTTCCTCGGTGTGTATGCCCAGCAGTGGGATTGCTGGGTCATATGGCAGTTCTATTTCCAGTTTTTTAAGGCATCTCCACACTGTTCTCCATAGTGGCTGTACTAGTTTGCATTCCCACCAACAGTGTAAGAGGGTTCCCTTTTCTCCACACCCTCTCCAGCATTTATTGCTTGTAGACTTTTGGATCGCAGCCATTCTGACTGGTGTGAAATGGTACCTCTGATTTGCAATTCTCTGATAATGAGTGTGTTGCTTATTTTTTAGACTCATTTCAATTTCAGGAACAAAAATGCAATAACAGTAATAGTAATAAATAAGAGAAAACTAAGCAACTGTTCTTTTTTTAAACACTAAAGTAAGGTGAAAGTGAAAGTCACTCAGTTGTGTCCGACTCTTTGTGACCCCATGGACTATACAGCCCATGGAATTCTCCAGGCCAGAATCCTAGAGTGGGTAGCCATTCCCTTCTCCAGCAGATATTCCCAACCCAGGGATCAAACTGGGGTCTCCTGCATTGCAGGTGGATTCTTTACCAGCTGAGCTACCAGGGAAGCTCCCCTTTAACACTAAAGTCTACCACAGAATTAAATTATATGGGTATCTAACACCACTGACTGATCAAAAATCTAAAACAGAGAAAAGGACCAGAGAATAAAGCACAGGGAAATGTAGAGGTTGGAGTTAAAAAGGACGAAAGACCTTGAATAAACATTTCTCCAAAGAAGAACTACAAATGGCAGCTACGCACAGGAAAAGATGCTCAACAACACTAATCATTAGGGAAATTCAAACTAAAACCACAGAGAGATATCACCTTACCCATTAGGATGTCTACTATTATCACCCATTAGGATGTCTACTATTAAAAAAAAAAATATGAAGTGATAAGTGCTGTCGAAGATATGGAGAAATTGGAATGTTCGAGCAGTGGTGGTGGGAATGTATAATGATATCGCTGCTATGGAAACTGGTACAGCAGTTCCTCAGAAAATGAAACACTGAATTGCCAGCATATACCCCAAATAAATGAAAGCAAGGGCTTACACAGATATTTGTTTATACCTTTTCCTAGCAGCTTTACTCACAATAGCCAACCCGCAGAGGCAACCCAAGTGTTGCTCAACAGGTGAACAGATAAGCAAAATGTTTTTTCATTTATACAATAAAATAATATTCAGCCTTATATATGGAATCTAGACAATGGTGGTAATGAAGCTATTTGCAGAGCAGAAATAGAAACTCAGATGTAGAGAACAGAGGGGTGGATGCAAGAGGGAAAGGAGAAGATGGGGTGAATTGAGAGAGCAGCTCTGACATATATATGCTACTGTGTGTCAAATAGAAGCTAGTGGAATGCTGCTGTGTAGCACAGGGAGCTCAGCTCGGTGCTCTTTGGTAATCTACAGAGTGGGGATGGGAGGGTGGGAGGCAGGCTCAAGAGGAGGAGATACACATATATATACACATACTTACAGCGCATTCACGCTGCTGTACATCGGAAACTGACACAACATTGTAAAGCATTATACTCCAATTTTTTAAAAAAGGGGATGGAATTCTGACACATGTTACAATGTGGATGGACCACAAGGACCAAAGCAAAATAAGAAAACACAGAACAAATACTGTATAATTCCAGTTACATGAAATACCTAGAGTGGTCAAATTTAAAGAGATGGAAAGTAGAATAGTGGCTGCCAGGAGCTGGAGGAATGAAGGGTTATTGTTTAATGAGTCCAGAGTTCCAGAAGATTTTTTTTTAAATTCTTCCGAAGATTTTTTTTAAAGTTCTGAAGATGAATAATGGTGATGGCTGCACAGCAATGTGAATATATGTATGCCAATGAGCTCTACAGGTAGAAATAACTAAGATGGTGAACTTTGTATCTTACCACAATTTTTAAAAATAATTTTTAAAAAAGAGATATGGGGACGTCCCTGGTCGTTCAGTGGTTGAGAGTCCGCCTGCCAATGCTGAGGACAGGGTTGGATCCCTGGTCCGGGAGGATTCCACATGCCACCAAGCAGCTAAGCCCATGAGCCACGACTAGGAGCCGACATGCAGCTGCTGGTGAAGCCGGAGCGCCTAGAGCCTATGGGGCTAGACTCGCGAGCCCGCCGCAGCGAGAGGCCAGGGCACCGCAGTCAGCGTAGCCCCTCTCACCCCCCTCTCACGTAACTAGAGAGAGCCCACTGAGCAACGAAGACCCAGCGCAGCCCAAAAGAAATAAGAATAAAAAAGAGAGAAATTTCAGAAGTGAAAAGACATGGCCAACAATCGAGTCCTACAGTGTCTCATCTGAGGTTTCATGATTTTTTCCCCAAAGTGTCGCTTTACAGTTGGCTCAGACGGTTAAGCGTCTGTCTACAATGTGGGAGACCTGGGTTCGATCCCTAGGTCGGGAAGATCCCATGGAGAAGGAAATGGCAATCCACTCCAGTACTGTTTTCTGGAAAATCCCATGGACAGAGGAGCCTGGTAGGCTACAGTCCATGGAGTCGTGAAGAGTCGGACAGGACTGAGCAACTTAAAAAAAATAAAAGGGGGCGGAAATGAATACATGACGTCACGCAGAAATGAGGCATCAGGGCCGGCTGAGGATATTCAAGGCAGGTCAAGAGCCTGGACCAAAGAGGCTGGAGTCACAGGACACGGATCATCAAAGTGAACTTAGAGGTTGTGTTTCTGGTTTTGCTTATTTGCTTCTTCTTTTTTAAACCCAGTGGCCTTAGACCTCCAGGGTGCCAGTCAATCCCTAACTTTTTTTTTTTTTTTCTAAAGTATATATTTTAGTCAAAGTTGCATCAGAAATCAAGTATTTCTTTTGACATTTTTCAAGAGACTTTAGTTATTAACTACAATTATAGCTGTTAGTAGTATATAGTAACACATTGTTTAAAATATATTATAAACCATTTCTTCTTAACTTTTTATAATCTTTTCTTGTTTGTCTGTGTGCACTATTTCAAGAGAAAGAACATGGGTTTCATTAGATTCCCAAAGCGCTGATCCATTGGCAGGAAATAAAGAAAGGAATCTAGTTCACTTCCACCTTTTTACGATGTGGAAACTGAGATGTGAAGACAGGAGGCTTCAAGCCCAAGGTCACAGAGTTAGTTAGGGAGAGTCTGCGGCTGCTTTTTCGCTCAGGTACGCTGAGTTTCAGGTGATTTCTCCTGAGGGAGTACTTCCCCGTTTCAAGCCGGGTCTGCTGGAACCATCTGTCCCGGGACAAAAGGAACAGATAACTCGACCCCTGACTTTGCGGGCCCTGCCCCCTGATTCCAATGGGAGTCCTTTCAGCAGGGAGGGAGGCGGGCGGCTGGGAGGGGACCAATGGGAGGGGCGGTGCTTGCTGACCGCGGTGGGGAGGGGGAGGTGCAGACTGTATCTCCTTGCCCGTCCTTGGACCGGAACAACTCCCCTGAGAAGGTGGCAGGAACTGGAACCATTGTATTCATATCACGGCACAATCTCGCTGCAGGGCTGGGCACAGCACGATCCAGCTTCTAAGAGGAGGGATGGAAACTGATTCATGGCAGGACCTTCCCAGAACAAAGCGAGAAGGAAGAAATTTGGACTGAGCACCGCAGCGACAAAGCCCAGACAGGCACCCTGATAAAGCATCAAGCCAGCCAATGAAACATACACCCGCCTCTTGGCAAGGACTAGCTGTGTTTTAGAAACAAGATCCTTTCTCAGGAAAGCAGGTGCTTTGTACACAACTGGTCATTAAGAGCACGCATCAATAGGTCTGGCTGAACACCTTCCAATCCAAAAGAATAGAAGGGTTATTTCAAATAATGACGGTGCCATATTGGTTCAGTGAATGAAGGCACCCTGCCCAGAAACTGTACGCTTTTCCATGAAGTCTCAAAATGTTGGGCCAAGTGACACAATGCTCAAAAGAAGTTAAACTAGTAAATTAGAATGATCAGCTAATTAAATTATGGGGCATAGTCTTTCCATCATGAAGTTAGAAGCAAAACCCTATTCCAATTTAGGGAGTCATGACATTTACAGGATGAAGAGCTCAGATACGCTCCAACCTCTGCACAGCATCAGCTCAGAGGATTTGGCTAGTGAGAGACGAGTTTTAAGGATGGGGGAGATTCAAGCAATAAATCATTTTTCTATGAAAAAATTGTTACTCGCTTAGTTGTGTCTGATCCTTTGGACTGTTAGCCCGCCAGGCTCCTCTGTCCATGGGACTATCCAGGCAAGAATACTGGAGTGGATTACCAAGCCCTCCTCCAGGAGATCTTACTAGTCTAGAGAGGGAACCTAACTTCTCTTGTGTCCCCTGCATTGCAAGTGATTCTTTACCCATGGGCCATCAGGGAAGCGCTATGCACAACTATAAATCTGCTTCAGGTGATGTGGACAGCAAATATAAGAGACATTGGTTTGTTTTTCCTCATAAGCATGAAATGACTAATCATGAGTTTTGAGGGATCAGACTGTCCTGAGCAGCCAGAATTTGAATTATTTACCCTAAGAGAAATAAAAATGATTTCCTTCGATGCCAAATGCACAATTTGCTGCTCATAAACTTTTTTAAACAACATACACTATTGAGTAACCTAAGTATTCTCCATAGTAATGTATAGCATGAGTAAGCTTTAATGAGGAATAAAAATGAAACTGAAACCTATTTGGCCAAAAAAGAAAAACAAACCTAGTAAGTAGAATAGAAATGATTTGAATATAAACAGTATATAAATGAATGCGCCTGAGCTACTTAACATTAGAAATTGCAAAAAAAAAAAAAAACCTATACAATTAACTGATGTCAATTTGACATTAAATGCAGCAGCTTTATTTTCAGCATTGAAGAAACAAACATGCAGTAAGCTCTTGAAAAGAATGAATTGTACTTTTTATAGTTCAGTCTGGGTATTTTAAGTTCCCAAATAGTTTTAGATCATTGGACTTTTAAAATTATATGCTTGGAGCTTTCACTTTATAGCAGAATGATTATTGTCATGAAAGACATGTTTGAAATTGCAAAAAGGTTAAAAAGGTAAACATATTTTGCTTTAGGATTTTTTTTTTGGTACAGGTTCATTTGCTAAATAAATGTGTGAACTAAAACCATAAAACTCATAGAAGACAGCCTAGGTCTGAATCTTTATGACCTTGACCTCAGTTCAGTTCAGTCACTCAGTCGTGTCTGACTCTTTGCGACCCGATGGACTGCAGCACGCCAGGGTTCCCTCCATCACCAACTCCCTGAGTTTACTCAAACTCATGTCCATTGAGCCAGTGATGCCATTCAACATCTCATCCTCTGTCATCCCCTTCTCCTCCCACCTTCAATCTTTCCCAGCATCAGGGTCTTTTCAAATGAGTTAGCTCTTTGCATCAGGTGGCCAAAGTATTGGAGTTTCAGCTTCAGTCTCAGTCCTTCCAATGTATATTCAGGACTGATTTCCTTTAGGATGGACTGGCTGGATCTCCTTGCTGTCCAAGGGACTCTCACAAGTCTTCATCAACACCACAGTTAAAAAGCATCAATTCTTTGGTGCTCAGCTTTCTTTATAGTCCAACTCTCACATCCATACATGACTACTGGAAAAACCATAGGTTTGACTAGACGGACCTTTGTTGGCAAAGTAATGTCTCTTGACTTAGGCAACGGTTTCTTAGATATGACACCACAAGTGCAAGCAACCAAGGAAAAAATAAACTGGACCTCACCACTTCCTTTTTATAAAATATCATAAGCTTAGACATTTGACCTTCCAAGTAAATGTGGACCTCTGTAAAGTCCCAGC
This sequence comes from Oryx dammah, assembly GCF_014754425.2. Lineage (NCBI taxonomy): Eukaryota > Metazoa > Chordata > Mammalia > Artiodactyla > Bovidae > Oryx > Oryx dammah. Next base: position 54,470,987 of record NW_024070206.1, read on the forward strand.
TGTTATAGTTGATGGTTTTTGTATAGTTGAATGGTTTTCATCCCTTTCTTCTAAGTATACTTGTGTCAATCAAGAGACAGAAATGACATTTTTTTTAAACGTAGTTTAACGGAAAGAATCGTAAATTATGGGGACTTCCCGGGTGGTCCAGTGGTTAAGGCCCTGTGCTTCCACTGCAGAGGGCACGGGTTCGATCCCTGGTCGGGGAACTATGATCCTTTGAGCTTTGCAGTGAGGCCGAAGGAAAGGAAGGGGAAGAAAGGAAGGAAGAGACTATTGTTCACTATGTTTGAAGTGCTGAACAGGTTAAAAGGAGAACACTAATCCACCGCCACAGTAACAACTGCAGGGTGTTCCCTCCTCTTTGAGGAACTAAAGAGGAATTTGTGTGGGGAGGTCCCTTAGAGCTGACACCCTGAGAAGGGTTTGTTCCTCGGCACTGGGACTGAGACTTCTGCAAGCTGGCTGATGCTGGTGCATCTTGAGGACATACTTTGAGGCTAGCCCTTCATGGGTTAGAAAAATTGCAGACTGGTTCATCTTCTGCTGTTGTTGCTGGGGTGGCAACAGAGTAACAGGAGCAGACTGGACCCTCAGGAAGGGGGGTCCTCATCCTCAGCCTGCTAGCCTCTCGCCAGCGCCCCCACCCCCACCACAGGCAGGACCCACGGGGAACCAGTAGGCAGAGCTGAGACATGGGTTGCAGAGACCCCAACCCCATGTCAGGAAGCCTTGTAGAAAGGGTGCTTTGGCACTGAGAGCCAATAACTCTGTAACTAGTACCACCATTCTGACCGCTGTGGTTAGATAATTTGTTATATGTTATTAATTTTATTCCCTGGAGAAGGTAATAGGAACCCACTCCAGTGTTCTTGCCTAGAAAATCCCATGGACAGAGGAGCCTGGCGAGGTATACAGTTCATGGGGGTCGCAAACAGACACGACTGATGGACTGAGCACAATATTATTATTTAAAAACACATGCCAATTCCTCTCTGACATCAAAGCTGCATGTGTACTGAAGTGACGAGGGCCAATCTTTATTTCTATGTGTGATAAACTAGTATTCTAGTGTAGGTGAAGCCTAAGAATAGGTCCCCAAAGTAGTAATATATTTTTCCTCTCTTGAATAGGGAGACTATCAGGAATTGTCAGCTAATGGTCAATTCTTTATCCTCCTGAATGTTTAATTTATAACTCATTTTCACTTTCAGGCTTTCAGAAAGGTTTATTATCGGTGGCTCTTGTAGAATATAATGGTAAGATACTTCTAAGCATTAAACCTCTAGTAACTGCTCCATTTTCAGCAAATCTATAAAGGGTAGCTCTCCATTGCTGTGTGAATTTTTATCTCTATCACATGGGCTATTACATCTGGCTGTCAATTCTTTCCTTGAGGCCACCCTTCTACTGAAATGCTGAGACTGTTGTTCAGAAGGAATTCCATTCAAGGTATATTATTACACTGGTTATGTTTAGTTACTTCTGTAGCATGAAGCTCAGTTTAACGATCAAGGAAATTATATCAGTATCATTAATCACAGATTTGCAGCTTGAGGGACTTCCCAGGGGGCGCTAGTGGTGAAAAACCTGCCTACCTATCAGGAGATGCAAGAGATGTGGGTTTGTTTGATCCCTGGGTCTGGGAGAGTCCCCTGGAGGAGGGCGTGGCACTCCACTCCAGTATTCTTGCCTGAAGAATCCAATGGACGGAGGAGCCTGGCTGGCTGCAGTCCATAGGGTCGCACAGAGTCAGACACAACTGAAGTGACTTTAGCACACACGCACCCATGTAGCTTGAATTGTTTTTAAATAGCAGTAGAAATTCAAGACTATATTGAAATTTTAATAATTAATCAGAAATATGCAATGTTAATGAAGCCCCGTATACTCTGTATGACTTCTTATAACACAGAAGAATATGCATCATATTGTTTAAATGAGACCACAGAGTTGGTGGAAAAACCCCACAATCCGTCGAGGTAACATCTTCCCTGTTTTAATTTTAAGCAGGTTTGAATCACATTACCGAAAGCAGTGTAAAACTGGGGCTTCCCTGGTGGTCCAGTGGTTAAGAATCCGCCTGCCAACGTGGGGGACGTGGTTCGGGCCCTGGTCTGGGGAGATCCCACGTGCCACAGAACAACCAAGCCCTTGGGTTGCAGCAAGAGAAACACCTCGGTGAGAAGTCCGCGCTTCGTAAGGAAGAGTAGCCCCGGCTCGCGGCAACTCGAGACAGCCCATGAGCGGCGGTAAAGACCCTGAGCACCCCCCAAAATAAAAACTTATTAAAAAAAAAAAAAAGCAGAGTAAAACCAAACCTAGGATTGGCCTCAGAGAGCTGTTAACTGCACACTCTACTTGTCATAAGTGTCTTCAAAGTAATATTTGTTGTTGTTGTTCAGTCACTAGGTCGTGTCTGACTCTTTTGTGACCCCATGGACTATAGCCCGCCAGGCTCCTCTGTCCTCCACTAGCTCCCAGAGTTTGCTCAAATATTAGTAATATCAATAATAACACTCTTCGTTAGTTTTACATATCTGTCAGCTAAAATAATGATTCATCGCCTCCGTCATAATAGAAGAATATGCAATAATTGTGCACTATAGCAAGAGATACTATTTTCATGAAGAATATCATTTTGCCAATGATAAATGTCGTCTCCATTGTGAAAATAGTTTTCGAAAGATACATGTGAAGATTTGAACCACTTTAGGGAATCCCCTGAGAGTCCAGTGGTTAGGACGCCGCAGTTTCAATACAGGGTGCACAAGTTTGATCCCTGGATGGAGAACTAAGATCCTGCATGCCGCAAAAAAAAAAAAAAGAGAGAGAGAGAGAGATTTTTGTTTAATATATTTGAAGTAACAATTTTTATGCATTTATCAATTATCCATTCAAAATGTCTTTCTTACAGAGATACAAAAATAATGTTACTGCTCCTGCCCCAAGTTCAGTAAAACCTAAGATTTTAGTTCTAGCCTTCATGTGCATTCATATTCCTTCTACAATCTTTGAATCCAATCATTGGCTTGAGAAAGCATCTGGTTTCAGATGCTTGCAGATCCAAATACTGTCACAATGTTACTCATCCGGTCTGGTCTCTGCATCCCGCCTTAGTGAGAAAGTACCTGCAATATGGTATCAGTTTAATCGACACATTCAAGCACTGTTTATAGCACATACACAGGGTTACAGAAAAGGTAAAGTCAAACAAGAATTTTTTCCAGTGAGATTGAGTCGTTGATCAGACCCACCAGATTATTTTCACGAGATAATCTACAGTTTTCTCCTCGGTTTAAGCACTTACATTAGTTTTTTGTTGATGTGGTTACAGTAGGAACTTTTAAGAACTTGTTATTGCTGCTTGCAGTAATTGAATTTAATGAAGTTTTAGTTTAAAGACATAAACAAATGATGATTGCGCCAACAGATGAGAGTTTTATTTATGATACTTTGAAGAGAGTACCTCCTTTAAAATCAGAAATTCCTGGCAATTTTTAGATGACTGATGGGCGTGCAGGTTGCTTAACCATAGCAGTGCAGTGAGTAAACATGCCTATATTTAGTTCAGTGGTAGGGCTCTAGGATTTCAGGAAGATTGTGGAATAATTATTAACATCACAGACTCTCCATCTTGAAAATGCTTCAGTTCAGTTCAGTTCAGTCGCTCAGTCATGTCCAACTCTTTGCGACTCCATGAATCGCAGCATGCCAGGCCTCCCTCTCCATCACCAACTCCTGGAGTTCACTCAGACTCACGTGCATTGAGTCAGTGATGCCATCCAGCCATCCCATCCTCGGTCGTCCCCTTCTCCTCCTGCCCCCAATCCCTCCCAGCATCAGAGTCTTTTCCAATGAGTCAACTCTTCGCATGAGGTAGCCAAAGTACTGGAGTTTCAGCTTTAGCATCATTCCTTCCAAAGAAAACCCAGGGCTGATCTCCTTCAGAATGGACTGGTTGGATCCCCTTGCAGTCCAAGGGACTCTCAAGAGTCTCCTCCAACACCACAGTTCAAAAGCATCAGTTCTTCGGCTCTCAGCCTTCTTCACAGTCCAACTCTCACATCCATACATGACCACAGGAAAAACCATAGCCTTGACTAGAAGGACCTTAGTCGGCAAAGTAATGTCTCTGCTTTTGAATATGCTATCTAGGTTGGTCATAACTTTTCTTCCAAGGAGTAAGTGTCTTTTAATTTCATGGCTGCAATCACCATCTGCAGTGATTTTGGAGCCCCAAAAAATAAAGTCTGACACTGTTTCCACTGTTTCCCCATCTATTTCCCATGAAGTGATGAGACCAGATGCCATGATCTTCATTTTCTGAATGTTGAGCTTTAAGCCAACTTTTCACTCTCCACTTTCACTTTCATCAAGAGGCTTTTTAGTTCCTCTTCACTTTCTGCCATAAGGGTGGTGTCATCTGAATTATCTGAGGTTATTGAGATTTCTCCCAGAAATCTTGATTCCAGCCTGTGTTTCTTCCAGTCCAGCGTTTCTCATGATGTACTCTGTATATAAGTTAAATAAGCAGGGTGACAATATACAGCCTTGATGTACTCCCTTTCCTATTTGGAACCAGCCTATTGTTCCATGTCCAGTTCTAACTGTTGCTTCCTGACCAGCATACAGATTTCTCAAGAGGCAGGTCAGGTGGTCTGGTATTCCCATCTCTTTCAGAGTTTTCCACAGTTTCTTGTGATCCACACAGTCAAAGGCTTTGGCATAGTCAATAAAGCAGAAATAGATATTTTTCTGGAACTCTCTTGCTTTTTCCATGATCCAGCGGATGTTGGCAATTTGACCTCTGGTTTCTCTGCCTTTTCTAAAACCAGCTTGAACATCAGGAAGTTCACGGTTCACGTATTGCTGAAGCCTGGCTTGGAGAATTTTGAGCATTACTTTACTAGCATGTGAGATGAGTGCAATTGTGGGGTAGTTTGAGCATTCTTTGGCATTGCCTTTCTTTGGAATTGGAATGAAAACGGACCTTTTCCAGTCCTGTGGCCACTGCTGAGTTTTCCAAATTTGTTGGCATATTGAGTGCAGCACTTTCACAGCATCATCTTTCAGGATTTGAAATAGCTCAGCTGGAATTCCATCACCTCCACTAGCTTTGTTCGTAGTGTTGCTTTATAAGGCCCACTTGACTTCACATTCCAGGATGTAAATGCTTATGCTTAATAATTATGACTTGAACTGAATATATGTGTGTCCACAACTTAATCTCTAACTGAATCTCCATGATTTTATGAGGAGGTTGTTTACACATGAGTAAACAACTTTAACTCATTAAAAAGCTTAAAGACATTTGTCTAGGATTGACTTCCCAAGGGGCTCAGTGATGAAGAATCCACCTGCCAATGCAGGAGACTCAGGTTTCAATTGCTGAGTTGGGAAGATCCTGAGTGGGAGGAGGAAATGGCAACCCACTCCAGTATTCTTGCCTGGAGAATCCCATGGACAGAGGGGCCTGTCGGGATCCAGTCCCTGGGGTCACAAAGAGTCTGACACGACTGAGCACACACACACACACACACAACTAGGAAGTGACAGTCTCACTCTTCCCATAAAAGTGCATGAGAGAGCTGGTGTTCCTTAGAAAGGTTTTCTTTTCCCAGAGTTTCAAGGGGTCATTACACATGCCACGACCATGTAAAACTCTGGAACTTGCCAGCAGCAAGAGAACCTCTTGGTTCAAAGTTTGCTGTTGAACCTCACATTGAAAACCTACAAGACCAAACTCAGTCATCGTTTTTTTATTTGGCATCTCTAGGGACCAGAACTCCGCTCATTTGTCACCTTCCTGATGGCGTGCGATCAGCCTCATGCTAGAGGTCTTTCCGTGGAACTTTACACTGTGCTCTCAAATTCTGAACGTGATTCTCCTAGGTCCGATTCCCTCTTCAGCCTTCAACCTTATCTCTGCTAAGGTTTCAGCTGACATCATCAAGTATGTTTATCCTTAGCTCATGAAAGGATCTCTACCTAGTACTTGTAGAGTAGAATGTGTTGAATGGATACATAAGTGAATAAGTGGTTGAATGAAAATGTGTCCCAATAACTAGGGAGAAGCTATCATTTAAGCATTTACTCTGAGTCTGGCTCAGCAACCAAAGCTAGAGAGAGAAACAGCAAGTCTATTGCACTGGAACTATCCATCTTCTCTTGGTTATTTACTCTACCTTTTTTTTCTTTCCTGTTGGTATTTTAAGACAAAAACAGCACTCTCTCTCTCTTGCCCACTCTCCCCAAAAGATACACCTTTCTACTTAGGGAGTTAGCACAAAAATCAGTACATCACTGGGACTTCCCTGGTGCTTCAGTGGTTAAGAATCCGCCTTGCAATGCAGGGGATGCAGGCTCCATCCTTGGTCTGGGAACTAGGATCCCACCCGCTGGGGGAAAACTAATCACCGGTGTGCTGCAATTACAGAGCCCAAAAGCCGCAAGTAGAGAGAGACCCATGCGCCACAGTGAAAGATCCCACAGGATGCATGCAGTGACTGGGACCCGACACAGCCAAATAAATACATAATGTTTAAAGACGGTCCATCACCTCTAGTCGGTGGGGGGTGGGGAGGCACTGAACGACGGGCTGGAGTGGCAAAGGCAATGTGAGGTCGGTGCAAACCGCCAAAGACGCTCCCCCCCCGTGAGAATGCAAGTGCTTCACGTTCTAGAACTGAAAGCCCTTTGGAAGTAAGTTATCTAATCCAATGCTTTCTCTGTTTTACAAGAAAAACCCGAGACTGAGCAAGAAGGAACTCTTCAAGAGGGCAGAGGGAGGGCTAGAGACCAGGTCCCTCCGCCGCCGCTCGTGTGGGTGCTTGTGAAGTGCCACTCCGCCACACTGTGGGCTGGACTCTTCTTTCTACAGCGTATCGACAAAGAAGGTTAAGTTACGTACACTCACTTTCATTTAGCGCTTCCCTCATCCATAAATAACATAAAATGAAGGTGCCCCATACTCTTCATATTAGCAGCTACTCTAACGTCACGCCACTCTGTAGCATGCCTATCATTACACTTTAAAAATATATTTTTATTGGGATATAGCTAGTCGGGGTATAGTTGCTGTACAATGTTCTGTTGGTTTTTGCTGTACAACAGCATGAATCAGCTCTAGGTATACATATATCCACAACATGTCCAGTCTCCCTCCCACCCACCTCCCTCATTATACTTTTAATTAAAGCCACTACTGTGTCTGAGGTCAAAATCAATTGCCAAGATGGAAAAGGAATCAAGCAACACCAGTGTCTGGTAACCGTGAAAGTGTGAAAACGTTAGTCACTCAGTCCTGTCATAGACTGTAGCCCGCCAGGCTCCTCTGTCCACGGGATTCTCCAGGCAAGAATACTGGAGTGGGTGGCCTTGCCCTCCTCCAGCAGATCTTCCTGACCCAGGGATCAAACCGAGGTCTCTGGGAAGCCCAAAATGCAACTGCAGAAATCCTGATTGAACCAGGGACCTTTAGATCTTCAGCATAATTATCTCCCAACTGAGCTATTTCAGCATCTGATAAACAGTGCCTTTACTCAACTCTAAGTAATATAAGAAGAGACCCATCCATGGTATTTTTCAAGACTCTAAGATAGTTTTTATGACTTCACCAAAGAAAGTAAGGATCAGACTCTGCATTTCAAAAGTAGGTATGAGACTTCAGTGAAAATGGCCCTTAGGGTCAATGAAATATAAACTTTAGCACTTTGTTTCTAATCAGAAGTATCTTGAAGTCTATTAAATAATGACACTGTTAAATAACATTTATATTTTTCCATTTATAAAAATGTGCGGTTTACCTGGTAGCTCAGCTGATAAAGACTGCACCAGCAATGCAGGAGACCTGGGTTTGATCCCTGGGTTGGGAAGGTTCCCTGGAGAAGGGAAAGGCTACCCATTCCAGTATTCTGGCCTAGAGAATTCCATGGACAGAGAAGCCTGACAGGCTACAGTCCACTGGTTCACAAAGAGTAGGACACAACTGAGCAATATTCACATACACACATGCAGTATAAGAAATTCTATAATGTATAGAACACTGCTGCTGCTGCTGCTAAGTCACTTCAGTCGTGTCCGACTCTGTGTGACCCCGTAGACGGCAGCCCACCAGGCTCCTCTGTCCCTGGGATTCTCCAGGCCAGAACACCGGATTGGGGTGCCATTTCCTTCTCCAACGCATGCACGCATGATAAGTTGCTTCAGTTCATGTCCAACTCTGTGTGACCCTGTGGACAGCATCCCACCAGGCTCTGTCCACAGAATTCTCCAGGCAAGAATACTGGAATGGGTTGCCATTTCCTTCTCCTGTAAAAAACACTAACTAAAAATTATTTGAAGATTCCCAATAATTACCAATAATTTCCCATCAAAAAACAGCAACTCAAATTTGGTGTTTTTCATGCCAGTCATGTTCTTATAAAAATATTTGGATGTGTTTATATATGTTAATTTTTACTTTAAATATAGTAAAAATAAAATATATACCTTACCAAAAAAAGTGGGTAAGAGAGTTCCAAAAGTTCTCCCATTACCTTCCCAGCAACCGTTTACAGATTTAGGAAAGAAACCCACACTTTCACTTTGGGTATTTATGCCAACAGTCCCTCTGATAGGTTCATGTTCACTAATTCAAAAAGAACAGGTTACTGAGTCAAAAGATCTGAATTTCAGTGTCTAGCTCTGCCCTGGCTGAGTAGCTGAACTCCATCCCTGGACCTCCACCTCCATCTGTGGAGTGAAAATGATGTGAACGCTTCTTTATCTTTTAGTTTTTATGAAAATCAAAAGGGGTGATGCATGAGAAAAGACCTGGTAAATATACTGGTCTAGCATTTACCAATCTATCTTCCAGAGAGGAAAAGTAATTTAAAATAGATCTGCCTTTAGAAAATAAATCAAAACAATTTTGTCAATAATCTGCTTGTGAAGTATGCTAACTTCCAATTTTCAGAATTGATCACCACACAAAAGATAAGCAAACTATGATATATTTATCTGAAGTGAAGATCAGCGTTAGATGAGTTCACTCCCATTTTGTCAAACAGAGGCAAATAGTAAATTCCTTAGAAGTTTCTGAACTTCACAAAGATCTTACAAAAATAAGTTTATGAAGAATTGCAGTGTGGTTAGTTTATTGCTTTTCCCACAGTTATTATATTTTTAGTCTTGAAAAAAAATCACAGAAAACAGCCAAGAAAGAAAAAATGACATTAAGATTTCTTAAACTCTGAGTAAATGTGTCTTGAATAATGCATAAGTTCCTTTGTGGCTACATCTACAGTTTACTCAGCATCGCTTTCTATCGGAAAGCCCAAATGACTGTATTTCCTAATCATAGTCACTAAAATTCTGTGACTATTTTCAAATTAAGTTCTACTGATACATGGTTTATTCATTTTTCTCCACACATGGGAATAAGGTTATGAACAAGTTTTGTTCTTAATTGAAAAATTGCCTCTCAAAACAGTATTGAATTCAATGGCTATCACGTGTTTGAGAAAGTTTAATCATCTTTTTTTTTTAGGGTGGTGCAGGGGTAAAGCAGCTAGTCCATTCTGAAGGAGATCAGCCGTGGAATTTCTTTGGAAGGAATGATGCTGAAGTTGAAACTCCAGTACTCTGGCCACCTCATGTGAAGAGTTGACTCATTGGAAAAGACTCTGATGCTGGGAGGGATTGGGGGCAGGAGGAGAAGGGGACAACAGAGGATGAGATGGCTGGATGGCATCACTGACTCGATGGACGTGAGTCTGAGTGAACTCTGGGAGTTGGTGATGGAGAGGGAGGCCTGGCGTGCTGCGATTCATGGGGTCGCAAAGAGTCGGACACAACTGAGCGACTGAACTGAACTGAACTGAGGGGTAAAGAATCCGCCTGTCAATGAACACATCACTAAATTGCTTCAGTTTTTTTTTTTTTTTTGACATGATTCATCTTCCCCCAGGTGGAAATCGTGTCAGCATCAGTGAATGCTAGGTCCACTGACAGCTTATCTGTGGGTATGAAATCACCATTTTGCCTCTTTTGCTGCTGCTGCTGCTGCTGCTAAGTCACTTCAGTCATGTCCGACTCTGTGCGACCCCATAGATGGCAGCCCACCAGGCTCCCCCATCCCTGGGATTCTCCAGGCAAGAACACTGGAGTGGGTTGCCATTTCCTTCTCCAGTGCATGAAAGTGAAAAGTGAAAGTGAAGTCACTCAGTTGTGTCTGACTCTTTGTGACCCCATGAACTGCAGCCTACCAGGCTCCTCTGTCCATGGGATTTTTCAGGCAAGAGTACTGGAGTGGGTTGCCATTGCCTTCTCCGTTTTGCCTCTTTTACCTGGATTTAATTTCTGCTCAGATCCTGATAACAGGGACTAACCAGGGCTGGTAAAGGAATTTGAAGTTACTCTGTGTGTGTGTGTGCTGGGTTGCTCAGTCATGTCTGACTCTTTGCAACCCCATGGACTGTTGTCCACCAGGCTCCTCTGTTCATGGGATTTCCCGGACAAGAATACTAGAGTGGGTTGCCATGCCCTCTTCCAGGGGATCTTCCTGACCCAGGGATCAAACCCATCCACATGTCTTGTGTCTCCTGCATTGGCAGGCAGATTCTTTACCTCTAGTGCCCCCTGGGAAGCAGAAGTTACTATGGATGGAGTGAAAAGCCACAGGCTCACTTCTCAGGGAACCTGGCACTGGAGAGTCGCTGAGCCCCAAGTCTGCCCACCTGCCCGCTCAGCTGGTTTCAGTCACTCACCTGACGGGCCCTGAGGGCTTGGAGCTCCTGACGCCTGGTGCAGGGCAGAGCAGGGCTGGGGAGTCAGCCCTCACTCAGATGCTTGCTTTGAAGCTCACTGGCTGTAAGTAACCTGGGCAAAATGACTTGTTCAGCCACACTCCCACTTACATCAGAGGTGGGTGGACGGGAAGTTTAGGCAGAGGAAGGAAACCAAATCACAGAAAGTCCCGTTCCTATTTCTCATAAAATGTGGGTGGAAACGCGAGTGAGAAGAAAAAGGCAAAATGCACCCACAGTATCAAAAAGAGCCTGGCTTCATGATAAAGGGGAGCAGTTTAGTTAAGAAGCAGCTCTTGGAGAAACTCCCACCAAAGTCATTAAGAGTTGGGAAAAGTCACACGAATATGTCAATTGGAGAGTAATATGGAGCTTCCTGCCTGCCAAGGTAAGAGACATGGATTCCATCCCTGGGTCAAGAGGGATCAACCCAGAGGAGGGCATGGCAACCCACTCCAGTGTTCTTGCCTGGGAAATCCCATGGACAGAGGAGCCTGCCTGGCTACAGTCCATGGGGTCACAAAAGGTCAAACATGACACTAAACACCTGCAGCAGGAGAGGTCTGGCTCTCTCAGCCTAAAGCAGAGCCTCTGGTGTGCGAGCCTGGATTGAGCAACCACCTGAATCCTGAATCCTGGGGGCAGATGGACTCTGGTGTACATCCTGCAGGCTCTCTGGGTAAAAGGAACAACGGGAGAGGACATTTACCAAAATCTGATAAAAGAGTAAAACACGGTAAGTTTGGCTTGCAAAGCATTCCATCTGGCCATCTTGAGTAACTCCAACTTGTTCGGGAGCAGAAAAAAGGGACTCTGAGATAAAAATCTCTTTGAAGGGCACGTTCAATAAATGAGTGAAAGTCTTTGGCAAGAACGGTTTCCATTTGAACATTTATAGCCATTTCCAACCATTGCACTGCTGGTAGAATAAACAAGAAATGACTCTTTATTCTTCATAGCTTTATGCAATTGCTTAAACACCAACAGCATCGTTACTCCATGGTCAGATTGTATAAAAGGAAACACCGACAGCACATCCTACATTCTTCTCAAAGGTGTGCCTCTGTGAATAAAGACTAGCTAGGGTGTGGCGGAGCCCACAGTCTGCGTGGAATTAAAGGCTTATAAAAACAAAAGCATTAGAGGATACCTAATTCACAGACAATGGAAAACTAACAAATTAGTGCACTGCTTACTCTGATGTTCAAGCTGGAGCCAGACACAGATAAAAAAAATAGTCTCACTGAAAGTTTTGAAGTAATTGTTTTTAATATGGCATTTTTCCTTTATATACAGATTTGCAGGGCATTACGATGCAAGGCAAAACATTGGCCAAGCTTGAAGGAATTACAAATAATTCCCTGGATTTGTGTGAAGACCAATAATTAACAGTGAATACCAACAAATGACATTGTTTAATAACTTGGGCACACCTGAAAACTTAATGGAACCTGCCACAGAGTAGTAAGAGGAACTGCTCTGTTTACCTTCTCCATATCCAGAAACAAAAGATCCACACATGATTTAACTGTGCTTACAAATAAAGTCTTTAGTGCTTTATTTCTTTCTTAAAATTATGTTTCTTAAAATCTAATGACAATGGTGTGCAAGACAAAAGTCTATAATGTAATATTCACTCCTTCACCCTAGTACAGAATTAAGAGGAGAAAAAAGACTAGCACAGGAATTTCTGAAAATGTTTCAGGGGGAAAAAAAAGTGACATTTTTTGAGTAGCAATGGAATGTTTTTTTAGTGGGTGGAAAGAGTAACAACAGACACTCAGAAACAGTACTTTACTCTTTATTTAACAGTTTTTAAACATATTGCAGTTTATCTACTTTAAAAAACCAGTGTACAAAAAGTGACATGTATTGAAAAGTGAAATAATTTTCAGAATCGTAAAAATCAAAATATAAGAACTTTTATTGATGTGGAGAATGTATCAAAACCTCAGATGTAAAGAAATATTTTTTTAAATAGTCATTGTGTTAAGGTGATCAGGTAATTAATGCCTTTCTTTGTTTTTACAAATATTCTGATATAGATAGATATATAAAAATAAGTAGATATAGTATTAAAAAGAATCAATTTCTATCAGTGGTTTTCCATATGTATATTTTAAGTATAAGAGAATATTTAAACAGAATCATTTACTCAAAGCTGTGTTACATCATGTTCTACAGCGTTGCTCAGGATCACGGGTAGACTGTTGGTATAATTATCAATACCTATTAAACGTCCACAGTACTCTGTAAAACAACCAGTCAGACACTTTTATGCCAAAAATGCATCAAATGAAAAAAAAAACCAACCCATGAATTCCAAGCTTACCATTTCCTTTTTGCTAACACCCACATTCCCATAACGTCATACAGGAAGACTTCTGCAGAATTTATTTCATCTACACATGCAGCCTTTGCTGTAATTCCTATTATAGCCAACATACTGATGAGACGGGAACCTAGAAGTCAGATCACGGCCAGTGGTTCCAAGTCTAGGTGGACTGGGAGATGTTTCTGAAAATTATGATAAAGCCGTGAAAAGTATAGAGCTGCAAGAACTAGGAACTGGAAGTCCCCACTCTCTTCCTTCTCCCCACAATCCATTTCCTAGAGATAACCCCATTAATGGCACAATGTATATTTTTCCAGATATTGTGAATGCCTATACAAACATATAGGAGGTATGTGGAAATAGGATGTGGGCAGAGTAATTTGTAGATAACTTGTATCCTATTGTCCGTATTAAACACTTGTTTCCTCCCTTCGTGCACGGTGAAGGCTAGAGGTTTATTCATGGAATGCACTGAAGTAGAGGGTTCTTGGTGATAGATTTCTAGCAAAGCCAAAAGTACAGCAGGCTGGGTCTTGACAGGAAACAGATGCACACTTTCCCCTGTACTGAGAAGTGAGGGGGGGGGTGCGGATTAAGTAAAAGTCCTCATTATGGAAGTGTCTTCTGTCCCCTTCTTGAGAACACAAGCAGCCACCTCTTCCTTTCCGAGGAAACCGGCCAGTCTTAAAAAAGAGAACACGATCACGCAGACAAACAAAAAAAAAAACAACCTTAAAGATATGTCTGTGTCCCAGACACCTCCAAGACAAAAAGTCCAGCTCAAACACATAGAGCTTCCGAATAACTCTTGTAGAGCCTCATTTTAAAATAGGAATAGACCAGGAGAGCTCACTACTTATTTGAAGAAACTCAGAAATGCAGGAGATATGAGTTCAATCCCCGGGTTGGGAAGATCCCCTGGAGAAAGAAATGGCAACCCACTCCAGGATTCTTGCCTGGGAAAACCCACAGAAGGAGGAGCCTGGCGGGCTACAGTCCATGGGTTGCAAAGAGTCGGACACGACTGAGTGACTGAGCACATACTCACAGAAATGAAAGATCAAGAACAAAACAAAGAAACCTGGAAGAGGGAAGCAGTGGGGAAAAAAAATAGATTCTCAGAGTTACACAAGAATATATTTCCTCTATGAAACAAAGTCTGGTCTTGCATAAAAGGGAGCATTCCTAAAACCAAAACAGCTCTGGGAAATTAATATTATGATAGTGTTGTAGGAAGGGGGCCCCAAGAGTAGGCTCTTGCCTAACACTCGGAAAAGAATTGTCCAAGGAGACACATGTGCTGACAAAGAGATTTTATTGGGAAAGGGCACCCGGGTGGAGAGCAATAGGCTAAGGGAACCCAGGAGAACTGCTCTGCCACGTGGCTCGCAGTCTCAGGTTTTATGGTGATGGGATTAGTTTCCGGGTGGTCTTTGGCCAATTACTCTAATTCAGAGTCTTTCCTGGTGGCGCACGCATCACTCAGCCAAGATGGATGCTAGAGAGAGGGATTCTGAGAAGTGGACGGACACGCGGTGTCTCCTTTCAACCTTTCCCGAACTCTTCCAGCTGGTGGTGGCTTATTAGTTCTGTATTCCTTACCAGGATCTCTTATCATAAAACAACTCATGCAAATGGTTACTAAAGGGCCTGGTCAGGGTGGGCGGGTTCAGTCAGTGTGCTTCCCCTAACAATAGCAGAAATAAAACATACAATCGAAGGATTGAAAGATAAAGGAGAGCACACCTCTCAGAGAATTACAATACATGAGAAAAGTATGAAAAGAATAAGATTACAACATAAAGACCCAACATCCAGCTGGTAAGAATTCCAGAAAGAGAGAACAGAGAAAATAGACTTATCAAAGGTGTAACAGAACATCACACAGACTGAAAAATAAGACTAATAACCCCCTATCAATAGCACAGCACAATGAATGGGAAAATGACCAAAGTCAAAGAATATCTTGGTGGGACTTCCCCAGAGATTCAGTGGTTGCAACTTCCCCTTCCAGGGCAAGGGGTGTGGGTTTAAGTCCTGGTTGAGGGGCTACGATCCCACATGCCTTGTGCCCCAAAACCCAGAATATAAAACGGAGGCAATATCATAACAAATTCAATAAAGACTTTAAAAATGATCCACATTAAAAAAAAATAGTAATAATAACTAGGGCTTCACTGGCTCAGTGGTAAAGAACGTGCCTGCCAATGCAGGAGACAAGGTGTTAGAAGGTCCCATTCTAACCGTTTCATCTGCAAGGTCCCACGTGTGGAGGAGCAACTAAGCTGTGCCCCGCAACTATTGTGCCTGTACACTAACACCCATGAGTCACGACGGCTGAGCCCACGTGCCTCAGTGGCTGAAGCCTGCCAGCCCTAGAGCCTGCACTCTGCAGCAGAAGCCAGCACAAAGAGAAGCTCGAGCCCTGCAGCTGGAAAGTGGCCCCTGCCCGCTGCAACTAGGAAAAGCCGGAGCAGCAATGAAGGCCCAGCACAGCTACAAGTAAAAAATCAAATAGAAATAAAAAATGTCTAAGTCTTTAAAAAGATCTAAAATAAAACAGAAACTATTTTATGACATTTCAAAACAATGGGGATAAGAGGAAGATCTTACTTGCTCCTAGAAGGAAAAAAAAAAAAAAAAAAAAACCAAAGCAAAAACAGGTCCTATGTAAAGGAAGGGAATTCAACAGCTGGAAGACCATAGGGCCATGAGGTCACTCTTTAGAAGAAAAATTCCAACCTAGAATTATAAACCTACCCTAAACTCAAAGAAGGATGACAGCATGATGGTTAGTTTTAGGTCTCCAGTCGTCGGGGCTAAAGTAAAAGTGAAGTGAAGTCGCTCAGTCGTGTCCGACTCTTTGCGACCCCGTGGACTGTAGCCTACCAGGCTTCTCTGTCCATGGGATTCTCTAGGCAAGACTACTGGAGTGGGTTACCATTTCCTTCTCCAGGGGATCTTCCCGACCCAGGGATCAAACCCGGGTCTCCCACATTGGAGGCAGATGCTTTAACCTCTGAGCCACCAGGGAAGCCCAATGACAGCTCAAAAGCTGGTGAAACATTATATCTGGGCAAGTCTCTGAAGGTGTTTCTGGGAACAGGTGCAAGGGTGTTACCTGGAAGAGATTAGCATTTGAATCAGTAGATTAAGTAAAGAAGGTTGTCCTGCCCTTGCAGGTGGGCGTCCTCCATTGGAGGACAGAAGGGCAGGGAAAGGGTGAAATTTTGCTGTTTGCTTGAGCTGGGATGTCCACCTCCTCCTGCCTTCAGACATCAGCACTAAAGCTTCTTAGGACTTAAGACTTGGACTTCAATTTACATCATCAGCCTTTCTGATTCTTCAGCTTGTACATGACCCTGAGACTTCCTGAACTCTGTAATCACATCAGCGAGTTCTTATAATACATCTCTCTCTCTAGCTCTCTCTTGGTTTTATTGGTTTTGCTTCTGTGGAGAAACTTGACTATCAAAAAACAAAAAACAATAGTTATTGGCTCTCTGCAGGCTCACAGTCACCTTCTGTGTGTAATGTGCCAGATGCAGCAAATGTCCTGATGACCAGTGACAAGGTACACAATCGACTTCCAGAAAAATATTCTTACCTTCTGTTTTGCCTATGGCTCATAGCCTGCTACATTCTAGAAGTTAACGATCTGCCAACAATGACCTTTTTAGAATCACTCAGGCAGCTTGTAAAGCATGTGTATTCAGGTGCTCAGTCGTGTCCAACTCTTTTGCAACCCCTCGGACTGTAACCCACCAGTCTCCTCTGTCCATGGGATTTCCCAGGCAAGAATACTGGAGTGGGTTGCCATTTCCTTCTCTAGAAGATCTTCCCGACCCAGGGATCAAACCCACCTCTCTTGTATCTCCTGCACTGGCAGGCAGGTTCTTTACCAACTCTTCCATACTGACAGCTTTTTTAATGAGCCCCAGAATCCGATAGACTTGATTTCTACACTGGCTGTGCCTTTTACTGTGTGCCTTTGGGCACACCCGTTAACCTCTTTTTAAATGTGGACATTAATATCATTATTATGTAAAAGTTTTGTAAGGATTAAATGGGACAACAGATAGAGAGTACTAGAGTGCCTGGGTAAATACTTAAACAAGCTCCTGTTTTAAAAATTGTTGTTACTGCTAAATTATTTAACCTCTCTATACCTCTTTATTGTCATCTATGAATAAGAATAATAATAGATTCTAATTCATAGTAAAACCCTATGAGTTAGAATAAAACACTAAGGAAATAAAATACAGCATTATGCTTAGCACAGAAAAAAGCATACTCAAAAAAGCTTGCTATTACTTAGCAGTTTAAAAAATAATTTAGAATTAATATTATAATTCATTAAATTGAATGTTGAAAAATAATAAATAGTGATTTAATCTTACCTAGAAAAGAAGTTTGCTATTATGATTCCCATAAGTTTTTGAAAATCAATAAAACAATACCTGTCTTGTCTGCCCTTCTGTGTTTCGTAATATTCAACTGAGTTCCTGTGAGTGAAAAGCACTGCTCTTAAAAAAAAAAAAAAAAATATATATATATATATATATTTGTGTTGTGCTTAGTCAGTCAGTCATGTCTGACTCTTTGCAATCCCGTGGACTGTAGCCCTCCAGGCTCCCCGTCCATGGGATTCACCAGGCAAGAATACTGGAGTGGATTGCCCTGCCCTCCTCCAGGGGATCTTTCTGACCCAGGGATTGAACCTGTATCTCTTGAGTCTCCTTCATTGTTAGGCAGATTCTTTACCACTAGCGCCATCTTGGAATCCCAAACAACATAAATACAGTACACATATAAAACACATGAGTATGAACATGTATACATATATGTGTGTGTATATATACATAATGTATTCATAAAACAGCTGTGGAAATCCCTCCCTGAGCCTGACTGAATACTGGCCCTCTCCTGCAAAGATTCACGTCCAAGTTCTCCAGACATATGATCATGTGACCTTACATGGTAAAGACATTTTGCAGATGTGGTTAAATCAAGGATTCTGAGATAGATCGAGATTATACTGGATTCCCAGAGCGAACCCAATGTAGTCATTAGGATCAGTTAGAAGAAACAGAAAAATCAGAGTGAGTCCTCCGACATGTGATGATGGAGCAGGAAGTGGGGGTGATGTGAAAACAGGGTCATGAGTCAAGGAAGGCCAGGGGCTTCTAGCAGCTGAGAAAGTAAAACAATGCATTCTCCCCAGAAGCGCCAAGGAGGAACCAGCCCTGTTGACCTCTTGATTTTAGCCCCATCAGATTCATTTTGGACTTGTGACATGTAGAACTATAAGAGAATAAATGTGTTTTGTGTTAAGCCACTAAGGTTGTATAATTTGTTACAGCAGTAACTGGAAACTAATATATTTCCCTTGAAGTCAAAGAAAATGAGAAATAAAAATTAAGATGGGTGATCTGATGATTATTTTTAGATACAGTATGTTCATTGTTTTTCTGAAGTAGGGACATACACTGACTCAAAAGATTGTTTTTAACTCTTCTAAGAAAGAAGAAAATCACACATCAATTAAACAAGTATTTAAGACTTAGCTATGCAAAATTTTGTGTATTTGTTACCTGCTAGATATGAAATTTTATAGCAAGTATTCTATGGTTTCACACAATGAAAAGTTGGAAAGATAGAACATGATTATCTCAACAGCAAATTCAGTTCAGTTCAGTCACTCAGTGGTGTCCAACTCCTTGTGACTCCATGGACCGCAGCATGCCAGGCTTCCCTGTCTATCACCAACTCCCAGAGCTTACTCAAACTCATGTCCATTGCATCAATGATGTCATCCAGACATCTCTTCCTCTGTCGTCCCCTTCTCCTTCTGCCCTCAATCTTTCCCAGCATCAGGGTCTTTTCAGATGAGTCAGTTCTTGATATCAGGTGGCCAAAGTACTGGAGTTTCAGCTTCAGTTTCAGTCCTTCCAGTGAATATTAAGGACTGATTTCCTTGAGGACTGACTGGTTGGATCTCCTTGCAGTCCAAGGGACTCTCAAGAGTCTTCTCCAACACCACAGTTCAAAAGCATTAATTCTTTGGCACTCAGCTTTCTTTATAGTCCAACTCTCACATCCATACATGACTACTGGAAAAACCATAGCTTTGACTAGACGGACCTTTGTTGGCAAAGTAATGGCTCTGCTTTTTAATATGCTGTCTAG
Source organism: Oryx dammah (assembly GCF_014754425.2). Taxonomy (NCBI): domain Eukaryota; kingdom Metazoa; phylum Chordata; class Mammalia; order Artiodactyla; family Bovidae; genus Oryx; species Oryx dammah. Next base: position 54,490,301 of record NW_024070206.1, read on the forward strand.
GTTGGTCATAGCTTTTCTTCCAAGGAGTAAGCCTTTTTTAATTTCATGGCTGCAATCACCATTGGCAGTGATTTTAGAGCCCAGGAAAATAAAGTTTGTCACTGTTTCCGTTGTTTGCCCATCTATTTGCTGTGAACTGATGGGATCAGATGCCATGATCTTAGTTTTCTGAAAGTTGAGCTTTGAGCCAACTTATTCACTCTTCTCTTTCACTTTCATCAAGAGGCTTTCTAGTTCTTTGCTTTCTGCCATAAGGGTGGTGTCATCTGCATATCTGAGGTTATTGATGTTTCTCCCAGCAGTCTTGATTCCAGCTTGTGCTTCATCCTACCCATTTCACATGATGTACTCTGCAAGTAAGTTAAATAAGCAGAGTGACAATATACAGCTTGGACGTACTCCTTTCTTGATTTGGAACCAATCTGTTGTTCCATGTCCAGTTCTAACTGTTACTTCTTGACCTGCATACATTATCTCAGGAGGTAGATCAGGTGGTCTGGTATTCCTCTATCTTTAAGAATTTTTCACAGTTTGTTGTGATCCACACAGTCAAAGGCTTTGGTGTACTAAGTAAAGCAAAAGTAAATGATTTTCTGAGACTCTCTTACTTTTTTGATGACCAGCGGATGTTGGCAATTTGATCTCTGGTTCCCCTGCCTTTTCTAAATCCAGCTTGAACATCTGGAAGTTCACGGTTCACATCCTGTTGAAGCCTGGCTTGGAGAATTTTGAGTATTATTTTGCTAGCATGTGAGATGAGTGCAATTGTGTGGTAGTTTGAGCATTCTTTGGCATTGCCTTTCTTTGGGATTGGAATCCAGTTCAGTGGCCACTGCTGAGTTTTCCAGATTTGCTGGCGTATTGAGTACAGCACTTTTACAGCAGCATCTTTTAGGATTTGAAATAGCTTAACTGGAATGCCATCACCTCCACTAGCTTTGTTTATAGTGATGCTTCCTAAGGCCCCGTTGACTTCGCATTCCAGAATCACTGACTCTAGGTGAGTGATCACACTATCATGGTTATTGGGGTCATGAAGATCTTTTTTGTACAGTTCTTCTGTGTATTCTTGCTACCTCTTCTTAATATCTTCTGCTGCTGTTAGGTCCATACTATTTTTGTCCTTTATTGTGCCCATCTTTGCATGAGATGTTCCCTTGGTATCTCTAATATTCTTGAAGAGATCTCTAGTCTTCCCCATTCTATTGTTTTCCTCTATTTCTTTGCATTGATCACTGAGGAAGGCTTTCTTATCTCTCCTTGCTATTCTTTGGAACTCTGCTTTCAAATGGGTATATCTTTCCTTTTTTCTTTTGCCTTTAGCTTCTCTTCTTTTCTCAGCTAAGGCCTCCTCAAACAACCATTTTGCCTTTTTGCATTTCATTTTCTTCGGGATGGTCTTATCACTGCCTCCTTACAATGTCACAAACCTCCATCCATAGTCCTTCAGGCACTGTGTCTATCAGATCTAATCCCTTGAATCTATTTGTCACTTTCACTGTATAATTGTAAGGGATTTGATTTAGATCATACCCGAATGGTCTAGTGGTTTTCCCTACTTTCTTCAACTTCAGTCTGAATTTGGTAGTAAGGAGTTCACGATCTGAGCCACAGTCAGCTCCCGGTCTTGTTTTTGCTGACTGTATAGAGCTTCTCCATCTTTGGCTGCAAAGAATATAGTCAATCTGATTTCAGTATTGACCATCTGGTGATGTCCATGTGTAGAGTCTTCTCTTGTGTTGTTGAAAGACAGTGTTTACTATAACGAGTGCATTCTCTTGGTAAAACTCTGTTAGCCTTTGCCCTGCTTCATTCTGTACTCCAAGGCAAAATTTGCCTGTTACTTGGTATCTCTTGACTTCCTACGTTTGTATTCCAGTCCCCTATAATTAAGAGGACATCATTTTTTGGTGTTAGTTCTAGAAGGTCTTGTAAAAATTGAAGGTCAGCACTGTTTCCTGGTGCTACTGATAAAGTCATTCAAGATTATATATAGATAAGGCTGTTTATATTTTATAGACAAAGAAATCTGAAAAGACTTAAGTAATTTCAAGTAAAGCAATTACTTTCAAAATTATAAAAAATATATTTTAAAGAGTATTCATGGTCAACATAGGAAACACTTGTTAACAGTAGACTATAATGTGGTTGTTTTGATTTTGTACATAGTTGTATATACATATGTATTCAGGATTGCCAGATTTAGCAAATAAAAATACGGAGCCCTTGGCTAAATTTCAATTTCATATAAACAATAAACATTCTTATAAATATGTCCCCAAAATATTGTATGGGTACTTATATACCAAATTATTTGCTGTTTTCCTGAAATTTAGAAAAAAATAGAAAAAACTTTTGTTTTCTATTTAAATTCTTCTATATTTTATCTGGCAATCCTAGTTGGATGGTTATTGTTAAAACCAGTTTAACATATAAGCAATTGCTACTTTTTACTATAGTTCATGAAAATCACATCAGAGAAGTATCAAATAAAGATCATTTTAATCTTCCTGAACATAAGCGTTTACTTAGCCAGAAATCACCATGTGTATTATCAGATCCCACTATATATCAGTCAATTAAAATGCAAATGGAGGCTATTTTTCCTAATGAACATACTTCAGACATGAATAAAACTCATGAATAACTGATTAGTGGTGAAAAATGATATATGGGTTTTAAAGGCATGGTTAGATAAGTTAATCAGTCAGATTGGGAGCAGGAAAAGGAATAAATGGCTATATAATTATAAGATGCTGTATGGACTATACAAGGGCAAAACATCTCCTTAGGGGAATTTGGTCCACAGGGCTATTTCTAGGAAGTACTGGGGCACACATAATCACATTATATGCTTCTTTCTCTTCCTAACTATCAATTTTGTCCAGCTGAAATCTAGTTAAATAAATTTCAGTCTCCCTTGAGGAAAAACCAAGGCCACAAAAAGGCAGAGGGTGAGGGGAGGACAGTTTCCTCGACTGCTTTAGAAATGTGGTGGGAGCGTGGAGAGTAAGTATATATACAATCAAATAAGCCATAATCAACGAAGAGAAGAGGCGGAAAAAAATGGAATGAACTTTCTTTCCTCCTGTCCATCTCCAGCACTGAGCCCCTCGAAGACAGAGGGTGGATGGTAACTATGGTCTAGGGAGGGCAAGACCCTGCAAACTGTAGGAGATTCCCTGGTGGTTCAGTGGTTAGGACTCTGCTGCTTTCAGTGTCTTGGGTTTGATCCCTGGTCAGGCAACTAAGATCCCACAAGCTTTGGGGCAAGGCAAAAAAGAAAGAAAGAAACTGTAAACTGTGGCTAGCTCTCAGTTAAAATTGAGATGTCAGAGTTCTAGAAGTTACTGATTTCAGGGAGGAAGAGATGAGTTATCTGTTATGCAAAAATAATAGACATATTTTGGCTATAAACAATGGTGCAAGGGGACTTCCCTGGTTGTCCAGTGGTTAAGACATCAACGTCCAAAGCAGAGGTTGTGGATTCAATCCCTGGTCAGAGAGCTAAGATCCCACATGCCACGTGACCAAAAAAAAAAAAAAAATCAAAACATAACACAAACAATATTGTAACAAACTCAATAAAGTAATTTTTAAAATAGTGAACATCAAAAGAAAAGACCTTTAAAAAAATATGATGCAAAAAAGTCGTCTCTAAGATGTATGCAAGCACCAATGTGTGAAATGTACTAGTCCTCTTGGCTTCTTGATGTTGTCTCCAAATCCTCTTTCTTCTCTCTAGCACCTTGGTGTCAGACCCAGCAGCACAGAGAGCCCTTACCTGGAGCGGCCAATGTGAACCCAGTCTCACTTCTGCCACTTTCTGTCTCATTCACAACCCACAGGATTCAGAACCTAGAACCAGTTCCCATTTTCCCAGTATTCTTCTCCATAAGAATTAATTTTGCTTTACCCTGTGACTCTGAGACAGAGGTCAACCCTATTATATGAAAATTTTGTTCTGAATAAAAAACTGGAAGGTAACAATCTGTCTTATAATTTTGACATGGTGGTGGTTCAGTCACTAAGTCGTGTCTGACTCTTGCAACCCCATGGACTATAGCCACCAGGCTTCTCTGTCCATGAGATTTTCCAGGCAAGAATACTAGAGTGGGTTGCCATTTCCTCCTCCAGGGGATCTTCCTGATCCAGACTCAGGTATCAAACCCATGTCACCTGCATTGCAGGCAGATTCTTTACCATCTGAGCGACCAGGGAAGCCCCAGTTTTTATACATGTGTGTGTTAGTCTCAGTCATGTGTGACTCCATAAACTGTGGCCCGCCAGGCTCCTCTGTCCATGGGATTTTCCAGGCAAGAAAACTGGAGTGGGTTGCCATGCCCTTCTCCAGGGTCTCTTGTGGACCCCAGGGATCAAACGCAGGTCTCCCACATTGTGGGCAGATTCTTAACCATCTGAGCCACCAGGGAATCCCAGAAGTCACCATAAGGGTTAAAGATTGAGAAAGCAGCATCTTCCCAACCTGGATCTTCCTGACCTAGGGATTGAACCTGCATTTCCCACACTGCAGGCAGATTCTTTACTGTCTGAATCACCAGGGAAGCCCCACTTTTGATATACTGATCCCCGGTTTTCGGGTTTGGAAAATAAGCTGATATTTAAACAGTCTTAGATTTATGTAAATGAAATTGACTTCCTTCCCGTTGGTAGGGAAAATGTAAAAAGAACAATTCAAAGTAAAGCCGAAGTCTAAAAAAAGCAAAGCAACTGTCAGTGGTGAAGAGCTGTAATAAATCACAGGTGACCACACTGGGATCATAGTTTATCACACTTGGTTCTAAATCTTAAAGAGTAAAATCAGATTTATATAACATGGGCCACGTAACTGACATTTTTCCCTAATGAGATTATCTCTTTTACCAGTTGAAAAAGAATCTGTCTTATTAAAAACTTGAGAGAGCTTTTCCCTGAGATGAGTTTCTGTGACTGTAGCTTCTCTGACATAGTCTTCTCTAAGCAGTAGGGCAGACTGACGCGTTATGGCCGAGATAAGACTTGCAGGCAGAGAGACCTCGCGATGATTCTTTTAGAATCAAGATTTTGTGCCAACGCATTAGTAGGTTTTGCTTTTGTCTTACTTTAACAAATGGTCCCTAAAAGTCTTTGCTTATTTTTTCACACCAGTGCTATTGTTCCTCAGAATACCCTTCTCTCCTTATCATCATAAAAAATGTTAGTCACTCAGTCACGTCCGACTCTCTGTAACCCACCAATCTCCTCTGTCCAGGAATACTCCAGGCAAGAATACTGGAGTTGGTAGCCATTCCCTTCTCTGAGGGATCTTCCCAACCCAAGGATCAAAGTCACATGCCCTGTGTTGCAGGAGAATTCTTTACTGCCTGAGCCACCAGGGAAGGCTGATCATCATAGGTTTCACACAAATGAACCATTTCTTTATTTCATGGCCGGCCAATACAATTCCCTGAAACCTATGATTCAATGAAGGGGGCTGTATTTTTGAATATCAGTCACTGTAATATTGGCTTGACAGTAATTACTTTCATTTTTTTCTAGTAAACAAATTTGAATGTATGTATACATGTCAATGCCACTCTCTCAATTCGTCCCGCCCTCTCCTTCCCCTGCGGTGTCCACAAGTATGTTCTGCACTTCTGTAAGTATGCCTGCACACAATGTGGTTTTAAAATAAGTATGATAGCAGAAAGTAACCTTTTGATACCATACAAATACCCTGTTTCTCACCAACCTTCCTCTTCCTAGGTTTAGTCTCCATTAATTATCCTGGATTGAGCCAACGATTTCAATCACAGTTAGTGAAGTGCTGACTTGCTAGTTCCATCAATCCTTTTACATTTATGGGCTTCCCTGGGTGGCTCAGACTGTAAAGAATCTGCCTGCAATGCAGGAGACCTGAGTTTGATCCCTGAGTCCCTGGGTCGGGAAGAGCCCCAGGAGAAAGGAATGGCTACCCATTCCAGTATTTCTTGCCTGGAGAATTCCACGGACAGAAGAGCTCGGTGGGTTACAGTCCATGGGGTCGCAGAGTCAGACATGACTGAGTGACTAACACTTCGTCATGTATAATAAGCTAACGTTGATCTGTAGGAAGAGCTTCTCCTCTTCTGTAAGGAGAATCATCAGTGTTTTCTCTTTGGATGAGACCGGAGTCTAATCCTCGTTTTCCTGGCCATCCTTCAAATGCTGTAAAGTCATGATTTTATATTCTCTAGTCTTCTTGTCTCCCAATTCAATGCCCTCATTTCTTCAGCTGTTTCCCAGATCATATGCTTTTGGAATTCCTTTAGCATTTTGGTTGCTTTCTTTTGAAGAGGCTCCAATTTGCACACAGAAATTGTAATTTCCAAGTGGGGTCTGATTGAGTGGATTGAAGCAATTGTCTTCTTCACTCTGGATATTATAGTCCCAGTAATATAGCCCAAGGTCAGGGTAGCTTTGCCGACGTCCTATCATATGGCTGATTTATATATCCACTAAAATTGCTGAGCTAAATTTCCTCCAACCACACTTGTTCAAAAAAATTTTTTAAAGACCAAGGATTATGAACTTATTGGATTAAATCCCACTTTTGTAAATTCAACCCAATTGTCCAGGTCATTCTATTCAGATGTTTATACAGGCTGTAAATCTAAAGGGCTCTTTAGCTAAATCACTAATAAACTGGATCAGCAAAGGGCCAAAGACCAAGTTTGCCCTTGATGATGATCGTTAATCTAGAGCTCTTTCCAGCAATGTGTCTTTGACTCCAGCTAGCATTTCTCTGTTGATCCTCAAAGACATTATGTGAGAGAACTTGTCAAATGCTTTGCTCAAGTCCAGAAACCCTGGGTCTACAGCGTGCCCTTTAATTTCCCCTTTAGTCACACTGCCTAAAAAAGAAATAAGGTTAGTGCAGCATGACTTGATTTTAGTGAAACCATGCCATAGCCTTATGATCCTGGCTTTCTTTCCGAAAAGTTCACAAACTGCTGGATATCAACAACTCATTCATCAATGTAACAAAAGATCCTTTTAAAAACTAAACACACTTAGAATGATCTTGAAATTCAGATAAAACATTAAGTTGTAACGCTTGATTATTTAGAATTTTATAAATTTCCACTGTGCTCTGACCACAGAAGAAATTTGCAAAAGCATCAAAATATAGTTAATGGCAAGAAATATATGATTAATGTCAAAAGAAAGCTTTTCATGTATGTTTTTGATGCACTATATTGTTTGCATTTAGTTTATTTTTAAGAAGTTCTCATTATTTTCAAGGATTTGCAATTTTCTAAGAAAAATAAAAATGTTAAAGGTGGTCCTAGACTCTAAACCTGCTTTTAAAATTTTCACATCATACTTTCTAACACAGTCTGTGCAGCCTTGTTGAGGAACATTTCTACATTACTAGCTTTATGTGATGTCTAATAGGTCTATAAATCTATCTAAAAGAAAGAGAAGTAATCAGTTAACAGGGTCTAACAAAAGGGATCAATCAGTAATTTCATGACAGACAATTCTGCAAATAGATTGGCCTCTACTAAAGGTTGAGCACTGCAGTTGTATTCTGGAGTAGAAACCCGTGCAGGAGAGTTAAGGTAACTTATTTCATAAAATACAGGTAAGAAAAAGTCCAGTGACTCTTTTTGTATAGACTTAGAACACTAAAGATGTGTTTCTGGCAATAAAATTTCCTAGACTTAAACCTCCATCTTTGTCTTTGAATTCATGTAGGAAAATCAATCCTAATGGCATCATCCAAAATTCCTCTTGTAACTTAGTGCTGCTGAAGCCAACAGAGTGAAGGATCTGGTCAAACTTCCAGACATGTAAATATGCTCACACTAATGCACTTAAATGGTTTTCTGTTCATTTTAATATATTAAGAAAGTTAAAGAGCTAGCATTCATGAGTAAGGTACTGGGGATTGAAAGTGAATATATAACTTTAATATGAACTAGAATGCTAGGCATCTAATCCAAGAAAAATAATATGCTTAATATTATCACACTATGTGAAAGGATCATTTCAATGTTACAAATTAGAAAATATTGAAATCACCTTAGATCAATGCAAAAGGAATTTTTAAAAAATCAGTCTTATTTAAAAGAAGATAATTTAATTACTCTGTTTTCCTGAAAAGGAAAGTAGCATTTTAATTTATCTGTTGGAATTCCACGAGGAATTCTGGATCTAAGATTATGTGGTCATTTTCTTTTGTTGAAATATTAATCTTTTCTTTTTCTCCAAAATGTCCAATAATTGTTCCGTTAAGCAAGGAATAAAATGCATAGGGCAAATGTCCCTTCCTTTCTCTCCACATTGAAAACAGAAATTGTCTGCTTCTTTTCCAGTGATTTTTTAAAATCTAGGTAATGACTGTTTTTGGTATCATTGTTGATCATGCTAGTCTATATTTTAAAGAATTATGGGATATATATCACACAAATAAAATCAACTTGCTAGTGGTAAATTATACAAAATATATTTTACTATGGAAAGTTTAATATTAATTTCAGATGCCGTTATTATGAATTTATTTCTCTCTCCTTCCTTCAGCCCATCAAAACAAACTCTGTGTTAATTACAAACTTAGCTCTCACTCAGAACTGACCATGCTTCTCATCTCTTTGTAGTGAGTACCCCAAGAGTATAAAATTAGTGGAATAGAACACTGGCCAAGTAATCACTTTTAAAATGAACATCTTTTAACTAAAATGAACACTGTGCCAATATATCTATTGGATTTAGAAAATGATTTTTAAAATTAGAAGAAAGTCTTGGCTTAGTTTCTGCAATGGTCTACCATTACTCAAGTGCAGTATCCTCTTCAGATTGATGAGTTCCACTGTGGATGGCATTTAATTAAATAAGATAATGCATGTCCTTATTAATATGAATGTTCTCACTTATCTCTTGCTGCTGCTGCTCCTGCTGCAGCTGCTAAGTCGCTTCAGTCGTGTCCGACTCTGTGCGACCCCATAGACGGCAACTTATCTCTTAAGATGGAGTACAAAAAAAATGGTTACATTAAATAATATTTTCAGACTGGTGCATATAAAAAGATATTTAAAGTATAACTTTTGCCAAATAATGATTGTGCTATACTTAGCTAACCTCACAAATTAACAAGTTAAGATTCAGATTTTGCTCACTCACTTTCCTTTATGAAATAAACAAAAGATCTTATGATTCTTAGGTATGCTGATCATGTTTATTACACTTATCTTTGAAAAAATAAAAATTTCCCTTTTCTAATATAAAAATATTTGGGTGCAATCCACAACATCACATAATCCATAAAAGCAAAGATGTTCATAAATAAAGTCCCAACCTAATTTGTTCTGAATATTATTACCTAACATCATATCACCTTTTTTTTAAATCAGAGGTGGATATCAGACAATGAATAAACTACGCATCTGAGTCCTAACTTTGAAGGATAAATTCCAAAATAAGAAAAAAAAAAAAAAAAGGAACGTAGCCACATCTAGAATTTATTTTTAAGAACACTAATTAGCATCCTTTGTTTCCTATGCCCACAAAAGGCATGGGTGACATAATAATGAGTTTCAAATATGTGGAATATGAAAGATGTTTCTGTGATTGCAAAGGATGTCACAATCAGAAATGTGTTCACATGGATGGATTTTTACTGGTCTAATTATAGAAGGTCTTTACCTTCCCCTGGTAAAATATGAACGAAAGGATGCTGCTTACTAGTTTAATAAAAGAATAAATAACACCCATTTTTCTGCCCAAATTAGACATCCATGTGGCGCTAGTGGTAAAGAATTCATCTGCCAATGCAGGAGACACAAGAGATGCGGATCCACTCCCTGGGTGGGGAAGATCTCCTGGAGGAGGAAACCAGTATTCTTGCCTGGAAAATTCCATGAACAGAGGAGCCTGGCGGACTGCAGCCATGGTGTCACAAGAATCAGACAAGGCTGAGCGACTAAACCACCACTATGGTGTAATACACTAGTACTTCTGACCAAGTTAGGCACCCATAAACAAAAGAGAAACAAGAGGACAGAGAAAGAATGGGATTAACACAGCTAAGTGAAATGCACAGAACATTTCAAATTTACAAGTTAATGATTTTTAAAATAATTTTTAAAAACCTAATAACCATCATACAACAGTTTGAGAGAAATGAAAAATAGCTAATTTGAATTTTAATGTCCAAATCTTAGCTTCTGTGAGGATGCTAATGGCCTCAAATCAGGCATCCAGACTGATGCTAATTACTTAATTATGTTCTCAGAGAGAATACAGTCTCACAGCGCTATTTCTAAGATATTTTAGAAGGTAATGAGTCTCTGAAATGAGTTGAAACGGCATTAATGAAGAAGAGAGATAAAAATATAACAAAAGGATTTGAACATCTAATGTACATAGGGGAAGATAAGAGAATAGTAGTGTCACTGTGTGAGGGATTTAGCAGAGACACAGAACCACTATATATATATGTATTCATTATCATTCAAATATGGTTATGTTATGAAGATTGACCTCCCACAATCTTAGCAACTGGTTAGGCAGTGCTTGACCTTCTGCCTACAGGGCCAGGGGCAGAAAGGGAAGAAGGTGAAGGGTTGGAGGACAGGAAAGGGAACTAACTGGGTGCATGAACTTGAACTGGAGCCCGCAGAGACACACGGGGACCTGGCACTTTTCAGCTTAGAGCTAAACACACACCCCTGGTCCAGGTATCACAAAAGTGAAAAGCAGGATGTGGGGGTGATGGAGACACCCACGAGGTGGGCTGGAAGGTACACGACACCAGGAGTGAACTGCCCCATAGGCCTCTCCACCGATCTCCCAGGCATAAGAGTAATATAACTGCAGCTTCACTTCCCCTTTTCAAATGTCTCTGTGGCCAGCCCTAACCAGAAATACACAGGGACGAGAATTCCGGGAACTGCTGGTTAGCCTTAGCCAAGTTAGCATATTGCCAGGCCACCAGAGGATGCTTAGAGATTATCCAGAAAATGAAATGACAGCATTTCTAAGATGTATGCTCCAGTAAAACTCCTCCAAACTAGATAGCTGAACTGCAGCCATTTGGACACTGTTTCAATAAGAGGTGCTGTATCACTCAGAGCACTGGCAAAACACAAAGGGCTTCACCAAAGAAAGCTTAAGGAAGGAAGAGTAGCTCCAATACTGTGGCCACCTGATTCAAAGAGCTGACTCATTGGAAGAGACCCTGATGCTGAGAAAGATCGAAGGCAAGAAGAGAAGGGGGCGACAGAGGATGAGATGGTTGGATGGCATCACTTACTCAACAGACATGAGTTTGAGCAAACTCCGGGAGATGGTGAAGGACAGGGAAGCCTGGTGTGCTGCAGTCCATGGGGTCATAAAGAGTTGGACACGACTGAGCAACTTGAACAACAACACCAAGGAAGAGTACACAGCGTGGTGAGCACGGTTAAGGACTAACAGAGGACAATGACACCCAGGAATTGGCAACAGTGGGAAGTCCATTACCACCCAAAATGGTGAGAAGAGGGAATATCCAGGGAGTGGTGGCTGAGAGACCTAGAACCGAGGAAGGCAGCCTCTGCAAGGACCGGCCAGGGGAACAAGCTCCCAAATTCTCTCTGTTGCAGGTCTCTACTCACATCCTCTTTCCTAACGTTGCTGGACCTACTTGGACGCCAGTGGGCAAGGAAGCCCAGAGGAGAGGAGCCCAAGAGGACAGCCTCCTGAACACGGCACAGACAGGAGCAGCGTCAGTGTGGATTTGAGCTGAAAACAACTTATACCAAAACGGCCCCCTGACATAAGCAAATGTGTGCGTGCTAAGTTGTTTCACTCATGTCTTACTCTGTGCGATAGCCTGCCAGGCTCTTCTGTCCATGGGATTCTCCAGGCAAGAATACTGGAGGGGGTTGCTATTTCCTACTCCAGGGGATCTTCCCAATGCAAGAATCGAACCCATGTCTCTCACATCTACCTGCATTGGCAGGCGGGTTCTTTACTACTAGCGCCGCCTGGGCAGCCCCTGATAAGCAACATCTATACCTATATAGATAGTTGCTTATCCCTGGTGGCCCAGATGGTAAAGCATCTGCCCTCAATGCGGGAGACCCAGGTTCCATCCCTGGGTTGGGAAGATCCCCTGGAGAAGGAAACGGCAACTCACTCCAGTATTCTCGCATGGAAAGTTCCATGAACAGAGGAGCCTGGGAGGCTACAGCCCATGGGGTTGCAAAGAGTCAGACACGACTGAGCGACTTCACTTTCTTTTCATTCTTATCCCACTGAAGTTACAAATCAGTAACAGAATTGTGTAAATTTTACTAAGGTTGACAAATGGCTCAGACATACTATTTAGAAGAGACTTGTTCCTAAGGGTCTCTCTACCATATTGGTGGGTTTTAATTTGCTGTTTGATGCCACGCTTCCTCGGGCCCCAGGACACTTGCAGAACCAGTGCAGACCCCCACAGATGCCCCTACCCCAGACTCGGTGCGCGTGCACGTCATCCACGATTGGGTCCCGGCTCCCTCTCGGAGCCTCTTGTCCCTGGCATCAAACCATCATGCCTTGCCTTCATTGCCTGGAAGCAGAGGCAACATCTCTCCTGCCCCTGGGCCGGCTGCCCCCCGCCCAAGGCCAGAGATGTTGCAACTTCCTCTGAGGGAAGCTCTAGGGACCTGGAAGGAGGAAGGCAAGAGCCTAGTCCTGCGCATCATTCGCGAAGAACCAAGGTGCGCCAGCCCTGGGTGAGCCACGCCCCTCGCAGGGATGTGCTGCGCATGCGCTTCTGGCCCCAGTTCCCGCCTGCATCACCGCGCAGGCGGACCTCAGGCAGAGACTAGGCCGGGTGAACAGCAGGGCCTGGGGCCAGGCTCATGGAGCAAGTGACTTAGAGCCTGACTGGGAGACAGTGGAAGCTGGAGTACGTGTGAGCTGAGGCTCCAAGCTCCTAGAGCACGCTTCACTTAAAAAACTCAAATACTAAAAGAAAGCCACTTTGAATTCCACGACAGAGCGTTAACCTTTGTGGGACCTTCTGACTTGGATGCCAAGCAGCAGCGCTGGTCCCAAGCCCATGAAACGAGCCCAGAATGGCTTTAACAGTCTTTTTTTTTTTTTTTTTTTTTTAAGAAATTCTCTCAAGGGCTTTAACCATGGTTCAAATGAAGGCAGTTTCCTGAAGCGATTCCTAGTGGCTGGAACATCTCGCAAATATTCTTGAAATGAGGCATCTTTTTTGAGTGTTTCAGACCTTGAGATAAAGTTTTTTTGTTCTTTTTTTTCTTCTTAATTTAGTGATAGGGTTTTCTATTTGTTAATTATTCATTGATCGATGCTTTCTTAGAATGTGGCTATATTTTCAGTAACAAGAAATGTTTAATACTGACATAGGATGAGGAAAATTTTATCTTGAGAGACATTCAAGTTAGCTTTGATAAACAGCTAAAGGTATTTTTACAGAGTTACAGTTTCAATTTTCAGTTCAAAAAAAGCAACAACACTATTCTGCTTCTTTCTGGATGTTAAAAATTTGAATTTTTATTCTGACACTGATAAGAGCATTACTACTCTTGGACAAACATTTGACTCTTTTTTACAGACAAACACTAAAAATAGAAAATCCTATGCAAACATTTCTGAAACCTACCTGAGTTTCTCAAAATTAAGCTACTGGTATCAATTAATTTAATTAGAACTGAATGTCCATTTCAATGTGTCTATTTCCACTGATTTGATGATAGGAAAGGAACTGTCAAATTTTTTTCTTTCTGTTCTTTGATATGAGATTTAAAAAGTTTGAGAAATTAACAAGAAAACTCTGGTCTTGCCTTATAAAGTATGAATTAGAGTAAAATAATTTTAGTTTTTTTTCCTTCCTTTCTTGTAGTAATTACTTAGGAAACACTTCATTCTTGTAACAGTCTTGAATTACAAGATGGAATTAAATATATATATATATATCATATATATATTAGGTAATTGATTTAAAAGCCTCTGATGCAGTAAACTAAAATGTATAAATAAGATTAGAGAGGAAATTGCCTTTTGGATTCTTCTATTCACTAGTTTAAAATAAACCAAAAATTAAAATTCAACCAAAATATTTTGAAACAATGAGTCATTCTAAACGGACAGCATTCATGTTAAAATATTTAACCAGAGTATTTCTGAAATTTAGGTGTTATTTAAGCCTGCATGGGTATTTCTTCATTTTTACTACATGGATTCTCAACTCCTGTTTCAAAATAAAAGGGACACTCAAGGATATAATCAACAAGAAGCTTAGGAAATACAAAGAGAATTTATGTCATCTCACAGAAAATGTCTGAGTTTTGTGTTGCTTTATACATGTTTTAGTTGGTAAAAGTTTTTGCCATGTTAAAGCACGACTTTGAACTCTGGGACTTCCATTGCCTGTCAGAATGACGGAGCAGGGGTAAAATTAAAGGGTGTTTTCCGCCTGCCCTCAGGAAGGCCCTGGAACAACCTGGGGGCCTATGTAGGAAGAATCTTGAATTCAGATCTATCATTGTGTCCTTTCTCAAGCTTCCCTGAGTGTGTCTGGCCTCCTCTCAACCTGTCCAAAAGTTAAGCCGACTTCTCTGCACTGGCCGGAAATAAAGACTTAAATACTCTCCAGCCATTTGTCGGGAATAAAGTGTTTACACTTCTGCCTCTCAAGCTTAGCAGTGACTGAGCTGAGGCATGTTTCTGTGGTGGTGACCTGTCAGGGCTCCAGTGAGTCCTCTGAAAAGGAACGGGTGAGTGCTGGGATGGCTATTGTTTGCTCCCCATCCCAGGAGAATTGTTTTCAAACAAAACTGAACCTGAAAATAGTCGGTGACAGAAGGAAGTCTGAATCACACTGATGTTTCCTTAATAGCTCCCCAGGTCTTCTGGTGCTTTCTCTTTTCAAGTTAAATCCTGGAGGTGCCAGATTTTTCCTGAGTTTACGCACACTCAGCAGTTATTTTAAAGGGCAAATCTGTGAGAAGACTATTTCTGAAGATCTGGGTCCAAATTTTTCATTGACCATTTTTAACTGGTGTTAGTTTGCTAACATACTAAAGTATGCACTGTGTGCTAATGAAAATGTAATAGTCAAATAGGTATTTATTGCTAGACATTTCCTTAGTTCCTTGCGTAATGAAGAATTCTTTGCAAAGTGCTATTCTTAAGTGAGTATAAGCCCTTTTCTACTTCTGGGTTTCATTTGAAGTCATACTTTTTCATGAGAACCACCACACGGTGAGAAAAGGAGAGAGGAAAGAGGTGCCTAGGTGGCTGACTCAGCATTTACTGAGTTGTGATCATTATTAAAATACAACCAAACGTTAACTCTCCTTTCGAGTTATTGCCAATGCTGCTGGAGCAAAAGTTTTAGCAATAAGATGACACTGAAAACTGGTTTGCCCCTCCCCCCCTTTTTTCATATAATTATTGCATCATTTTTCCCTGCAAAACATGGTTACCACGGGCACAGCAAGGGGTTAATCTTGACGTCAAGAGTAAAGAGAAACTAAGGAGAGAGATTAACAGAGAATGAGGTGAGGGTGTGGGGGTCTTTTTGGTGGTGGTGGGGTGTTTGTTGGTTTTTTTAATGAGAACATTGGGTTAAGAAATGAAGCAGTTTCTATATTTTGAACTCTCACATGTGGATATTGAAGGTTATTTTCCTAATATGTTTATATTTCATTGGGTTATTTAAATTAAACATTTAGTCTATCACAAATTAAATTTTATAATCCAGGCTCATATGAATGGAGAAGGGAGGTTAATCAGGGTAAAAGAAATATATTCCCTCCACTCACCCCCCCACACACAAAAGTTAATGAAAAGAGCATAGAAAAATGTTTATTATAGGAACTTCCCTGGTGGCCCAGTGGTTAAAACTCCACACTTTTATCACAAAAGATGTGAGTTCGATTCCTGGTCAGAGAACTAACATCTGATCCCCCCCAAAATATCCTTATTATAAAACATTCAATCAAGCATTGTCAGCTTCTGAGTACGTTAAATACCTGCAAAGCCTTGATGATTAAAAAATAATCAGCTATTTTTCTCTAAAGTTTGTTTAAAATTCTGAGAAAAAAATCATAAAATACAATAGTGTCACTGGGATACTCAGATAGCTACTGGCCAGTTAGAAATCCTATTTGTTCCCAGGCTGCGCATTGCACTTCCCATTCTTTCAGTGGCAGAGACATAGCATGTGATGATTAAGGCAGGGTATGAACTCTATTATATCAGTTTCTTTGGGTCAAAAATTCAGAAACAGCTTAGCTGTGTGATTCTGATTTAGGGTCTCACGAAGTTGCAGTCAAGGTGTGGACTGCAGTCATTCCAAGGCTTGTCTGCAGCTAGGGTTCCCACTAACCTTCACCCATGTGGTGTGGGTTTTGGGTTTTGGGTTTTGGGTAGGGGGCCTCTGTTCCTGTCCACGTGGGCTTCTTCCTCTCGGGCTGCTTGAGTCCCCTCACAAGATGGGGGTGGTTTAGCAAGAACCCTCCTGCCTTTCATGCCTCCTCTTAATAATTTTCTGTGCACTGACTCCCTTCACCTTGCTCACTGACTATAAATCACTGTCTTTACTGTTCCCAGAGTTAAAGCCCAATCACTTTGCCCTATTGCTGTAGTCTTGACACCTATGAAAATAAAGCCCTCCTTACTATTTTAACAAGTGTCAGAGTACGGTAAGTCCCCTACACACAAACCTTCAAGTTTAGAACTTTCAAAGATGCAAATATGTGTCCACATGTCCAGTCACATCAGTTAGTTCATGTGTCTGGTGAGCATGGTCATATGCATGCATCCTCTGCGAGTGGTTGTGGTCCGTGTAATCTACTGTATAGTACTCTATAGACTATAGTAGTATACAGTATCAAGCCCAGGATATCCAGAAGCAAGCATAAAAGCAGCAGTGGTATAGCTGATCTGCTTGGTTGCTCAGTTGTATCTGACTCTTTGCCACCCCATGGACCGTAGCCCGACAGGTTGCTCTGTCTATTGGATTCTCCAAGCAAGAATACTAGAGTGGGTAGCCATGCCCTTCTCCAGGGGATCTTCCAGACCCAGAGATCACACTCAGGTCTCCCGTGCATTGCAGGCGGATTCTTTACTGACTGAGCCACCAGGGAAGTAGCTGGTACTACTGCAGTTTTCAAGGTACCACACTGTAAGATTAAAAATGTTTTGTGTTTTTTTTTTTTGCATTTTTTATGTACTATTTTCTGCTTTATTTAAAACATCTATTTGATTTAAAACATCTTTATTTAAAACATCTATTTTGGCTTTATTGACTATGCCAAAGCCTTGGACTGTGTGGATCACAATAATTTGCGGAAAATTCTGAAAGAGGTGGGAATACCAGACCACCTGACCTGCCTCTTGAGAAACCTGTATGCAGGTCAGGAAGCAACAGTTAGAACTGGACATGGAACAACAGACTGGTTTCAAATAGGAAAAGGAGTACGTCAAGGCTGTATATTGTCACTCTGCTTATTTAACTTATATGCAGAGTACATCATGAGAAACGCTGGGCTGGAGTAAGCACAGGCTGCAATCAAGATTGCCGGGAGAAATATCAATAACCTCAGATATGCAGATGACACTACCCTTATGGCAGAAAGTGAAGAAGAACTAAAGAGCCTCTTAATGAAGGTGAAAGAGGAGAGTGAAAAAGTTGGCTTAAAGCTCAACATTCAGAAAACGAAGATCATGGTCCCATCACCTCATGGCAAATAGATGGGGAAACAGTGGAAACAGTGGCTGACTTTATTTTTCTGGGCTCCCAAATGACTGTAGATGGTGATTGCAGCCATGAAATTAAAAGATGCTTACTCCTTGGAAGGAAAGTTATGACCAACCTAGACAGCATATTCAAAAGCAGAGACATTACTTTACCAACAAAGGTCTGTCTAGTCAAGGCTATGGTTTTTCCAGTGGTCATGTATGGATGTGAGAGTTGGACTATAAAGAAAGCTGAGTGCAGAAGAATTGATGCTTTTGAACTGTGGTGTTGGAGAAGACTCTTGAGAGTCCCTTGGACTGCAAGGAGATTCCAATCAGTTCATCCTAAAGGGAATCAGTCCTGAATATTCATTGGAAGGACTGAGGCTGAAGCTGAAACTCCAGAACTTTGGCTACTTGATGCAAAGAGCTGACTCATTTGAAAAGAGCCTGATGCTGGGAAAGACTGAAGGCAGGAGGAGAAGGGGATGATAGAGGATGAGATGGTTGGATGGCATCACCGACTCAATGGACATGGGTTTGGGTGAACTCCAGGAGTTGGTGATGGACAGGGAGGCCTGGTGTGCTGCGGTTCGTGGGGTCTCAAAGACTTGGACATGACTGAGCGACTGAACTGAACTGAACTGAACTGATGTACTACATTCTGTGAAAAGTGTTATAAACTTATTACAATTCTCTATAGCAAATTGTGTTAGTTGGATACCTAGGCTAACTTTGTTGGACTTATGAGCAAAGTGGACTTACAAAGCCACTCTCAGAATGTTTGTTTGTGGGGGACTTACTATATTTCCTTCTTTAGCACTGTTTTAGGACAGAAAGAAGTCCTCTGTGATTTTCTGCCTCCAGCTCATATCTCTCTCTATTTCGCTATGCTCAGATGCTCAGTCCTGTCTGACACTTTGCAACCCCTTGGATGGTAAAGCCTGCCAGTCTCCTCTGTTCGTGGGATTTTCCAGGCAGGAATCCTGCCTCCAATACTCCAGGCAATACTGGACTTGGTTACCATTTCCTTTTCCAAGAGATCTTCCCAACCCAGAGATCCACCCATTTCCAGTGGATTCTTTACCAGCTGAGCCACCAAGGTAGCCTACACAGCCCAAGGGTGCCTCCTTGGCTTGCCACGCCTGGGGGTGTGGCCGGTCTCCTCTTTCTCTTGCTGGGGGAGGGCGGCTCAGGCCAGGGTATAGTCTCAGCATTTTCCTGTCCTACAGCACGTCCTCCAAGGGCATAGGTCCAGAGCTCTGGTTTTCTTGAAGCTTTCCCTTACATGGTTTCAAATAGGGAGGAGACAGCCCCTTCCCTCCTTCATTGGAGGACGGGATGCATACAGTCTCTTCTGCACCCTGAAGCTATGTAGGTGGGCTAATTCAGGCAAAACAGGTTTTGAAGTCATTCCTTTTGCGATTAGATTAGCACTTAACATCAGGGTACTTAACACCTATGAATCCCAGTCTCCAGCAAAACTCAAGGCCAGGGGGACATTCAAATAGATCCTGTTGGAAAGTCATTTGCAGGAAATTCTATGGCAGGTATTGTTTCAAAGAGAGAGTTCCTTCTGATCTCAAGGTCTCTGTCAGCCGCTAACATGTGACTCAGGATGGAAAATGTGTGCATGCCAATTCCAGGTGTGTTCCTTATTGTTCTGTGACAAGACATTTGAATGACCAATATTTCTTCTTGCCCTCAGAGAAATCTCACACTTTTTAAATGTCTGCTGTTAATTAAAAAGAGCAAAATGAATTTCATATAAACTATAGGCGAATGGGGAAACAGAGATATGAAAAGTTAAAAATGATGCAAAAATCAAACAGCAATGTGATAGTAATATTTAGGTTACAGAATATAAACAACTGATGATGTCTAAAAGTCATATTGCTTCTAGGGAGAAATTTTTACTTTAATGACTCCAAACATAATGGAACAATGCTCCAATAGAGGGTTTTAATCCATCCATAGAAGGTACAGTATTATTTCTCTTTTTTTATGGATCGTTAGGTCTTCCTGATGCTTCGAAATTATGAACATAGGTAGAAGTTTACTTTTCTATAAAATGCTGATCCTACTTTGTATTTCTAGCTTTTGAATTCAGTGCGTTATCTTGCTGTAAAGAAGAGTTCTTTAACAAATGGGATTCTCTGGTACAGAAGTGGCTGGACCTAGAGACTGCCATACAGAGTGAAGTAAGACAGAAACAGAAAAATAACACGTCTGTGGAATCTAGGAAAATGAAGAATAAATATCACCATGTAGAGGTGATAATTTGAGGAAGTGCCACCTTTCTGAGCAAACAAATAGGTTCCCACATACCTCCTGCCAGGTTTTAAAAACCCTCAGATCCTATCATTTGGGAGGTAGGCACCATTCCTTCACAGTCAGCATATCCCCATTGAGCAGAATCTAGCTACTGATTGAAATAGCCCAGGAAAATTATTCAGTTCAGTTCAGTCGCTCAGTTGTGTCCAACTCCTTGCGACCCTATGGACTGCAGCACTTCCTCTTAATAATTGCCAACTGAAAAAAATTGCACAAGCTAGAAGTCGAGAATTATCTTTATTCAGTGGCTTTCTGAGGACAATAGCCTGAGCTTCAGCCTCTCGGAGAGCTCTGAGGAACTGTTGCAAAGAGTCAGAGGAGGAGTAAGGATATACTGAAGCTTCGCGGTAAAGAACCTGCCTATCAATGCAGGAGACATATGAGACGCAGCTTTGATCCCTGGGTCAGGAAGATCCCCTGGAGAAGGAACTGGCAACCCCCTCGAGTATTCTTGCCTGGGAAATCCCATGGACAGAGGAGCCTGGCAGGCTACAGTTCATGGAGTCACAAAGAGTTGGACACGACTGAACGCATGTGCGCGCGCGCGCGCACACACACACACACGGATATACAGCAGTTTTTGCTTCAAACATATGTAGTTGAACATTAAAAACCTACTGCTAATCACACCAAAACATCCAGGCATCCCAAGATAATGATTCAGTGCCTTTCCATGTTATGGGAAGATGCAAGTGTTTGGCTTCACTGCGATGATTCCTTTGATAAGCATCCCAACTATTTAGAGGCAGTATCTTGTTTTCTCATCCTGAATCCCCCTCGGGGTGCACCTTCAGAGCTGCTACTGTGGCTGAAGGCTTGACAGTGGGCAACTTGTTGGATGTTTACTGACGTGGCAGGCAATATTTTTTTGGGTAATTATGCTCTGGAGATCAGGTACCTGTCACTTGCTGAAGGACAGACTAGCCACTCTTCTATATTAAAGTGGATCTTTAAAAGGGTTTTGAAAACTCGTTTATCACCAGGCTATTCTCAAATAGAAGGAGAGAGGAATGAAATATTCAAATTTATTCATCAAAGATTTCCTGAGTCCCTACTGTGTGAACATTTTTCATTCTAGGTACTAGTAGCATAATAGAAAGATGAATAAGACAATGTATCTGCACTCAAAGGAGAAGAGAGGAGAATTGCTACAATTCAGGGTAGAGTATAGGCTGTGCTATAAAACCCAACGTGGGCTTTCTCGATAGCATGACGTCTTTTCTGCTGGGGTGGATCTGAGCCTTGACAGATGATGAATAAGGTTTTCAATGTATAGAAATAATCAGAGGGTGTGTTTGTTGGCGAGGTGGTGGTATGGTGAGATGGAAGAACATTCTAGGTGAAGAGAAAAGCACAGGGCGGGACTGCTTGCAGATGGAGCTACCCAGCTTGGCCGGGCAAAGTGTAATATGAGGAAACAGTGGACGGCGGGGCTGGAGAAGTGGGTTGGGTCCAACTCTCTCTTTGAATGCCAAGTAACTGAGTCACTCTTCTGTGCTTTACGGAGAAGGCAGGGTGAACGCAGAATTTATTTTCCAAACAGGAACAACTTTGGGATGAAAGGTGGCACCATTCACATTTGTGCCAGGCTGATAGTTATAACCTGGTGCCGTCCTGGGCAGACTGGGACGTTTGGAGACTCTAGTAATTGGGAAGCTCTACAAGGAGAAGCTTTGCCTGGGAGGCAATTACAATGACTTCATTCCAGAGAACAGGCCTTCAGGGTGGAAGGGGTTGGGGGGGAGGGCGAGGGGTGGGCAGGTCTAGGACTCCCTGCGGCTGTCACAACAAAGCACCACAAACTGGGTTGTTGTTGTTTAATTGCTCAGTCATGTCCACCTCTTTTTGCAACCCCATGGACTGTAGCCCGCCAGGTTCCTCTGTCCATGGGATTCTCCAGGCAAGAATACTGGAGTGGGTTGCCATTTTGTTTTCCAGGGGCTCTTCCCAACCTGCGGATTGAACCTGAGTCTCCTGCATTGCAGGCAGATTCTTTACCACTGAACCACTGGCTAAGCTCCACAAACTGGGTGGCTTTAACACCATAGAAGTAGTTCCTCTCCTGGTCCTGGAGGATAAAGAAACAGAAAATCAGGCTCCTGCAGGGTCATGCTCTCCCTGAAGCTGTTGGGGAGCATCCTTCCTTGCCTCTTCCAGCTCCAGGTGTTGGCAGCAGTCTTGGCAGTCCTTGGCTTGTGGGCACATCGCTGCCCTCTCTGCCTTCCTGGATTCTCCCTGAGCGTCTCTGCATGCCTGTCCCTGTGTCTCTTTTCCTCTTATGAAGTCAACAATCAAATGGGATGAACAGCCCACTCTACTCCAGTATGACCAAGTACCAACTTAATGACATCTGCAAAGACTCCACTTTCAAACAAGGTCACACTCAGAGGTTCTGCGAAGGACATGAGTCTTTGGGGGAAACTCTTCCATCCAGTACAAATACCAATCAGGGAACTCTGCATGAGTAGAGGACCTCTCATGAGCCTCAAAGACAGGAAGGTGAGAGGCAGCAGAATGGCGGTGGGAAGCAAGACGATGTAGAAAGTGTGCAGTGTTGCTTACTTGGGTCAATTTCCCCCAGGACTTTTAGCACCAAGGATGGACTTGCAATGTCAGGATGAGTTTGTAAGGCTACCCACCACGTCCCATCCTGCTTCTTCTATCCAGTTTTCTCCAGTCCAAGGTCCACATTTTTTTCTCTTCTGGAGGAAAGAAGATCTTTAATACTAGAAATCAAGCCAGACTTGAAACTGGGAGATGGCAGTTGAAGTCATGACTCAGCTACTTTTAACTCTGTCACTTGGGCAAGTCATATGATTTCTCAGAATCTCTTTCCTCCTCCATACTATGAGGATGCTGACCATGGTCTGGAAGGTTCTTTCTGGCTCTACAAGCTGTGATTTCAGGAGGAAGAGGAAGAACTGAGCTCCTTCCAAAGAGCAAAGGGCCCTTTGCCAGGACTGTCTTCTTTTAGCAAGTGTGTCTATCAGACAGGGTCTTCCTCAATGGATGGCTCAGTGGTAAAGAAACCGCCTGCAATTCAGGACACACAGGAGACACAGGTTCAATCCCTGGGTCAGGAAGATCCCCTGGAGGAGGAAATGGCAACCCATTCCAGTATTTTAGCCTGAAAAACCCCATGGCCAGAGGAGCCTGGCAGACTACAGCCCATGGGGTCTCAAAGAGTCGGACACGACTAAGCATATGATGAATCAGACAGTGCTGACTAAAGCCAAAATGTTGGAATTCAGCCAAACGTGGAGACTTTCTTTAAAAAATTTTTTTAGTAATTAGTGTGTTATTTATTTCTTATCTACAGCACTATTTCTATTTTTTAATTTTTTTAAATTGGAGGATAATTGCTATACAAAGTTGTGTTAGTGTCTGCTACACAACAAAGTGAATCAGCTATAAATCTATATATATCCCTTCTCTCTTGAACCTCCCTCCCATCCCGCTCCATCCCGTCTCTCTCAGTCATCACAGAGCACCAAGCTGAACTCCCAGTGTAACATAGCAGCTTGCCACTAGCTGTCTAATTAATATATGGCAATGCTATTCTCTCAACCGGTCCCACCTTCTCCTTCCCCTACAGTGTCCACAAGTTGGTACTCTATGTCTGCATCTCTGTTCCTGCCCTGCAAATACGTTCATCAGTACCATTTTTTCTAGGTTAGCATGGAGACTTTAATTTATTCATTGGGGTATCTCTACCCTAAAGTTGTTGTTGTATTATTCATACTGTTATCACTACTATTTTAGTGGTTAAGAGCTTATATTTTGGAGTCAGAGAGACTGAAGTCTCCATTCCAACTCTGCCTCCTAGCAGGGTGTAACTTGGGAAGGTTACTTACTACTTATAACCAAGAAGGCATAGTTTTCTCACCTGTAATGTGAGGATGATGATAATACAGACCTTACAAATTGACTGTTAAAATAAAGTGGATAATATATGCCCCCAAACATTTGCATAACTTGCTTGTAAAATACACTGCTACTGCTAAGTCGCTTCAGTCGTGTCTGACTCTGTGTGACCCCATAGACAGCAGCCCACCAGGCTCCCTCGTCTCTGGGATTCTCCAGGCAAGAACACTGGAGTGGGTTGCCATTTCCTTCTCCAATGCATGAAAGTGAAAAGTGAAAGTGAAGTCTCTCAGTCGTGTCCAACCCTCATCGACCCCATGGACTGCAGCCTTCCAGGCTCCTCCATCCATGAGATTTTCCAGGCAGAAGTACTGGAGTGGGGTGCCATTGCCTTCTCCGTGTGAAATACACATTACCTAGTAATAGCAATCATTATGGACCAGGTACCGAGTTAAACGGTTTTGACCACTATCTCAAGCAATCGCCACAACTGTTTAATATAGAGTCGATAAGATCCTCTGGAGGAGGAAATGGCAACCCACTCCAACATACTTGCCTGGAGACTCCCATGGACAGAGGAGCCTGGGCTACAGGCCATGGGGTCTCAAAGAGTTGGGAATGAACTCATTTAATGGAGTTAATACAAAAATATAAAAACGCCTCCCCCATTCTCACCCCCCTTCTTCTAAGAAACTGAGGTTACAACTGAGAAGCTTGGTTAACCTCACACCTCTGTATGAATTGTCAAGGCTGAGACGCCACACCAGCTCTGCCAGACTCAGAAGCCGGGGTCTTGATCCTGTGTCCTGGAGAAGCAGCCAGCCCACTGCCACCTTCATGCTCATCAGCCCTGCTCTCTGGCCTCCAGCTGCTGGCCTTCTTCAGATCAGCTAAGGAAACACCAGTCCGATTTCCAGTCTGTCCCGCATCTTCTCCTTCTGAATGGGCTTACCACAAGAGGGGTGGGTTGAAAAGTTTGTCTCATCTCTGTTGTTCAGTGGCTCAGCCGTGTCTGACTCTTTTCGACCTCGTGGACTGCAGCAGGCTTCCCTGTCCTTCACTCTTTCTCAGGGTTTGCTCAAACTCATGTCCATTGAGTCGGTGATGCCATCCAACCATCTCATCCTCTGTCTTGTTTCATCTCTAAATAATAAGTACTATTTTCACTAACCTGACTGGTCTATTTCAGTCAACATTCACTGTGATTGGACATCTGAGAAATGAGTTGCATTTAAATCAGATTAACAATAATAATAGGAGTTTATTTATTTTTACTTAATTTTTGGCCTCTCTCTGGGCATGTGGGGCTATTAGTTCACAGATCACGGATGAAATCTGCATCCCTTGCAATGGAAGCAGGG
>NW_024070206.1:54515968-54587494 GCF_014754425.2 Oryx dammah
GGGCCGGCGGGCGCGCGCGGGAGGCCCGGGCCGCGGCGTGGCCGGGACCCCGGTGGGCTCCGCGCGGGGAGGCGCCGCCGGACCCTCGTGGCCGTGGGGACGGGAGGACGTGAGCCCGCCTCCGGGGCCGGGCCGGGTCGCGGCGTTCGGTTCGCTTCGCGGACACCTTGGTGCCTCCCTTCTGGGTCACATCTATTGCCATTTGTCCCGGGGCAGGTCCCGGCCCAGAACTTGGAACGTGTGCGGTCGTCTGCAGGCCAACTTCATGTTTAGTCGGCATGTGGAATTCGGGGTTCCCAGCCCCACTTTTTGGAACTCAGAGCCAGGTGGGAATATGGGGACAGACCTCAGGCTTCTGGTAGTGAAATATAATAACATTCAGTTTCACGAATGTTTTCTTGAAACGTCTGCCCTGGAAAAGGCGACCTGCCACTTTACTGTGGATGAGGATGGAGAACGTAGTAATCATAGTTACGATGTGAATGAGACACAAAACGTTGCCCAAATACGTTCTTCATGGACTGCGGTCCTTGGCTGCACACATATCTGTCATCAAACAAAAGTAAACTGCCCTCTCCTTTAAGATGAAACGGCCGAGGTGTTCCCAGTCGCCGTAGGTGTGCAGTGATCTTGACTTTTTTTGTTGTTTTTTTTTTCTGGTTAAAGCAACAAATATCACAACATGAAATCTACTTAGCTTACTTGAATGAATGAGTGTTCAGTGGAATATGTAGTGCTGTGGGGAATGTTTTATTTAAAAACATGAATGGCGCTGTTTATCAAGTTTCACAGAGAAAACCTGGAAACAGCCTGTGATCTGCTTCCGGTGCTGTCTTATTTCTCAGTATTTTCTGCATCAGGTAGCATGGATATGGTTAAGTTTCAGAGGCCACGCCTGCTCCAAGCAGAATATGTGACCAACCCTTTGGTTCCGACACTGTCCCTCATGGTTTCTTGTTGCCTTTGGGGAGGCTGTCAGACTGGCCTTGGACTTAACTAGGATTCTTAGAAGAGCTCACCTGTGACCTGGCAAGTACTTTCTACCGGTCTGGATAGGATCCCCCATCTTATTCACCGAGACCTTTACCTTTTGGGGGCCTTCCTTCAGCATCTCTTTTGAAGAACTTTTTCCCCTTATGATCTTTAAATACCTCCTGAATTGGTGGGAAGTGCCTGGCACTGCCCCTTTCCCTTCTCTTACTGGGAAGGTGGGCAGGCCTTAGACATGGCCTCCCCAGGACCCAGGGGCACACCCTTGGGTGTCACCTGACACCCTCCCCTGTAGCACCTTGTAGGGGAGTGGCCAAGCAGGGGTTGAGGTGCCATTGACCTGGGCTACAGCCGACCTGGGCTGGGCAGTGCCCTGGGAGGAAAACTCAGCTGTGCTGACAGGATTCCTAATCATCTCAGGCTCCTTTTAATGGCCCTCTTTTTAGGGAACAGAAGCAAGCATCTTCTTAAAGCCTGTCTTGTTAGGTAACCATCACTCTTTAGGGAAAAACTCTGGTAATTTTCTTCCTTGTGATCAGTTTTCAAGAACCTGTTTTTTTACTAGTATTTTCTTTTATTTGGCTCATGGAAGTAATTGTGTGATCTTATTTCAGAGTTATAACGTAGCTTCCCTGGTGGCTCAGATGGTAAAGACTCCGCCTGCAATGTGGGAGATCCGGGTTTGATCCTTGGGTTGGGAAGATCCCCTGGAGAAGAAAATGGCAACCCACTCCAGTGTTCTTGGCTGGGAAATCCCAGTAGTCTGGTGGGTTACTGTCCATGGGATCGCAAAGAGTTGGACACACCGAGCGACTAATACAGTACTCCAAAAAAAAGGAAACTGTCAGGATCATTTCTGAGTTTGTGTCAATTACTGTTATTATTCACTCATAAATATGCAGTCATGCAAAATGGGTCATGCACACACACAAGATACATACAAATATGTTGAAGTATGAGGTCAAGTATTCAACAAATATGTTGAAGTATGAGGCATCCCTGGTTGATCAGATGCTAAAGAATCTGCCCACAATGCAGGAGACCTAGGTTCAGTCCCTGGGTTGGGAAGATTCCTTGGAGAAGGGAATGTCTACCCACTCCAGTATTCTTGCCTGCAGAATCCCATGGACAGAGGATACTGGCAGGCTGTAATCCATGAGGTTGCAAAGAGTTGGACATGGCTGAGCAGCTAACACACACACACACACACACGTGAGGTCAGATTCCCCATGTTATTTATAATCTGGTGTAACTAATGGATGTGTATGCATCTATTTTAATACTTAAAAAGGGTAAGTAGGTAAATGACCTAGAGGTAAAAAGATCGCCTTTTGCTGTTTTCTGCTTGTTGCATCTTTTATGGGAAATGAAGATTGTCTATTTCAGTTCTCTGTCCTCATTCCTAACTTCTTCCACTTCAGGAGATGGCACATCTGTGGTGTCCAGTTACTTTCATAAAATTGTGAAAGTCATTTTGCAAGGGAGACATTTATGATACTAGTGTGTCATGATAAGGGGAAACTTTCTTGTATGACTAGCTTGATTGAAAGGGTTATCCAGGTAGTAAAAGAGAAACAACACTGGGACGTGTTCTAAAGTGTACTGAGAGTGAAATTGTCATTAGTGTTTTTATGGTTAATTTATTCTGCTCCATAACATGTTGCTTTATCTGTTAAGTAGGGAAGACTTTTGGACTAAGGGCACATTTCACGTTAAACCGATGTTGGGGTCGACTTTGATGATTCACACAGACTTTACATTTACTTTGTTGTGACATTTGTTTTGGGTGACTGTTGGCTTTGTTGATGTTTGAAGAATAGACGTATAATAGTCGGAGATAGATAAGTCATTGAAGATTTCCACTCTCCCTTTGCACACGGAGGATGTTTTGGAGGTGTTAAGTCTTTAGGGGGATGTGTACGTTGCTACCTTGTGACCTTGAATACACTGTATATCCCCTCAGAGTTTTATTCCTCATTTGGGGCTAAGATGGGGGTAATAATCCATCTGACAGAGTTACTGTGAGTACGCAGATGTTTTGTGTAAAGTGGCATCCAAACTGTTGACCGCTGTCACAAATGAGACTTCGGCCCGACTCCTCAGTTGGTCTTGAAGAGCCACTCTGCTTCAGTGCGGTCACGGTCCAGCCCTTCTCTTCCTTGGCATTCCAGGCTGCGTCTCAGTCCTCACCTTGCACAGGGCTGTTCTTCAGTGGCTCCTCCTGGGGTTGGTTCATCCTTGGATCGTAATACCAGGGTCACCGGCTCAGGGAAGCCTTCCCTGGCTCTCATTCCTCATAGCTCCCTCAGGGACCCCATTTATCAGTTCGTGTGTTTCTGATCTAGGGTTCATCACTGAGTTCCTTATGGGGGGCCGGGCCTGTGGCCTTTCTCCTCTGTCCGCCTCAGACTCCTCGTGCTTCCTGTCCACTGAGTGGGGACGCGGGGTGCAGAAAGCTCCTGTGGTTTCTACGTGGTTGTCCACCCAGTAAAGGCAGAGGTGTGCTGCCTGGGTCTTGGATGTCTGTTGGGTTTTGTGTTTGTCTTCTTTACCCCTGGCTGCGCTGATCTGCTCAGCTGGATGAATCATAGCACTAGTAAGGCCTGAGTTCTTGAAACTCCATGGCCTACATAGCCGCGTGTGGGGAGAGTCGCCTCTACCTGTTGGGCCGAGGTGTTTGTCTGAATTCACTCACACACCCGGCTGGCTCATCCATCTCGTCTGGAATCACAGTTGCCTGGAGTGCAAGGAGAGGATCCGCCCCCGGGCACGTTTCCCTTGAAGTTGCCTTACAGAACTTGGTGGGATGAGACTCCAGTTGTCTGGAACCACTGGCACCCTCAGGATGGGGCAAGAAGGAAGAACTCATTTGGAATTAGACCAGCTAGAGACCTAGGTGGCTCTGAGCATAGCTGGTGAAGGCGCGCTCTCATAGGGCTGCAGATCAAGGCCTGAATTTCAGCCCTGTGATTTTATAGGGCAGTGATTTTTACAATAAAAATCTTATTTATCTTGTAAAATAATAGTAGTGTGCCTTCCTCCACATCGGTGTAAAAATTAAGTGAGATAATGCATGTAAGGGGCTTCCCTGGTGGCTCAGATGGTCCGCCAGCAATGCAGGAGACATGGGTTTGATCCCTGGGTCAGGCAGATCCCCCCGAGAAGGGCATGGCAACCCACTCCAGTACTGTTGCCTGGAGAATCCCATGGACAGAGGAGCCTGGTGGGCTCAGTCCATGGGATCACTGAGTCGGACACGACTTAGCCACTGAGCACGCACAACAGTAATAATTAGTTTAAGATATACCATAATTGGGGGTTTCCCCGGTGGCTCTGACGGTAAAGCATCCTCCTGCAATGCGAGGGACCCAGGCTCGATCCCTGGATCGGGAAGACCCCCCGGAGAAGGAAATGGAAACCCACTCCAGTACTCTTGTCTGGAAAATTCCATGGACAGAGGAGCCTGGTAGGCTACAGTCCATGGGATCGCAAAGAGTCGGACACGACTGAGCAACTTCACTTATACCGTGATTAGTTAAAAGAAGTATTCTGATTAACCTGCAGTATCTGCATAAGATTTGGGTTTTCTTGCTGAAGAAGTCTTCTGTGGGGAAAGGGTGTGAAACGAAGAAGATGAGAAAAATGGACATAAAAGAGGAAGGAGAATGGGAGTCTACAGAAGTACTGCTGGTGCAGCTACTAGGATTTGAGGATTACACACGGCTACAGTGGGGCTTCCCTAGTGGCTCAGGTGG
This sequence comes from Oryx dammah, assembly GCF_014754425.2. Lineage (NCBI taxonomy): Eukaryota > Metazoa > Chordata > Mammalia > Artiodactyla > Bovidae > Oryx > Oryx dammah. Next base: position 54,520,714 of record NW_024070206.1, read on the forward strand.
TAAAGAATCTGCCTGCAAGGCAGGAGACCTGGGTTCGATCCCTCGGTCGGGAAGATCCCATGGAGAGGGGAATGGCAACCACTCCAGTATTCTTGCCTAGAGAATTCCGTGGAGAGAGGCTACAGTCCATGGGGTCGCAAAGAGTCAGACACGACTGGGCTGCTGACACTTTGACAGTGTGAGCAGCGGTGGGCTAACTGGCCCCGGGTCATCGTGGTCGGTTGGTGGGAAATCTTGAGCAGGAACATACCGCCCACGGCCGCCCACAAGGTCCCTGGCACTTGTTCTCCTACTGTGTGTTTTAATATTGTGTTATCGCTCTTAACAGCCATCCCACTGAAATTTTTTCTTAAAATTATTAAAAGGACATCACACTTGGAGACTATGTTTGGGGAGCGGTGGCTATTCCTTCGTCCTGGGGAGCCGACTCTTGCGTAGTAGAGAACAAGGAACACAGAAGACGAGACCGCATCTCTGCAGGCCTGGGAGCCGAAGCCGTCCGAGCGTCAGAAAACCCTGCCGGCATCACCATGCCGTCCTGACGTCTGCCACCAGGTGAGTGTGGCCGTGTGAAGAGACGTCTGTCTGTCTGGAGCGGTTTAGTGGCAGCATGGGGTTATGTATGTGCGTGTTTGTAAAGTGTCTCTTCCAAGAAGGCAATGGAATATTTAGCTGCTCTTAGATAACAGTTCTGGCAAAACCAGTTTAATGTTACTCTTTAGAACTATTTGGAAAAGATGTATGCAGCAGGTGCTGCAGATTGTCGTTTGGTGCTGCCGGCTGTTGTTCTTATGTGATGGGTGGTATTCTGGCCACATCAGCAACACGCTGGGTGGTGAGAGTAGCAGGATTAATAAATACTCTTTTAAAAAACGGAAGATGAATTTTTTACTGGTAGACTTGTCACTTCATGTGATTTCCCTTTTGTTTTGATGTTTATAATAATAATGAAAGTGTTTTTGGTTTTAAAGGTATTGTCCCTCTGATTAAAGTCATTTCTGTCTTTTCACATTGCTTTTAACATGAAAATATATGTATATATATTTAGGGAATAACATTACTACCAAGTATCACTGACTGCAGAGTGTATAAACGTATACCAAACAAAAGAATTATATTAGGATTTTAGTGCTTTTGTTCATTTGAAGAATTACTGCCTTTCTCGAATTAGAGGGTACCTTCTGATAACCTTATCCTCATGCAGACGATGAGGAGGCAGGTAAGAGTGGTTATGTAATGTGCCTGAGTCGCGTACCACGTTGCTGGCAGATTTCAGAATGCAGCTCCCCTGGCCGTCTGTGCAGGATGTATTACTTCTGGTAGCCAGGGAACGTGGACTGTGTCTTCAAGGAGGATGTCACAGTTGAGCTGACTCTGGGACAGCAATCGGCAGGGCTGTCTGTGCAAGGACGGTATCGAAGACAGGCTGAGCGGCAGATGCTGTCAACCTAGAGGCTGCTTTCTCCTCTCTCTAGGTGACGTTGCCTGGTCTCTGTTTCTTGGTTTACTTCCTTGATTTGATGGAACTCATCCTTGTAACTTCCTAGAAAGGTGATGGAGTGTGAGATCTTATATGTCAGAAAATGTCCGTGTTCTAAGTGTTTGATTTGTTGTCTGGCTGTGTTCAGGTTTCCTAGGTGGCTCAGACAGTAAAGAATCTGCCAGCGGTGCAGGAGACCAGGGTCTCTGGGTCTGGAAGATCCCCGGGAGGAGGGCACAGCAGCCCACTCCAGTGTTCTTGCCTGGAGAATCGCAAGGTCCCTATGTTAGTCGGCACAGGATAGGTTATGCTGCAATGGCAGATAAATGTCTGAAACCTCAGTATGTAAACGATGCTTCTTGCTCTCTTTCACAAAGTCCATTGCCGGGGGGCTCCCCTGGCGTCTTCCTGCAGTTCCCCGTCGTATCACCTGGTGGCCCCGGGTTACCCCAGCAGGTGCAGAAGAGAGCTGATAAGCTAGCACGAGATGTCTCGCCCAGAAGTGACTCGAGTCCTTGTTGCTCGGAGTCCGTTGGCTGGAATCCGTCACGTGGCTGTGCGGTTGCGGTGTGGGGGGTGTGCCCAGGCAGAGTTGTTGATGTCCACGTGGGCTGCCCTGGAAGCGGGTTTCCTCCTGAAGTTGAAGGCTGACTTCCCGCTTTCAGTGTTACCACTGTCAGCTGCCATCTCTTTCCCTGTCATGTGTGCGTGATTTTTTTTTCTCTTTCTGGAAGCTTTATAATATCTTTCTATTACCACCTAAATTTTAAAATTTCACCACGATGTGCCTGATTATTATTTATTTTCTTGGGTGTGTGTACTGAGGATTCCAGGGAGTCTTTCAGTGTGTAAAGTGCATTCTTCAGTTTGGGGAAAAGTTTAAAATTTTCTTTTATAATTTTTCCCCCTTCATTTGCTTTCTTTTCCTGATTAAAACTCTTCTTTGTTGAGTGTTGGTTCTCCTAGATTGATGTGTTAATTTTTTTTTTTTTTTTTTTAGCTTTTTCTCAAATATTTAGTTTGGTTTATTTTGGGGTTTTTTTGGGGGGGAGGATTTTCTCAGTTTTTCTTCTATTGAATTTTAATTTTGGCTGTAAGAGTTTTTGTTTTCTGTTTTCTACTCCCACTTTTTAATGGCTAGCATCTGACTCTTGTTTCAGATTTGTGATATTTTTTCTTAGGTTTGTTTTTTTGTTGCCTGCCCTTGTAGCAGGCTTAAATTTCATTTGTTTCTGAGCTGGTTAACACTGTTGTCATCTGCTGTTGTTTGCATTCCAGTTTTCATTGTCCTTGTGTTTTTTTTTTTTTAATTTATTTAATTTTTAAAATTTTTAATGTTTTGGCTGAGTGGCTGGTGGGATTGAACCAAGGCCCCTTGCAGTGGAAGTGCAGGGTCCTAACCACTGGACCGCCAGGAAATTCCACATTCCTTGTGGGTTTTTTTGTGGTGATAAAGAAGTGTATGTTTCATCAGAAGCTTGTCCAAAGTGTTTGTTTTGCCAGCATCAGGGAATAATAAAGTCTTTTACTTTGGGGGAAACCCGAGTCTGATTTTTCTTTAAATAAAGATTTTCATTGTGTTTTCAGTTAGTGCTGTCATGAAGCCACACCCATGCCACTGAACTTTGTGGAACTTAATTTACAAAATACCTGCTGATCTGCAGTGGGCAACATGAATTATTTTCACTTGGATCATTTTAAAAGTATTAGAGGTCTCCTGTTCGGCAGCCTTGAATTAGTGATTACTTTTGATAATTAACTTATCATTTTACAATGTGTATGACCTTTTCCATTTTGTAAGATATTTCTATTTACTTAATAGGGCTGTATCATTCATTTGAATAATTATTGCTCTATGGGATCACCTTTATCACTAATTATCAATGAATGAAGTTTGCATTCACTCTTAAATCTTACGTGGATTACTTTTTGTATCCCAAATGTGCTATTCTTTATTTGTGTATACTTACATAAAATGAGGAAAAGATTATTATAGCTAAAAACTCTTATTCTCTAATGCAGATCAAATGAAAAACTTAAATGTTCTGTGCAAAAGCATTTGAGCACGTGATTGACAAATTGCCTTTTAAATTGGAGCTTAGTGTTAAGACCTAAAGGCTGAACGCAGTCAAAGCAGTTGTGTTACTTTTCAGTTATTTTTATGTGCATGTTGCCACTAGGAGTTAAAATTTTTTGCTCTAGTAGTTCAGTATATTTAAGAGACTTTGTGTATAAACAAATCTTGAAGAATGAAAAGTAGTGAAAGAACTTCATCATTACACTGTTTGGTATAGCACCCCTGCCCCTGAATAAAAGTAAATAACAGACAGACACTTCAGTTCGGTCGTGTCCGACTCTTTGCGACCCCATGAATCGCAGCACACCAGGCCTCCCTGTCCATCACCAACTCCCGGAGTTCACTCAGACTCGCGTCCATTGAGTCTGTGATGCCATCCAGCCATCTCATCCTCTGTCGTCCCCTTCTCCTCCTGCCCCCAATCCCTCTCAGCATCAGAGTCTTTTTCCAATGAGTCAACTCTTCGCATAAGGTGGCCAAAGTACTGGAGTTTCAGCTTTAGCATCATTCCTTCCAAAGAAATCCCAGGGTTGATCTCCTTCAGAATGGACTGGTTGGATCTCCTTGCAGTCCAAGGGACTCTCACGAGTCTTCTCCAACACCACAGTTCAAAAGCATCAATTCTTTGGCACTTGGGCCCTGCTTAATTGTCAACAGTTGGTCAAAAATTCTCAAAGGATCTTACCTACTTGGTAGTTTAACCAATAGTTTACAGCTTCTTTGTAGGCAGTGAAAGTGGTGAGATTATTTGGGAATTTGCTGTTTTTTAGCTAAAACATTGGTAAGTGCCTGGGAAGGTGTAAAAATGTGTATGTTTAGAAAATGATCAGCCTCCTCTGGTGGTTCAGTTGTAAAGAATCTGCCTTCCAGTGCAGGACACAGGCTTGATCCCTGGTTCGGGAGAACCCCACGTGCCGTGGAGCAGTCAAGCCCACTCGCCCAGCTCCTGAGCTTGTGCTCTAGAGCAGCAGGAGACACCAGCACAGCGAGAGGCCCACACACCATAGCTCGAGAGGAGCCCCTGTCCTCAGTTAGAGAGAAAGCCCGAGCAGCAGCGGAGAACCAGCACCGTAAACAAACAGCTTAAAAGTAAATCGTATATCATCAATTTGAAAATAAATGATAAAAATAAATAATTTAAAAATTAGACTGTATATACATAGAGACAGTAATGAATTGGTAATAGATGTACTACTTTTTAATGGATAACTGGTGGTGCAGTGGTGAAGAATCTGCCTGTCAATGCAGGAGATGCGGGTTTAATCCCTGGGTTCTGAAGATCCCCTGGAATAGGAAATGGCAACCCACTCCAGTATTCTTGCCTGGAAAATGCCATGGACCGAGAAGCTTGGCAGGCTACAGTCCATGGGGTTGCGAAGAGTTGGACACGACTGAGCAAGTGAGCACACACACACTTTTCAAATCCAACGTGTTAAAATCTCAGTAAAAAAATCGAGGAGCGGGTTTATTTCAATAATCAAATCTTACAAAGTAGCTCCACTGATGGTTTAAATGACTGAATTTATGAATTTTTCTATATTCAATTTAATAGGAATGTGTTGGACACAGTAATAGGAAAATGTATTTAGAAATGCTCACATAAAAGTTCTCTACAGGTTAAATTTCTAAGTCCCTGCATATTTTTGTTCTCATTGAATCAGATAATTTTAGAGCTTCATGTGTTTTAGAGATCAGCGTCTTCATTTTATATGGGAAATTTGAGACTCTGGAGATTCGCTGTTTCACACAGAAAACTTAGTGCCACGGTATGGTTTTGTATCTAGCCCACAAAGTGGGAGTTGGAACTTGAAAATTTATTGGAGCTTTTGTTGTACTCATAAACATCATTCTTAATTTTAAATTATATGGCAACTTAAGTCCATTCTTCCTAACTTGATTATCCGATACGACTGAGCGACTTAAGTCAACACAGTGTGTGCGTGCTCAATTGTGTCTGACTCTGCAACTCCATGGACTGTAGCCCGCCAGGCTCCTCTATCCATGGGATTCTCCAGGCAGGAGTACTGGAGTGCATTGCCATTTCCTTCTCCAGGGGATCTTCCCGACCCAGAGATTGATCCCCCGTCTCCAGTACTCATGCCTGGAAAATCCCATGGACAGAGGAGCCTGGTGGGCTGCAGTCCATGGGGTCTCTAAGAGTCGGACAGGACTGAGCAACTTCACTTTCATGCATTGGAGAAGGAAATGGCAACCCCCTCCAGTGTTCTTGCCTGGAGAGTCCCAGGGACGGCGGAGCCTGGTGGGCTGCTGTCCATGGAGTCACACAGAGTCGGACACGACTGAAGTGACTTAGCAGCAGCAGCAGCAGCGTCCTGTATTAGCAGGTGATTCTTTTCCACTGAGCCACCTGGGAAACCCACTTATCCACCTTTATATCCATCCAAATATTCATATGACTTTTTAAAGCTTATTGTGCAAAGATCAGAGACTCTAAAAGAAGTCAAAGCGATTCTATTATGTTTACTACATTTCACTTATTTAATGAGTCAGAGATTTTATGCTACTTGCAAGCTACCAAGTTAGCAAAAAACAGTTCCATTGCTGCTGCCAGAAGACATGAGACTCCTGGGTCAGAGATAAAGGACTTTATTACTCAGAATAGTAACAGGCATCTGTTGCCAGTTGCCTGAGCACGGGTGCCATATTGAGAGAAGATGTAGGGGTGGAGGGGGTGGAAATGGAGCAGGAAACCAGTGAGGAGGCTGCGGCAGTGATGCCCATGGCCAGTGTGGTGATTGGACCCACAAGTGAGAGGGCTCTGCCTGTGGTTTGAAGATAGGGATTGAGATTGGATATGAGTGAGAGAGAGAGGAAAGCCCTGGATGGCCCTGAAGGTTTTCATCTGAGCAACTGGAAGAATGGAGTAGCCATGAATGAAAGTGGGAAAAGAGTGCAGCTTGGGCAGGTTTAGGGCTGGGATGGAAAAAGAAATCCAGATTTTCATTTTGAAATACTTGAGTCTCAGGTATCCATAAGATAGCGCAGCGGCAGAGTCCAGAGAGGAACTGGCTGGAACTGGACTGCACAGAGACGGGGTTCGGGAGGGGGCTGCACATCAGTGTTACCTCGTGCGTGAGAATGAGGAACGTGAGTGCAGACGGAGGAGAAGTGACCTGAGTCTGAGTGCCGGCCCGAGCGTGCCTGAGGTGCTGCTGGTCCACGGGAGGTCAGCGCTTAGAGTCGGCGCTGGATTTGCAGCGCAGCCAGCATTAGTGACCTTGGCAAGAGCGGTCCCTGTAACCGCCGGGGAGAAGGTCTTGGGTGGGAGTTTCAGAAAAATGGGGGCAAGGGGGTCCTCACGTATACGCGTGGTTCCCCCAAGGTGTTAATCGCTGCAAGGGGTTTAAAGAGAGAGAAGCATAGACGGGGGCGGGGAGGGGGGTGGGGGGAGGAGGGGGAAGGTTGGTTTTTATCTTTGAGGAGCGACCCAGCAGAGGGGACTCGTTGGCAGGTGGAGGAGACGGCCGCAAAGCGGAGCGGCCCGTGGAAAGGTCCGTGGGTTTATGGTAACGGGATGGGCGTGGGCTGCCGCGGCGCTGCAGTGCACATTTGGTTCTGAAGGTCTCCATTGTCTCCGGGAAGTAGGAAGCCGGGCCTTCAGCTGAGATTGAAGGTGGGGGAGATGTAGGAGGTCTGAGGGAAGACGAGACGTGCTCGGCGAGGAAGGGGAGAGCTGAGTGGACCAGGGGATGAACGTGACTTCCGGGCGGCGTTCAGGCTGCCCCTGAGGCTCACGGAGGTGACTGCACACTGAGACCAGCCACATGGCCCGTGTTTCTCCAGCCACGTTCCCGGGGAGGGTGCAGGCAGAGTCGGGGTCCCCAGGGTTGTGGTTCGGCCAGGAGAGTTTTTCAGAGTGAGAATGGGGGAAGGGAATTGAAGGAATGTTCTATGGAATGACGGTGATTAACTGTGGAATACAAGCCACTGAAGAGCTGGTGGGGTTATTACTCTTAACGTTTAAACTTTGACTATTTCAGTCCAAACTACATATACACTAAATAAAATGTAATGTCAGATTAGCAAAAAGTTATTTTAAGTGGGCTGAGGAGAAGGAGGAGGCTGTCTAGGTTCTTAATACAGCAAAAATAATAACTGTTTTTACCTGTTGACATGCTTTTTTTGTTTGGTGGTCATGCTGTGCCTAAAGCGAGGAAAGGCTTTGCACTCTGCTCTGACTTGATGGATTTACTCAGCCATCCCCTTCTAAACAGTGCCTTACCAACAAACAAGCCTACAGACCTTGTTCTGAAGAAAACACTCCCATGTTTTTTGTAGAATATTTTGAAAATAAGTTATTGGACATAATACTTAAACAAAGTCTTCTGTGATCCGGTTGACAGTTATGTTGTATTTCTTTCTGGTCTGATTTTCCTCCCTATTCTTTCTACATAATCGAGGCCACACTTTACATAAGATTTCATTTCCTGTGTTTTTGCATGTAACAAATGAACAATATGAACTTTTCCCCCATGTTATTTATAACTCTGTATAAATATCAGTTTTAGTGGTTCCCTAAAGTTCCATTGTGTAGATGTGCAAGAATTTTGTTTACATTTCTCATAATGTTGGAAATTAGAATGTTTCTCATTTTTAAAATTTAAATTTATTTTATCTTTTCACTACATTATAAATGCAGGGGATGTTATTATGCTTTGTTTTCCTATTCTGGATTTATAAAAATAGCATTATTGGGTCAAAGAGTATGTTTTTAAGAGTTGCATATAGCCAAGTGATGTTTTACAACTATGTTAAGATGCTTTCAACTAATGAATATCATTATTTAGAAGAATCTTTGCTGATTTGGAAGTCCAGACACAAGTACTATGCAGTGTAGAAAAAATAAAGGAGACGATCTATACAAGCTGCCTCGGGGTGATTCCTAGGGGTCTGAAATGCACCTGCCTGGTCATAAGTCTTTGTGGTGTGCACATCTAGTTATGCATTTTAATCATTTTCCATATAATAAGGAAAAAGAAGAATGTTTAAAAGCCAGCCTATTTTACATTACCACCAGCAATGTGGGAGGGTTCCTGTCTCCCCCTTCCTGCTGACTCTGGGTCTTGCCCGTCTTGGGGTGGGTCGTGGTCCCTCATCGAGGTCTTCATTTACATTTTCCTCACCACTGGTAGTGTCAAGCACCTTTTCATGTACTTACTAGCCATTTGTATGTCTTTGGTAAAAGGTCTTATTTAAATCTTTTATCCACTTAAGAACAGGTTGTCTTATCATTCAGTTTTAAGAGTTCTTTATATATTTGTTGTGGCTACAAATCCTTTATCAGATACACGGTAAGCAAATATTTCCTCCCAATCTGTAGCTTCTCTTTTCTCTTAATGAGGCATTTTGGAGCACAGAAGTTTTTAATTTTCATGAAGTCCCAATGCTTAGTGGTTTTTATGAATAAGTTCTCGGTTGTATGCAGTTAGTTTATCTCTAAAATGCATCACTTCATGGGAAATAGATGGGGAAACAGTGTCAGACTTTATTTTTTTGGGCTCCAAAATCACTGCAGATGGTGATTGCAGCCATGAAATTAAAAGACGCCTACTCCTTGGAAGAAAAGTTATGACCAACCTAGATAGCATATTCAAAAGCAGAGACATTACTTTGCTGACTAAGGTCCGTCTAGTCAAGGCTATGGTTTTTCCTGTGGTCATGTATGGATGTGAGAGTTGGACTGTGAAGAAAGCTGAGCGCCAAAGAATTGATGCTTTTGAACTGTGGTGTTGGAGAAGACTCGTGAGAGTCCCTTGGACTGCAAGGAGATCCAACCAGTCCATTCTGAAGGAGATCAACCCTGGGATTTCTTTGGAAGGAATGATGCTAAATCTGAAACTCCAGTACTTTGGCCACCTCATGCGAAGAGTTGACTCATTGGAAAAGACTCCGATGCTGGGAGGGATTGGGGGCAGGAGGAGAAGGGGACGACAGAGGATGAGATGGCTGGATGGCATCACGGACTCGATGGACGTGAGTCTGAGTGAACTCCGAGAGTTGGTGATGGACAGGGAGGCCTGGCGTGCTGCGATTCATGGGGTTGCAAAGAGTCGGACACGACTGAGCGACTGAACTAACTAACTAAAATGCTGAAATGGTCGCTCTTGACAGTTTGGCCCAGCTTTATAGTTTTTACAGAGAAAAAAACTTTATATAGTTTTTATAGAGTTTTTCTCTGCTTTTTACAGAGAAGATTTATCGGTCTCCCTTTCCATCATGCCAGAAGTGGATCCCCCTTGGTACCTACTTTTAAATTCTTGTTTTCAGATGAGGAACCTGAGGCATGGTGCCCAGGGTCATTAGGCAGTGGTGACTGCAGAGTCTTGCTCAAAACCACAAGGCTTTGTCCTCCCAGCTCCATACAGTGTTAACGCAGTCAGATAAAATGACATGTCATTGGAAACTGCCAACGGTCAGCTCTTGTGTCTGTTGCTTGGCAAATTCCTTTGCAACTTAAGGCCAATTGTTAAACATTCTAAGGTTTAGTTTACTCTTCTATAAAATAGAAATAAAGCTGGAACCTTGAAAATAGAGTTATTCTGAGGATTCAGGAAGATTAGTGTGCATTTTTTTTGTGCGCAGTAATCCCCCTGGAGTTGGTGGTTGTGGTGGCAGTGGAAGTAAGTCAACCAGCAGAAGTGATTGCAGTGGGTGACAAAAAGCCTCTGCCTCCTGGGGAGCGAGGTCTCTCCTCTCAAGGATGAGAGCGTCATTTGGGCTGTAAATGTGTGTCTTTTACAACCCTTCTGCAAATGTTTGCTTACTTACATTCTGCACTAGGATCGAAGGCCCTGGAGGGTCAGGACTTTATCTATCAACTCTGGTTTGCAGCTCTCTCCTCACACTGGTGGAGGAAGTGCCGTGATTTATCAGTGTGAAGACACGTGTGTGAACTAGAGTGATAATACCGTAGGAGAGGGAGGCAAAGAGGTGAGCACAGTTAAGGGAACTTACAGAAGTGGGAGTAAGTGGTGAGGATGCCTTGTCCGGGGTGAACTCAGGTCCAGGGGTTGTTAGGCGCCAGGGCTTTCCTGGGTCAGGTAGGAGCGGAGCCCCGGGGGAGTCTCAGTGGGAAGCGAAAGACTGAAACGAGAGAGTGGGGTACTGGGCCGAGCCCAGGTCAGGCCCGGGGTGGGGGGGCCGGTGCATCAGGAGTTTGGAAGCTGGGGAGGACTGGAAGCAGTTCAAGAGGGTCCACAGAGATGGATGATTCAGGAAAGCTCTTGAGACCTTTGAACCCGAGGGCATCAGCGTTCTGCTTTTGTGACCCCAGGTGGCGAAAACACACAGACAAACACTTGTTTACCTAGTCCATGGGGAGGAGGGAGTGGTGGTGGCTTTGTGTAAAGTAAAACCTGCTCAGTGGTCACGGGAAGGTCCTCTGTGGGAAATGTACGTCTCCTTGCAGGTGTGGCTTCCTGATCCCATGTCCTCCGCCTGGGTGTGTGGTCATTGATACCCGGAGACTTTTACTGTATATATTTAACCATATAAATACACACATGGGATCATATTTGCCTTTTCTTTTGTAGCTGGCCTTTTTCCAGTGTCTCTTGGACCCTTTTCTTTATGTATATAATACTCCATGGTATTGATGGACTATAACTTACTAAACTAGTTCACTAACTTTTGATGTATGTTTTCACTGTTGCTCCCTGATATCCAGATCAATTCCACGTTTTGACCAGAATGCATTATGCAGCAGAAGTCTCATGCAGTTTAGATTAAGGGGATCATTCTGCAGAATCAGGGTGTGATCAGAGGCGAGTGCTATGATCTCTGCCTCAGCTTCCCCACTCGTACAGAGCAGGCGTTACTCTTGTTCTTGCCGCCTTGAGCCGCAAGCACCTGTGTCGCTTAATCTGTGGGCGGCATTTTTAAGGACGTCACATTTATGAGCACTTTGAAACCTCACTGCTCACTTGCATGATGGACACCGATACCTCTAAGATGACACAGCTGATGAAGTTGGAGCTGGGATGCAGGTGACCTGGAGCAGTCTAGCTCCAAGTGAGTGCTTCCTGCTGTGTCAGACTCGGTACTCCTTATGCCTAGAACTAAACTCCCTGGGTTATGAGGATTAAATGAGATGTAGTATATTCCAAGGCCTGGCACATAGTAGGCCAATATGTGGCCTATATTTGCTAATAGTAGGTCATTGGAGAAGGAAATAGAAACCCACTCCAGTATTCTCACCTGGAGAATCCCATGGACAGAGGAGCCTGGCAGGCCGTGGTCCATGAGATCACAGTCGGACACGATTGAAGCGACTAAGCATGCACATATGTAGGTCATTACTAGGTAAATGATGAAGTAATATTAGTTTCTGTTTTTTTTTTTTTAATTCTCTGTAGCACATCATTTTCCATATGTCCCTGTTTTGGGCATGTGTATATATCTAAAAGACAAATTCCTAATAGCATAATTATTTGGCTCAAGCATATGTGAATTCTAAAATTTTGATAAATATTTTCAAGTAATCCTCCACAAGTTGTACCAGTTTACACTTGAGCAGTTAGTTAATGGTCAGGGCTAGTTCCCCATACCCTTGCCAGCGTTGTTATTGATTTGGTTTTTTCAAACTCACCAGTGAAGGATATTATCTTGTTTTGTTTTGAATTTTCTTGTTAGTGAATTTTTAAAGTTAACGTATAGTTTCAGTCAGTCCAACTCTGCGACTCTATTTACTGCAGCACGCCAGGCTTCCCTGTCCATCACCAACTCTCAGAGCTTGCTCAAACTCATGTCCATCGAGTTGGTGAAGCCATCCAACCATCTCATCCTTAGTTATCCCCTTCTCCTGCCGTCAGTCTTTCCCAGTATCAGGGTCTTTTCAAATGAGTCAGTTCTTTGCATCAGGTGGCCAAAGTATTGGAGCTTCAGCATCTGTCCTTCCAATGCATATTCAGGACTGATTTCTTTTAGGACTGACTGGTTGGATCTCCTTGCAGTCCAAGGAACTCTGGAGAGTCTTCTCCAACACCACAGTTCAAAAGCATCAGTTCTTTGGCGCTCAGCTTTCTTCATAGTCCAACTCTTACATCCATACATGACCACTGGAAAAACCATAGCCTTGACTAGATGGACCTTTGTTGGTAAAGTAATGTCTCTGCTTTTTAATATGCTGTCTAGGTTGGTCATAGCTTTTCTTTCAAGGAGCCAAGCATCTTTTAATTTCATGGCTGCAGTCACCATCTGCAGTGATTTTAGAGCCCAAGAAAATAAAGTCTCTTATTGTTTCCCTATCTATTTGCCATGAAATGATGGGACTGGATGCCGTGATCTTCATTTTTTGAATGTTGAGTTTTAAGCCAGCTTTTTCACTCTCCTCTTTAACTTTCATCAAGAAGCTCTTTAGTTCTTCACTTTCTGACATAAGGGTGGCATCATCTGCCGGTCTGAGGTTATTGATATTTCTCCCGGCAGTCTTGCTTTCAGCTTGTACTTTATCCAGCCCAGTATTTCGCATGATGTACTCTGCATTATAAGTTAAATAAGCAGCATGACAAGATGCAGCCTTGACATACTCCTTTCCGGATTTGGAACCAGTTCGTTGTTCCATGTCCAGTTCTAACTGTTGCTTCTTGACCTGCATAAAGATTTCTCAGGAGGCAGGTAAGGTGGTCTGGTATTCCCATCTCTTTAATAGTTTACATACAGTGAAACTCATCCTTTATAGTGTACAATCTGTTGAGTTTATACAAATGCATTCAGTCATGTAGCTATCACCACAGTCTCAGTGTACCAGTAGAGTTCCATCATGCCCAAATTCCTTTAATGTCTTTGTGGTAGATGAGTTGAAAATCTTCTAGGGTGTTAACTGGCCACTTGAATTTGTCTCCTTCTCTTGCTTTCTTGACTTCTCTCTTGCTTGTTTTTTTGACTTTCCTTCTGTCCTTTATGTGTCGATTTTTCCTTTTTATATTTTGCTCATTTGCTTCTAGAACTGTGTACCTTTCTCTTGCTGATTGCTAAGAGTATGGTCTATGTGACAGAAATTCATCCTTGGTCACATGTGTTTACAGGCTTCTCTGATAGCTCAGTGTGTTTTAAAGGAAAAAACAAAACAAAAAACCTGCCTGCCAACTCAAGTTTGATCCCTGGGTCAGGAAGATCCCCTGGAGAAGGGAATGGCAACCCACTCCAGTATTCTTGCCTGGGAAATCCCGTGGACAGAGGAGCCTGGTGGCCTTCAGTCCACGGAGGTCACAAAAAAGTCAGGTATGACTTAGAGACTAAACGACAGCAACATATGTGTTCGCAGTTTTCCTCCAGCTTGTTTTTTTGGTTTATTTATGCCATACATTTTCATTGTTTACGTTTGTCGATCTTTTCCTTTATGGATTCAAGCTTTTATGTTATGCATAGAAACTTGCCGTCTTAAGTGTTTTAAGGGTTCTTTCAACTTTCATTCATTTATCTATTTTGTTTGCAAATCTGGCCCTTGTGAAATTTATAGTTGCATAAGAAATGAAGTCAAAGTCTTGCTTTCCCCACCGCGCTCAAGTGGCTTTCCAGCCTTCTCTCCTCGCTTCCTTAGTAACGCACCTTCCGTCCAGTAGTTGACGCTGTCTTCCTTGTCACAGACTCCTTCCGTGTGTCGTGGTCTGTCTCTTAGTTTCCAGCCTTCCTTCGGGTCTGAGCTCCGGCAGTGCGTGGTGATCCTCTGCAACTCATCCTTTTCATTTGTCCTGCAGCGTCTTCCGTAGTTCTCTTTTCATCGTTTGTATGTCTGAGCTCAACATCATCTTGTCAGATTTCTTGCAAAAACATCATTGATGTTTTCATGGGGTCTTGAACCTAGTGTTTTGACAGGATTGAACTGTTTTATTGAAGAACATAATGTGTCTTTAGGTCTTTTATGCTCCCTTCTGAGGAGTTTGAGAATTTTTTCATAAAGTGCAGGACATTCAAAAAATTAATTTCATCTTTTTTTTTTCCCATGGGTGTACATGTGTTCCCCATCCTGACCCTCCATCTTTTAAAAACGATTATAAGTAGAATCTAGTCTTTTATTATATTTTCTTATCAGCTTTTTAAAAAATATAGAATTACTAGTGATTTTTATGTATACAGTTTGTAAGTAGTTACTTGACTGAATTTTCTCCCCCCACCAATAGTTTTTCAGCTGCATCTGTTGTGTTTCCAAGTATTCAATCATGTCATTTGTAAATAATGACAACTTGTTTCCTCCTTTCCAATATTTATGCTTCTTACTGTTGACAGATTAACTGGCTATTCAGTTAAAATAATGCTAATTAATAGTACTGATAATTGGCATCCTTGTTGCCGCCTGTCAGCATTTATTCATTATAGTTCATAATTTTGTTATGGTTATTGTGTTAAATGTCCATCTGTTTCTATTCTGCAAAGACTACTTTTGAGGCACATCAAGAATTAATGTTATTTCTTTCAGATCTTTCTTGTTATTTACAGCTGTGATCATAATATTTCCTCTTGATCTTTGGTAGATTATATTAGTAGATTTACAAATACACAGTTATACCAGCAAACCTGGGATGTATCTTATTGAGTGGTTTCTCCCGACCACTGTCAATGTTTACTGATATTTAAGAGTTCTATTTTGGTATTCATAAGTTAGATTGGTGTTTTGATTTTTTTTAATTTGTTGTCTTAGTCCAGTTGTGGTATCAATGTTCTTTTGACTTCAAAATAAATTTGGGAGCCAATTTTTTCCCTCTGTGCCCTGAAGTAGTTTAGTGAGTATTGGACGTAGTTTAGTATTGGAATATTGGACGTATGTCTTCAGTGACTTGTCAGTTTTTCTCCTCAGGGGAAGAGAAGGCCATGGTAGTTCCTAGGTACTTTCTCAGGTTCTTTGACAGCTGTCAGCCTCTTTTGGGTTTCTTGCCTCCTCTGATAGAGTTTTGGTATAATAATATATATATAATAATATATATCAGCCATAAAATTTTCCATTTCATCTGAGTTTCAGCTTAATTTCCATAGCATCTCCACATACTTTTACATATTTTGATTTCTTATAGATTTATTGTTAACTGCTCTTTCCATTCGGAGAAGGCAATGGCACCCCACTCCAGTACTCTTGCCTGGAAAATCCCATGGGCAGAGGAGCCTGGTAGGCTACAGTCCATGGGGTTGCTAAGAGTCAGACACGACTGAGTGACTTCACCTTCTCTTTTCACTTTCACGCATTGGAGAAGGAAATGACAACCCACTCCAGTGTTCTTGCCTGGAGAACCTGAGGCACGGGGGAGCCTGGTGGGCCATCTATGGGGTCACACAGAGTCGGAAACGACTGAAGAGACTTAGCAGCAGCAGCAGCAGCTCTTTGCATTTCTGTTTTGTGTAAATCCATTTTCCCCTTTTTCCTGATTCTCACAGTCAGTTGTTATTAGCATATGCCTTTTTTCACAAATTCTTTTCTGTTAGAGGATCTTTTCCGAAAATAATTAGTATTGATATTTACTAGTTCATTGAAAAACTGCATGAAAGTATGTACTCTTGTACTTTTAAACATTTTATTTTAAATTAAAAGAAGTAAATATGCATTCTTTGTTTCCAAGTGTAGGACCACTGTCTTTCTTTAAATATTCAGTGACTAAACTTGGTTTGAATTATGTCATCTCTGGCTTTACATAATGCGTCATCTATGATTTTCCAGTTTGGCACTTAACTTTTAAGTAAAATTAGAAGTTAATCACATTTGCAAAGCAGTCTTCATACAAAGGGCTGGATTTTTTTTTTTTTTTTAAAGTACTGTTTTCATAGTTCTTTAGAGTGGTTTTGTTTACATCTAATTTCACAGAAAAAAATTTAAGCTGTCTGCATTTATTTATTGTTTACAAATCAATTAACTTTTTTTTTTTAATAAGAATTAAAAAAAAAAAAAGAATCTTAAGTTTAGCCAAGTTTGGATGAATGTCCGCAGTGCCCAGGAACTATTTTAGGTATAGGGGTCCAACTAGTGACCAAGTAATAGTGCTCCCGATGTAAAGCAGTAAACAAGCAGATACAATTCAACTGATAAAACATTATAACATATGATTGGAGTTTTAAAAACCAGCTCTGAAAGTCATTTTCTTCTTATAGTTGGGTGTATCTCCTGCATATTTATTGTTGCAACAAGCACTGGGCCCTAAATTCCATGGCATCTCATTTACATTGGCCATTACCCTTCTTTTCTTGTTTATTGGTCTGTTCCTTTCTCTCATTTCTATTTCTCCCTTCATGGAAAGGCTTTAGTATCTGGTTTTTATTTTCCCTTTTTTTAGGTAAAGGTGATGACAGGTAGTGAGCTGACAGATTCAGGAGCAGGGAGTGGGATCCAGGGCACTGACCTGGAATGGCATGAGCCATAGCGTGCGGGAAGACTGGCTGGACGTTGACCTGCAGAGAGATTTACAGCGGTGAACCAGCCTCCTGTCTTGCTGACTTTTTATGTGGATGCTTTGCCTACATTAAAAGTCTTTCTCTTTTAAACTGTCTTCACAGATAGTTTTAACTTATCAGGCCTCAAAATACGGTCTGTGGATCCCCTTTTATCATAATGCTAAAACATTATTTGCCTTTTCCACTGTTTTTGCCATTTCTGCTGAGGGTGCAAAAGTGCCGTAAATAAAAATGATGGTGCCTGTTCACAAAAAAGGCTGGGGCACCAACTGTGATAGTATTAAACTTTCATGATGGCCATATGTTCTTCACCTCCAAGCACTTGTGGTAAGAAGAAGATTCCAGTTACATTTAAGAATGTCATTGATGTAGCTATAAAAATGATTAATTTTATCAAATTTTGACCCTGAGTACACATCTTTTTAAAATGCTTATGATGAAATGGAAGTGTGTAGGAAGCACTTTTACCACATACTAAAGAAGGTGTGCACAGGGAAGCCTTGTGTGAGCAACTGACTTAACTAGCTGCTTTGTCATGATGTACTGCTTTTGCCTAAAAGAACGATTGACAGATTATGCTTAATCTTCTTGAGTGCTTAGTAGATGGTTTCTCATAAATGGTCAAAGTACAGCCTTTTACTTCACTGACAGTGTTGTCGCCCATGTTAAATTCAAGCTTTCAAGCAAAAATCAACTGCAAAACTTCTTCTACCTACCACTCTTGGCTTCGCAGCTTTGCAATACTTAAGACTTTGCTTATGAGATCAGTGGTAATAGTAATTTTTCATATTGTATGATGAAATAACTAATACATGATGTTAAAAACTCAGGAATGTATAAAAGATTCATTCAAAGTGTAACCTAGACCAATAGATTTAAATGTAATAGAGTAAAAAAAAAAGTGATGTGGTTATAGATTTCTCAGCAATACTGACTCTTAAGAAACTATCCCTTGACTTTGTTCTGTTATCACAAGAAGACCACCCACAGTTACATGGAAGGTTATTAAAGTACCCTGCCTTTCCAGTTCTGCTTCTATCAGAGGTTGGGTTTTCTTCTTCCACTTTAAGACAACATATTGTAACACATTCAATACAAATACCGACGAGAGTCCAGTTGTCTTAATAAATTGGACAGGAAAAGATTTACAATCATGTAAAACAGTGCCTCTTCTCTCTGAATTTGAATTCTTTGGGAAAACATATCTATTTTTTCTTGAAAAGTGGTTTATGTTATCGTGTAATGAATACACTGTCATTTTAAATGAATTAATATTTTTAAATCTGTTTTAATTTCTAATAGGAATTGAATGTAATAGGGTTAAATAAAAGCTTTCAGATTTCCCAGAGCAACTGACTGTTAAGAAATGGTTTCTGTATAACCTACACAGACAGAGCTTTTTGTAATCTTCAGTAATGTTTAAGAGGACAGAGAGGTCCCAAGACCCAAAAGTTTGGGAACCACTGACTTCAGCCCTAGCACGACCAATAGGGCCGCTGTCAGAGGAGAAAATGTGTGTTTCGGCGCTAGCAGCTGGCTTTAAGGTCTGATCTGCTGTTTTTCCTAGAGGCAAGTTATCTAATGTATTGGGGCAAATTTTATCTCTCTGATACCTAGTTTCCTTACTTGTAAAAATTGACAGTAATAAAGCTGTTTTGTTTGTTGAAGGTTAGGTAGTTGTTTTGATGTTGTCTTTTAAAAGATTTTTCATTAGGTGTTACAATGCCAAGCATGACTACCACCAATCATTTATTTAAAAAGAGATTGTGAAATTATTTGAAGATGTTATCTTCTGCCTGGGTGGCATATTCACGTCTAAAACTTCCCCTTGAACCTTTATGCACATTTTCAAGTATTGGGTTGGCTAAAAAGTTTGTTCAGGTTTTCTTGTGAGCACTTATGAAAAACCCGAGTGAACTTTTTGGCCAAGCCAATACATGTGTAAACTTAAAATTTTACAATTAGAAAAGCAGTGAAACTAATTCAGAACATTTACTTAGGCATGATGAGACAGATGGTAGTCCTATAAAAAGATGGCATATATTTTTGGAAGTGCAAACAGAAAAACAGATACTCTTAAAAATTCCAGAGTAATTTAATCTTTGCCTAGAAAATGAAAGGAAGAGATAAAAGACCATATGGCCTGATAGAACTTTGTGTGTTTCTCATGTTTGAGATTGAATTTTGTTTATTGAATGTTATTATTAAGTTGCATATGGATTTATAGTTGAAGAAAGAAATTATCAAGTGGATAAATTACCAAGTACTTTTACTATAGTTATCAGTCTTGTTTTCTGTGAAATGGATGCGACAGTGGGAAGCAGAGATTTTGAACCTCAGACCTAGTAGTTAGTGTTAGTCACTCAGTTGTACCCGACTCTTTGCGACCCCATGGACTGCAGCCCACCAGGCTCTTCTGTCCATGGGATTTTCCAGGCAAGGATGCTGGAGTGGGTTGCCATTTCCCTCTCCAGGGGAACTTCCTGACCCAGGGATCTAACCTGGGTCTCCTACCCTGCAGGCAGATTCTTTACCATCTGAGCTACGAGGGAAGTCAGACCTAGTAAGGGTGAGTTAAAAATGATGCTTGCACATCTGAGTCAGTTACTGAGTCTGCTGTTGAGGCAATTGTGTACATCAGCATCAAGTCGTCTGTCACTGTGGGCCTTTCCTCTGAGTGTTCTCACTCATTTTACTTTGTTGTTTATTCAGCAGTTATCTGTGGCGTGCCTTCTTTGGGCCAGACCCATGATGGGTGCTGGGATAACACGCTGAGAAAAAAATGGACAGTAGTCTCTGCTTTTGTCAGTTACAGCCTTCTGGGGTCATAGGTATTAATCAAGTCATTACACAAATAGATGTAAGCATACATCCCAGATGGAAATTCGAAGCTGGAGAGGTGTGCAGTGTCCTCAGATCCCCTAATTGGAGGATTTCCCCTAATCAGGAAGAGCAGTTTATGTTCCCTGAGGAATTGACAGATGAGCTGAGGTTCAAAGGAATTAGTCAGAAGAAGGAAAACTGAAGCGGTTCAGGTCCGAGGAGCAGTATGGTAAACAGCTCTATGTTGAGTGAGTATGGTGAATATGAATGGAGCAGAGATCGCCCAGGACAGCCAGACGCTGTAGAACTTCATTGGCCCTGTTAAGGAGCTGGGTAACCTTTTCCTGTGATGATGAATTACCTCTTGAGGTGAGGTGTGAGGAGAGTGGAGGTGGGCGGGGTGGTTGATCACGGCACCTCCTGGGCCCCTGCCACAGTCCTGGATGCCTGGGACAGGTCAGTGAGTGGAGGAGGAGGCGGGTGACAGAGAGCCTGTTAAAGCAAGACACTTCTGTTGTCCTGGGTAAGAGGGTTTGCGGTGTAGCCTGAATGGCATGATCAGGGCAGGTCTCATGGAGACAGTGACGCCGGGAAGACTTGACCGAAGCTGGGGGCGGGGGGGTTGTTGTATGACGTTTGCAGCCAGCTCCCAGGCCCTCAGTGGCAGCGTGTTTACAGTGTTTTCAGAGCACCGGGAGGCGAGTGAAGAGAGCCATGGAGGAACGGGGTGAGGACGGGAGCCTCAGCCCCCGTTGTCCTTCACTGAGGGAGCTGAGAAGCTGTTTTAGGTTGTCGTCGTCCTGCAGCGGGGCAGGCAGGATTTGAGGGAGGCCAGAGTGCCCGTGGGCAGGATCAGGCAGTCCAGATCCTGCCGCGGATTCTCTCCTAGTCAGGCCTCCTTTCTGCATCGGGTTCTGGATCTTTCTTCATCTTCTGGACTTGCTTTTCAGAACTTAACCTCCTTATTCATCTCTGAAGCTTGGACTTCCAGCATGTGGCACGTGCCACAGATGTTTTTCCTCCAGCCCTGGGACGAGTCTGTGTGTGTTCCTCACTGCATTAACTGTGTCTGCACACACACGTTTCTAGTGATTAGTATATCTGTAACTGGTGGGCCAAGAAGGGTTGCAACTGCAACTGTTTCCTGCCAGAACTGAGGCTAAATGTTACTTAATGTCACTAAAATTATGTCACAAAATTGGGACCTTATGAAGAATTACTTGCAAATGGAAGTTAGCTGTGAATAAAACCTCTACATGCAGCTGACTCACATTTGAGTCTCTCTAGTGCTTATTCGTTGAACTTGAGCTCTCCTTGCCCATCCATTGTTAGAAAATTTCAGAGGCAACATGACCTGCTGGGGAAGCTTGGATAGCCCTCCCTGAGGCTCCAAATGACTCCAGGCGATTGTTTTTTTAATATTTTAACATCTTACATTTTATTCAGAAACGATTCATCTGTTTTTCAGATGAGGCAGTTTTCCATTATGGCTTGGCAGAGGATATTGACTGGTTCCCTGTGCTCTGTGCGACACAGTAGGGCCTTGTTTATCTGCTATGTATGTGATGTTTTACATCCGCCAACTCCAGCCTCCCAGCCCTTGCCTCCCCACCCTCCATCCCCCTTGGCAACCACAGGTCTGTTCTCTGTGTCTGTGAGTCTTTCTGTTCCACAGAGAGGTTCATTTCTGTCCTATTTTAGATTCCACATATGCGTGATATCATATGGTATTTGTCTTTCTCCTTCCTTCACTTAGTATGATCATCTCCAGTTGCATTCATGCTGCCACAAATGGTGTTATTTTGTTCTTCTTTAATGGCTGAGTAGTATTCCATTGTGTTTATAAACCGCATCTTCTTCATCCATTCATCTATTGACGAACATTTAGGTTATTTCTATGTCTTGGCTATTGTGAATAGTGCTGCTATAAACATAGGGGTGCGTGTATCTTTTTGAATTAGAGTTTTCTCTGGATATGTGCCCAGGAGTGGGATTGCTGGATCATATGGTAATTCTATTTTTAGTTTTCTAAGGAACCTCCATACTGTTTTCCATAGTGGCTGTACCAATTTGTATTCCCACCAGTGGTGTAGGAGAGGGTTCCCTTTTCTTCACATCTTCTCTAGCACCTGTTATTTGTAGAGGTTTTTTTTTTTTAAAAAAACCATTTATCACATTTATTATTATTATTTATTTTTTTACTTTACAATATTGTATTGGTTGTAGAGGTTTTAATGATGGCCAGTCTGAGGAGTGTTATCTGGTACCTCGCTGTAGTTTTGATTTGTTTTTTTCTAATAATAGAGAGCTGAACTAACATTTTATACCATTCATAGAAAGCTGATGGGGCCTGACCCACTAGGTCAAGCTTTAAGTACAGTAGGTCTACCTGCTGGGATTTGGGAGCTTGTGGTAACTCTCCAGACACAACAGACATAATCCATTTTGGATACTGAGCCATTGATCTAGTTTATCAAGAATTTGCTGATTTTCAGTTCTTATTATAAATGGTACTTTCTTTACAGCATTCCTGTTTTGGGGGCTAAACATGTTTGTTTTCTCTTGTATTCACGGCCTCTAGTTTTATGGATGTTGGTAATTAAGTTTTCTTAATCTCTGTAAATTGATGGTTGGTTTTTTTGGTGGACAAAATTGGATTCGTTGCTAGTGAGCCAGAAAATGATCACTTAACACAGGGAAGTTTTTATTAGTCTTCTCATCACCATTTTCTGCCTGTTAAGACAAATAATACAGTTTCTCCTACTGTGGAGAACTGTACTTATTGTTACGGGTGTCCCCTGTAGGTGAGAGCACCTGTCTTGGGAGGTCTGGGCTGGGCGGGCTCTGGGGTCCTGCAGGTGGACAGACCCTGTTCTCAGTAGACTCGTGGCTGTGGAGGGCATGTCTAGGCTTTCCCCAGATAACGTCACAGATTATGGACTTCCTTTAATTCATCTTTACAGCTGTTTAAAGATTTAAAAATACACCTAGGTTGTTGAAGAATCAGTTGGGCTTGTTAATGGACGTGGTGCCTTCTTTGCTGAGTGTTGGCTCTCTGCAGGACACAGGCTGGTGGCTAGGATCGTGTGGGTCATTGTGAAAAGGGCGACTGACTCAGTGTTAGGAAGGACAGGCACGTGGACCATAATTAGGGTTAAATCAAAGCGAGGTGCAGGGAGAAAAAGATTAGGGTTTGTTCCTGAAGTATTATCAAATGTTGGTCAAATAGGCAGTGATCTACTGTGCTGAGTGAAATGGGGGAAAAAAAATCTGTCCAAATGAAGCTTATCTTCTTATACTCAGGCATCCTTGTTCAGAAGCTGAAGAATGAAAACTAAGACTTGTTGTGGAGATATTATTTAATGTGACCTTTAAATTTTTTTTTTTTTTTACAGTGACTCTAGAGGGGAAATGAAGCTGGAAAAACGCATGGATGGAGCCTTGCCTGCAGCCTGCCCAGATGTTCGCGGATAATCTCCCCGAGAGAAATTGAGCCCCTCGGATCAGGTAGCTCGTCAGAATGAAGAAAATCAGCCTTAAGACCTTCCGGAAATCTTTCAACTTGAGTAAGAGCAAAGAAGACGCGGAATTCATGGTCGTACAACAACCAGCACTAGCCGGAGACTTCGGCAAAGAGGAGTCCTTGTTTGGGAGCTGCTACGGGAAGGAGATGGCCGGCTGCGAGCTCCACGGCGAGGATGAAAAGGGCGGCGGCAAGAACCGGGCCAAGAGCGAGAGCCTCATGGGCACGCTCAAGAGGCGGCTGAGCGCCAAGCAGAAGGCCAAGGGCAAGGGCGGCGCGGCAGCTGGGGGCGCGGCGGACGAGGACACCTTCTCGTCGTCGTCGGCGCCACTGGTGTTCAAGGACGCACGGGCGCCACGGCCCATGCGCTCCACGTCGCTGCGCAGCCACCACTACAGCCCCACGCCCTGGCCGCTGCGGCCCACCGCCTCGGAGGAGACGTGTATCCGGATGGAGGTGCGGGTCAAGGCGCTGGTGCACTCGCCCGGCGCGGGCCCGGCCCTCAACGGCGTGCGCAAGGACTTCAGCGATCTCCGCCCGGCGGCTGAGCCCGCCTGTCCGTGCCCGGAGCCGCCCGCAGCGCCCGGGAGCCCGGCACCTGCGACCGGGGACCTGCGCCTGCGTCTGGGCGAGCACGTGCCTGTGGTCCTGGGCTTGCTGCCTCAGGACTACCTCCCGTACACCGTGCCTTTGGACGGCTCCTCCCCGATGGAGGTCTCGGCCGTCCCGCCGCCCCCGGCCGCCGGGGGCCCCTGCCCCGCCCGCCGCGACGAGGACGCTGGGCGCTCAGTGCCCGAGCTCTTCGGCGACCCGCCGGTGGGCGGCCTGCTAGCGGGCCCCGCGGTGGGGGTGCTGCCGAGCCCGCGGGCGGGCCCCGACGACGGGCCTCCCCTCTCCCCGCTGCTACCTCCGCTGCAGACCGACCCGAGCCAAAGGACCTTCCCCGGGCTTGCCGGCCCGGACGCCCATGCGGCCGACAGCGTGCGCTGCCACTTGAATTTCGACCCCACCTCGGCGCCCGGGGTGGCCAGGGTGTACGACTCGGTGCAGAGCAGCGGCCCCCTGGCGGTGACCAGCCTGACAGAGGAGCTCAAGAAGCTGGCCAAGCAGGGCTGGTACTGGGGGCCCATAACGCGCTGGGAGGCGGAGGGCAAGCTGGCCAACGTGCCCGACGGCTCCTTCCTGGTGCGGGACAGCTCGGACGACCGCTACCTGCTCAGCCTGAGCTTCCGCTCGCACGGCAAGACCCTGCACACCCGGATCGAGCACTCGAACGGCCGATTCAGCTTCTACGAGCAGCCGGACGTGGAGGGGCACACGTCCATCGTGGACCTCATCGAGCACTCCATCAGGGACTCGGAGAACGGCGCCTTCTGCTACTCGCGCTCGCGCCTGCCGGGCTCCGCCACCTACCCGGTGCGGCTCACCAACCCGGTGTCGCGGTTCATGCAGGTGCGCTCGCTGCAGTACCTGTGCCGCTTCGTCATCCGCCAGTACACCCGCATAGACCTGATCCAGAAGCTGCCCCTGCCCAACAAAATGAAGGATTACCTACAGGAGAAGCACTACTGACGGAGGACCGCAGCCCGGCATCGTGCACTTTGGGAGTGAGAGAGAGAGAGACTGAGATATAGTTTACAGACTTCATCGCCATCAGAATCTTTTGCTGCCATACTCTTGATTTCAGTTTTATGTGTAAAAGAGTGTCCAGTCCGTTTAGGGGTGGGGAACCGTCTGCGAGGTGTCTTGGGTTCATTTTCGTTCTTTACAAAAGGGAAGTCTGGAGGTTCGAGGAGGTGTGAAGTCTTTTCCATCAGCGTGCAGAATAATCACAATGTGAATGATCAGATTCTCCTTACCCACCCCACCCCCAGTCCTTTGCTGCTATCCACTGTGATTTTATGCATTAAAAGCACATTTCATGTGTATCCAATCCTGAGTAAAGTTGAATGAAACTTGCAGAATGAACCTGTTATGTCTCTCTTTCAATGGCCCATCTTCAAAGATCCTGTTGAGTCAGCATAGCCGTGTGATTAATCACAAGAGTTTACACCTACACCGAAAATGATTTTTAATTTCATACTCTACAAAGGTTTATTTAGAATTGTGAACTGACATAACCTTGGGTAATGGAACGCAGGTCTGCAACATATCTTTCTGCCACATTCATTTCTAAATTATGTTTGACGTTGTGCTGTCTTTTGGTTATGAGAAGCTGGATTTTTCTGTTGCCTTCATTTTCATCTTGTGGTTTGTCTGTTTTTAATAAATGGCCTTACATTAAAAAGTTGTAAAGAAATGTATACCACCAATTTAAAAATTGTTGCCTTTTCTGTCATTAAACTCTGGTACAAATTGGCATAACGTAAAAGACCTATGGAACTGGAACTATTAAAGAAATTATTAGATGATCTTAGTTTCCTGTGATAAGCAATCTTTTGTTATCTATACTTTCCTCTGGTAAAATGTTTTATCTGTGATTTCTTTAGCTTAGACAACATTTTCTTGGGTGAACTTGATGTAGAAATGCTTTTCATAAATGGACTAGATCCTCTTGCAACATTAAAGTATATAAAGTTTTAAATTGATCTGAATAGAAAGAAAATGTTTTAAAGTTGGGTTTATATTTTTCTTTTATGTAGTCACCATTAAAATGTGCTAGATTTAACACTTCCTTCCCCCACCAAAAAAACAAAAGCAACAAAACCAAAAAATCCCAGTGACTTTAGTTTAAAAATTGTGGAAATTGTGGTGTACCGTTTAACAAAAATGTTAACACCGAATCAGGTGTGTGCATTTACCTACCATATATACTGCCGTTTATCCATGGGTTTCTATTTTTAATTTAGCTAAGTCTTAAGTAAATTAGCATCATTAGTTTTTTCATCTTTTTTGATTCAGTCCTTTGCGGGGTGGGGGTAGTATGTTATACCCAATACTTTTTAGTTATTTTGAAATGCCGTGCTTATTCACTACAGATTCTTTAGTATTTTGAAATTGTTCCATCCAGAAGATGTTTCTAGCTATATAACTTTAAAGGAAATATTTCCTCTTCCAATGAAACATGTAATTTAAGACATTTCTTCCTTTTCCTATCTCTTATCCCCATTAAAAAAAAAAGAGTAAAGGTCTTAGGCCAAATTAAATAGCTTTGTCATTCAGACATATCAGTATCCCCATTTTTTTTTTCTGTTTCTGTTTTTTTTTTTTAGAGTCAACTGAGAATTACCAAGAAAAGGCCCAGTGTATTAATACCTGTGTATTAATACCTGGTATTTTGACTTAAAGGGGAAAAGGTACTTAATTTTGGTGGAATGTTTAATTGTACCTTGTTGCAAAGACTCCTCTTTCATTTTCTGATATGTTTTCACCTAATATGGAATATGGAGTATACTGTAATAATATAATTTAAGTGTTCATTATAAGCTATTTGGATTAAGAACTATTACAGAGTTGTAAACTTGTTATCAAATTAATGCAAGACATTTAAACTATTTTTTTGCAAAACTATTTATTTTTAAACAATTTAAAATATATCTAGGGTGAGTTAAAAGTCCCTGTGCATCTATATTAGATGGCAGGTATTGTCACAGAGTCACTGTGTATTAATAATAAGTGTTGAGATGGCTTCTCTGTGTTTCTAGAAGCATTGACATGTACTCTTTGTGAGACCGTGGTGCACAGAGGTCTTTGGACTGCCCTGAACCCTGTCTTATGTGGGCATAGCCTGTTCCCCACGCCTTCCTCATGATAACCATGTGTTTAAAATCGAGCCATTTGGTTTCAAGTTAAGATCATCCTGATTTCCATACAAATGTCTTGAAAATTGTATTTTGTGTTTTTATGGAGGGCAAGTCTTGATACTGTTCTAATTCAGAAAGCCAATTCATAGTGTGCTTTTGTATGTTCATAATATAAAATTCCTTTAAGTAAAATCCCCTATTCTAATCCAATTTCAGATTGCTAGGGTCTGATAGTGTATCAGTAAAAATAAAAATGTTTGCAAAGAAATCATTTACAAACAGAGAGGAACATTGCAATGTTTTTTGCTTCTGTTTAGAGAACCATTTGGCCGAGGCAGCACAACATACTGAACAATTGGCTTTATAGGCTAGTAAAACGTTCTGGTTAAAAATGGAAAGGGGAAAAAGAGAAGTCTTCATCCTGTAGTTTTTGTGCAGGTAGCGTTTGGGTGAATTTCTGGATTCTGCTGAATGGTGGCTTAGATGACATGGGTGCTGCTTGTAAGTGATTTCTTAAATGTTTGCTTCTGAAAATCTGAGCTCAAGGCAAGAGAAAGAACACAGGAAAGCTGTATCCTTCTGCCGTACGAAACGAATCAGAGTTGCTTTTTATCAAATATCTTATCCCAGAAACATGATGGAAGCCAGAAGCTATTTCCAGGCTTCCTAGGACACTATTGTGCATTTTTTTTTTTTTTTACAAATAATAAGAAAGCATAGAAAGTACTTGAAAAAGTCTCCTTTCTCTAAGGAAAACTGTGCCCCATTTTGGTGCAATAATCTGAAAATTTTAGAAGGTCAAAAAATGTCACAGGAAACGATCATAGAATTTAAAATAGTTTTTAAGGAAACCAGCTACACAGGGCAACCATCTTGCTGTTAAAAGAAATCGTGCCCAAAGGCTAAACCATTGGAATATAGGAAATAAAACCCAAGTACAATATACAGGATAATTTCTGAGCCAGTATTACTAAAACAGGATGAAAGTTACTGAAATCTTCAGTAGGTTATATTCAGTGTCCCTGCTAGTGCTACCACTCTGAATCTCTTTCTTAACAATGCTTTCAGAAATGCCAATTTTGATCATTGTACAGTTCACATTGTAAATGAGAGAGATTTGCTTTATGAATGATTCAAAATAATCCATTTTAAATCTTCATGGCTTTTCATCCAATGTGAAGTCTTAATTTGAAATCACACTACCAGCAATAGACAGTTTTGTTGAAAACTCTAATAAGGAACACTTGCCAGTTCCATAAATAACTTTAAAATTCTAAAACAAAGTATTGGTACGCTAGTAATCACAAATTCGGTTTCTTTTAATACTTTTTTAATTCTGTAAAGATTTTTTATAAACATCCTTTTTATTAATCAGTCATAACATGGCGAGTGTGTAGTTGCTGTTTCTGAAAAGTGATCCAACCTCTACTTCCAGAGATGATGAAAAATTCTTATAGAATTTTGTAATAAGTATACATGTTGGGTTAAAGAAATTTTATAGTCGTCGGAGTGCCATGGAATTAATACTTGCAATCCAGATTGCTGTAGTTTACACTTTTTCTGTATGTTTCGAATCAGGTGTGTACCATTTGTACTGAGAACACCACAGAATGAATTATCCAAAGTCCATTGATTTTAATACGTGTTTTGGTTTGTAAACAAACTATAGTAATTTCTTGCACATTTTTGGAGATTAATCGTATAAAGAATTTATGTATCTGCTTCTAGATACAACATGTAAATAAAAATTTCGTTCACAAGATCTGCCTTGTGGTCTATTTAATAATCAGATGCAGAGTTTGACTTGTAATTAGTATAGAGCTAACTAGGTTATTTCTGGACGTCCCATATACTGGGCAGAGACTGGAGGCAGGGACCAACAAGTTTTAGTAAAACAGGAAAAGTGAAATGGTGACGGGAGATAGCCAGTGTTGCTAAAGCCTTCAGCACAAAGGATGGAGCGAGTTGGCAGAACATTTGCAAAACAAAGACTAATTAAAATAACAGTAATAATAAAACCTCTCTAACAGAATGTTAGGCCAAATGATAAAAAATGTTTGGATTTTGACATTTAAAAAATATGTCCCTTATTACTTCATGGTGTTCAATAGAATCAGGTGATCTTTCTGTAGGAGTTACTTAAAAATCCTTTCATAGACAATGGTACCTAATAGCCACTGAGTTGCCTTATATGTTTTGAAGTTCTTGAAACACCACATTGGGTTGAACGTTCACTTGAAAATTTGTCGTTCAGTTACATTTTAACAGGTCTTTTATCCTAGCTAATACAAAGATAAATTTTTAAATGACCTGGTTGAGAATATATCACAAATTTTGACTTTCATAGAATGCAAATAATGTCTTGTTCTAACCACGTTTTCTAGAACGGGTATCAGTTGACAGCATTGATTCCAGTATGACTTTGCTGATGGTGGTGCTAATGAAATGGGAAATTAAGGAAAAGAGATGGTCAGGTCTCAGGAACTATGTAGAAGTTTAGACTTTACAGACGTAACACCCTAGCCAAATAGATTCTTACTCATTCAAACAGAGCAGACCTGTTGGTACAGTAGAGTCAACTAGTTGTGTCCAACTCTGCGACCCCGTGGACTGTAACTGCCAGTCTCCTTTATCCATGGGATTCTCCAGGCAAAAATACTAGAGTGAGTTGCCATTTCCTTCTCCAGGGGATCTTCCTGAGCCATGGATGGAAGAACATGGGTCTCTTGCATTGCGGGCAGATTCTTTACCATCTGAGCCACCAGGGAAGCTTACTATTAAGAGACTTTTCTAAGTATAAAGACAGGTCAGCTTAAAAAGTATCAGCAGATACGTGCTTGACTTTATCTTATAGACAATACATTAGAATATGTAATGAATCCGTACACCTTTTCCAAAGGAATACTCAACAGAAGTATCTATAAAGTGATAAATGACAGTCATCAATCAGATGAATTAGTATAGATGAAGCTCCTCTTGATGGTTATACAGACAGTGCTCACTGCCACCTCATCTTTAAATTATTTTTTTAACCTCACAGGTTTTACTTACGCTTTTCAACTTTTCTGAATCAAAAATATTTTAGCTTTTATTTCACTTGAATTTAGTCCTTATCCTGCTATTTTAATCTCCAATCTTTTTTTTTTAAAACTATAGCTTGATTTAAACTTCATTTTTAAAAAATCCTTTAATTCTTTTAGTGTATTTGTATTCCAGTTTCCAGTTTTAAGGGCTTCCTAACCTGTAACATCTTTAAAAAAAAAAAAAAAGAAAACTTCTGTTTTTCCTGCTCTTTTTGCATGACTTGTCTTACTAATGGATGTTTTTGCCTCATCTGCCTTGCCCATCCCCTTTCCCCAGGCTGCTGCTGCTGCTAAGTCGCTTCAGTCGTGTCTGACTCTGCGACCCCATAGACAGCAGCCCGCCAGGCTCCCCTGTCCCTGGGATTCTGCAGGCAAGAACACTGGAGTGGGTTGCCATTTCCTTCTCCAATGCATGAAAGTGAAAAGTGAAAGTGAAGTCATTCAGTCGTGTCCGACTCTTAGCGACCCCATGGACTGCAGCCCACCAGGCTCCTCCGTCCATGGGATTTTCCAGGCAAGAGGACTGGAGTGGGGTGCCATCGCCTTCTCCATTCCCCATGCTACCTCCCCTGAATCCAGGGCCTCCTGATAGCACCAGAGCCTGACACTAACAAAGAGCCCAGCAGCAGCGGCATCTACATTAAATATCCATATCTGAGCATAGTTGAATTTTGTAGTCATTAGACTCCTGGAGTTTTGTTTTGAATTGCATTTTCCCTACATCATACCAGGTAGCCTCCCACCTCTTCTGGAAGAATTAGAAGTCTCCTCTTAGGAGAGTCTCCTTCAAATTGTAAAGGCTCAGGAGAGGTTGACCAGAGCAGGGATTGTCAATATTTTTACAGAGTTTATGAACAGGGTCAGTTGCCTTTGCGTAGAGGTCATTTGGGGCTGTCAAATTCTGTCCTTGGTAACTGGCTTGCAAATAAGGGTTCATCTCAAGCTGGAAAGAGACTCCGATCACGAGCCATGGATTTCACACCAAGGAAGTTTTTAGTAAGCACAGATTCTTCTAGGAAGCTAGCCTTTTCTGGTCTCTGTTCTGTAAGTCTAGTGTATGTGTGTGTGGTAGGTCGCTTCAGGCGTGTCCAACTCTCTGCGACCCTATGGACGTCTAGGGTCTCACTAGTCTTTGATAACAGCTTAGGTCATAAGTTATGTGTGTGTGCTCAGTCGTGTCCGACTCTGCAACCCCATGGACTGTAGCTTGCTAGGCTCCTCTGTTCATAGAATTTTCCAGGCAAGGATACTGGAGTGGGTGGCCATTTCCCAGTCCAGTATCCCGGGTCCCACTTCCCGACCCAGAGATCAAACCCTTGCTTCTCCTGCCATTGGCTTGTGTCTCCTTGCTTTGTTTCTTGCATCCCCTGCACTGGCAGGCAGATTCTTTTTCTTTACCACTGGTGCCACCTGGGAAGCCCATAAAATGGTTCTTTTAACTATATGGGATTCTATCCTAGAGTGTCATTAAAGAGAACCTCTCCTCCTTTGTGTAAATAATTCGCCCTCTGTCCCAGTGCACGTCTAACAGCTTCAGGACGTGGAGTCTGTCTCTGGTCCTGTCTGCTGAGAAGTGTCACTGAAGCCTCCTGCTCACCTAAATGGGCTTTACTGCAGCCCATTTCTCACTGTAGTCTTTGACACCTTTTTTCTTGTGGCTGGCAAATTGTTGGCCCCATTTGGCACTGAGAATTACAAGCCTAACTGTGACTATGGGGTATGACACTTGCCTAGAAAATCAATAGATGCATTGATATATCTTTAAAGGCAGAAGAATCCATTACTTTGCAAAAAAAAAAAAAGGGTGGGGGGAGTTCTCCCAGAATGCAGTTAATGAAATCAGTGGATGAAATGAGAGCTGGATTTTACAGCATTTCTCAATTATAATACAAATGAATTGTGCTTCAGTGTTGGTCAGTCGCTAAGTTGTGTCCGCTAAGTCATACTTCTAATACATAATACTTTAATGCTTAACGTTGATTTCTCATTTCCTAAGCCCTATGCAAGGCAGACGCCTGAAGGTTATAAAAAATGAAAGTGAAGCACAGAGGTGAACGTTCCCATAGCCACACACACATACCAAAAACAAACAAACAAACAAACAAAAACACCCAGTTTTAAAGTCATACGGTCTGGCTCCAAAAATCTATGTTCGAAGCCAGTAGGATATACTTCCTTCCTTTCTTCAGGACTTTCTATTACTTGGAGCGTTTCCATCTGTGATTGTCTGAGAAAGAACTGTAGCATAAGTATATGAATGACCTACTATCTTCTCTAGGGGATTACTCTGTCGCTTAAATAAAAAATACTCTTGTCTAAGCCATGGCAGAAAAACTCTGACAGAGGCCTGGCTGGTGGTATATCTGGGGGGCTTTATCTTCTATTACTGGGGGAGGTCACCACTGCTGTCCCTTGTATGGCCTCATCAAGTTTTCTTTTAACTACCTAATATACTAACATAGGAACAAGATTCAGTGAAGTTGAACTCTTGGGAGGACTTCTCCACATGTTTGGTGCATAAGGAAAAGCGTTAATTCTGATTTTTTTTTTTGCTAATAAATAATGAGATTGCCCTATTGTGCTAGTAGCCATGGTTGTTCACCTTTTTTCATTTCCTTTACCCGTGCTCAGCCAATTCTCTTTCCACACCCTGAGCAAGAACTTCCTTACAGAAGAAGTTCTAGCTATACTTAAAGCCTGTCTTTAGCTTCTCTGCCTGCACTTAAATGGGTAGAAAAATGTACCACCTGTTCATATGATAAATGCTGTGATCAATCTAAGGGACATTCCCCTCCACATTTCTGGGAAATAATGATTTATACCTGCTTCATGGGCTCCCCCGGGGCTTAGGGGTAAAGAACCCGCCTAGAACGCAGGAGACGCAGGTTCAATCCCTGGGTCAGGAAGATCCCCTGGAGAAGGGAATGGCTACCCACTCCACTATTCCTGCCTGGAGAATTCCGTGGACAGAGGACCCTGGTGGGCTACAGTTTATGGGGTCGCAAAGAGTCGGACACAACTGAGCAACTAACGCTTTCACACTTTTCCTGTTCCATCGCTAATGAATTCATTTAGTCATTGGTTCACTCATTGATGCTGAAAGTATTTCTTGAGCTTCTATTATGTGTCCAAACTGCAAAAATAATTATAAGTGAGATGAGTTGTCATAGAAAGGTAGGGTTCAGTAAGACCTAATGTAATATTGAGGGAGGTGATTATCAAGGAACTGAAGATGGTTTATTCCATCTTTAAATAAGCATTGCCTTTACTCCCCCAAACCATAGATGATAATAACTTCATGGTATGGTGGGTGGCTCACTCCCAGAACTCGAACCAGGGATTCCATGCCATCGTGACCTTTTCATTTCGCCTGTCATCTCTGAATGTCAGCTCTGTTCTCAAGCTTTCCATGTGATGAGGGGCCTGATTGCTGGTAGCTCTCGAGACACATTGTTATAGTTTTGTAATCAGTGGAGAAAAGGTGTTTCTTTCCTCTCAGGTACAGCAGAGAGATCCTAGCCAAGACTCCAAATTGCTTAAACTGGATCATATATTCCTTCTTGAACCGATCTCTGTGGCCAGAATAATAAAATTCTCAGATGCTTCCAGTGGGGTCACATGGCTACTCCATGGTGGGAAGACAGGAGTCTGTTCCAGCGGGACCTGCCCCTTCTTGCTCACAGAGGGGAAGGTGATACCTAACGTTTCACTATGTTAATGAACCAAAAAATGTGCTAATGAAATCAAAATAGTTCAATATGTATAAAAATGTGAGCACTTTCCCATGAATAGCTTTGTGTTTGTTACATATGATCACTTTTTATTAAGCACATTCAAATGTAGATCTTTCACATTCTATTTTATGAGGTAATCAAGTGGGATTACCTACTGTAGGCATGGTTAGATTTATTTATTTATTTTGTAGAATAGTGAGATTACCTGGCTAACTCGTCCCCATCAGATAATAAAGATCTAGAAGGCATAGATGTGGGACAGTATACCAATGTTGACCATTTCTTGGAAAATTATGTGAAAACATTTGAAATCTTTTCAGTGCCTTGTATTATAATTAAAAATAAACAACCTCTAATAGGTTTCACTGGAGAAGGGAATGACAACCCACTCCAGTATTCTTGCCTGGAGAATTCCATGGACAGAGGAGACTGGCAGGCTACAGTCCATGGGGTTGCAAAGAGTCAGGCATGACTGAGTAACTAGCACTCAATAGGTTTCACTAGTGAAGAACCCGCCTGCCAATGGAGGAGACATAAGAGACGTGGGTTTGATCCTAGGGTCAGGAAGATCCCCTGGAGAAAGAAATGGCAATCCACTCCAGTATTCTTGCCTGGAGAATCCCACAGACAGTAGAGCCTGGAGGGCTATAGTCCATGGGGTCACAAAGAGTTGGACATGACTGAAACGACTAAGTGCACACATTTATTGACCCATTAGTGGTAGATGAACTTCATTGACTGAAAAGTTTCTTCACACTCTAAGAGATTCCCTCTGCTAGTCAGAAATTGTTTTGTTAGTTTTCTCCAGCTCCCACTTATGAATTTTGTAAGTCTACTGATATCAGTCAGTTTATGTTGAGTTTTGATAGAGATCAAAGAAAAGTGAAAATCCTCTTAGAATAAAGTCATCTCATTAAAATGAGGAACAGAGAGGAGGTTATTTGAATTTCACTTCTGATTTTTCAATATTTTGACTTTAATAAATATTGCCTAAACTAAAACACTTAAAAAAATTTGAAGTATCGTAATTAAAAATAGTTAAAGATGCTTACTCCTTGGAAGAAAAGTTATGACCAACCTATACAGCATATTAAAAAGCAGAAACATTACTTTGCCAACAAAGGTCGGTCTGGTCAAAGCTAAGGTTTTTCCAGTAGTCAGGTGTGGATGTGACGGTTGGACCATAAAGAAAGCTGAGCGCCAAAGATGCTTTTGAACTGTGGAGCTTTTGAACTGTTGGAGAAGGCTCTTGAGAGTCCCTTGGACAGCAAGGAGATCCAACCAGTCCATCCTAAAGGAAATCAGTCCTTAATATTCATTGGAAGGACTGATGCTGAAGCTGAAACTCCAGTACTTTGGCCACCTGATGTGAAGATCTGACTCGTTTGAAAAGACCCTGATGCTGGGAAAAATTGAAGGCAGGAGGAGAAGCAGACAATAGAGGATAAGATAGTTAGGTGGCATCACTGACTCAATGGACATAAGTTTGAGTAAACTCCAGGAGTTGATGATGGACAGGGAAGCCTGGCATGCTGCAGTCCATGGGGTCAAAAAAGAGTTAGATATGACTGAGTGACTGAACTGAACTGAACTGAATTAAAAATAATTCTGA
The DNA here is from genome assembly GCF_014754425.2 of Oryx dammah. Classification (NCBI taxonomy): domain Eukaryota; kingdom Metazoa; phylum Chordata; class Mammalia; order Artiodactyla; family Bovidae; genus Oryx; species Oryx dammah. The sequence goes on from NW_024070206.1 coordinate 54,556,184, forward strand.
TTGACAATCATTTGATAACTAATAATTTTTAGGTATATTAGCTGCAGAATAGATACAAGATTCCCTTAGAATGAAATTTTCTACGTTATTTCTATTTTTTGTTTTCTTTTTTTTTCCCTAAAAGAATTGTTTGCAGGGGTATGAAGACTCTGCTGTGCTCAGAACGTTTACTCTATATATAGAGCATTATCAGTTCCTGCATATACCTTTGACCCATTTATGGAAATAAAGAAAAGCCTTTGTTTTATTGAATTATTTAAAGGGACAACTTTTATTATAACAAGGTTAAGAACTTAGCATTGCCTAAAGGGCAGAACTTTTTTTTCCATTTAGTTAAATGTTTAGTTGTAACAGTGTTTCTCATGGTGCATATGATTTGTAACAGTGTATTTGGTTGTTTAAAAGTTCTGGGCCAACCCAATCTATAACGGAGAGAACTTTTTCCAACCCTTTCATTGTCAGTAGATGAATTAGCTCTGGATGGAAAACATCCTGTTATTAATTTGCTTTTATTCTGTTCTTGTCACCCCCCCATCCAGAAGTCTTCTAACTGTAACTCAGCCTTTTTTTTTTTTCTTATTTCCAGAAATAACATTTTAATTCACTCTATATTGATTTGTGCAAGATGAGCACAAATCTAACAAAATTCCCTGTTCAAAAACAAGAATTGATTTTTGGGGAGAGGTAAAAATTCATTTCCAGAATATTTCTTCCACATGAATAGATTAAAGGTAAAAAAGGAAATCTAAATGATTCCATGAAAGGTTAAAATATACAGCCTCTTTGACTTTTTTTGGTACAACACTGCCTTTCCCTATAGGTCTCCAAACAAAGCTGTTTCAGTGAAAATGATAAAGCACAAGGCAAAAATATACTTCAGTACTTTTCTCTGCTGTGACCTTGGAACTCTCAGTAGAGTGTGTTTGCATGCCCCTCAATAATTTACAAAATGACTTTTTCACGACTTTGATTGCTTTCTGAGCTGGTGTCTTGATTTACCAGGTAATGACCTCACTTTTGCATGAGAATGCCACTTCAGGAAGCAACAAGGTTGCTTAAAGAATCCAAACTTTGATCTATATCCTTTGATTATGGAAAAAATACAAATTTATTTCACTTATTGTTGTTGAGCTGCTAACATACCTGATTCTTTTGTGACCCCGTGGACTGTAGTCCTCTAGGCTCCTTTGTCCATGGGGTTTTCCAGGCAAGAATACTGGAGTGGGTTGCAATTTCCTTCTCCAGGGGATATTCCCAACCCAGGGGGTGAACCCAGGTCTCCTGAGTTGCAGGCAAATTCTTTACCACTGAGCCACCAGGGAAGCCCAATTCACTTATTAGAAACCATGTAATTTTTGGAGCCTTCGGTTGAGAAGTACAGCTAAGGTGTGGTATGCAGAAGTTTATATTTAGGTCTCACTGGAACCCGGACTACTTATTTCCCCAGTAATGATGGTCGGTGATTGGGTTTCATTGCTTTAAAGGTGATTTCATTTTCTTTCTTTTCTTGGTCTACTTCTGAAGAAGTAGTTTTTCACTGCTTACAACTTAGAGACAATTGGTGGAATCCAGACAAGTGGCAAATGCTGACTGAAAAGGGAAGTCTGAACTTGAGTTTTTAGAAATATGTGAACCAGATACTGATTTTTTTTCTTTTCTACATACTGAAATAGCTACATACATATCTAATCATTTGTGGCTTTTCAAGCTATTGGCATTTGCCATGTCATGAAAAGATAAGTTTGCCATGGAACAAGAAAATTAAATGTTAATTTTGATTTTAACTAAATTATGCATTATTAGCTAAATATGCATTATTAGCTCAAGGGCATGAAAGAATTTATCTAAGTACATTAAATATGTAATATTTATCAACTACTAAATTGCTAAACTCATGATTAATTGATAGAATCTTGGATTTTAACCTTTTTGTAAACTTTCAGTTGAAAGAATTTCTCTATAGGAACTGGGAGATAAAATTGTAATAGGGTGGGAATATATGTCTATTGTTTTCAGAGGAAGTTAAAATGTAAGAAGTTTGAATGTTCAAATAGCTTCAAACTCTTCATAAAACCCTGAATAAAATAAATAAATATACCATATTGTGCTGTAGTTTTTCAGTTTTCATTTCTGTGTGGGCATTAGATTAAAATTCAATTTTAGTATCATGATGTTGGTTTCTATTCAGAACTTGTGGTAGAAATGAATATGCTTAGACCCAGAGGTTGAATATATATTAAGGTAATCTCTTTGAATTTTAGTGTGAACTTTTCAGTTGCATTTCTCAGCAATTCACAGCTTAGTAAAAATTATTTTTCATCTAAATAAATGACAAGATAAGGTTCTGGAGCAAATTTCCTAATAGTCTAAGTCTTTAATGATACTGAATCAGATATTTTCTTTTTTTTAGATATTATATTTTCATAGCTCTCATTTCAGCAATTAGTCATACACTGTTTAACTGATTAACTGTCTGGTTTCCACAAAGAGATGATAAGAACCTGGAAAGTACGGTTATAATGTTTCCATAATATTCAGCATCTAGGGTTTGGTGACTTTCTTAAAATTTTACTAAAATTAATAATAATTTTCTTTAGCAGGGACACATGCCAAAATTGTTCACAATCAAGATAAGGGTGATTAGAGAATTATTGAAATCTTTCTTTTCTTCTTTATCTTGAATTCTTAAAATCATCTTTATCTTAAAATCCTTAAATGTCACGAATCTCTCTTTTTTTAAATCCATAATGTACATCTACATCTTAAAATGTTCGCATCTTGCCAACAGGACCATAGACATTTCCAGTTAAAATTTTAAAATGAGAAAAAAAGAATGGATATTGTAAGAAAACCATTTCCCAGATTGTCAACTGCTGTGTCTGTTGTTGCCTCCTAAAAGTGATCTGCTTGAGAATATGCCATGATGGAGGGCGCCGTTCCGGGCAGCGCCTTCGCAGCTGTTCTCTGTTACTCCACGGCTACAGGCTGCGGTAGCGACCATTCTCCACACTGTGTGCTCACTCGGTCGTGTCTGACTCTTTGCGACCCCATGGACTGTAGCCCGCCAGGCTCCTCTGTCCATGGGATTCTCCAGGCAAGGATACAGGAGTGGGTTGCCATTTCCTTCTCCAGGGAATTATCCTTACCTAGGGATAGAATCTGTGTCTCCTGTGTCCTCTGCATTGCAGGTGGGTTCTTTACCAATATGAGCCATCAGGGAAATGTTTACATGCGTATAATAATGTAAACACCTGGATAATGATTTAACCAAACATTGGATGAAATATTTGGTTAAATCATTGATAAATTGGTAGAATGGGGAAAGGACTGGGTAGGATGTGAGTGTGTGAGCACAGAGAAGAGTTAGATCTTTGTCTTAATGTTAAGGCTTAAATGAGAAATTCAGAAATAATAGGATATACTCATAAAATACTTTAAAACAGACTTTGGCATTTGGATTAGGGAGTCGAGTTTTTGTTCAGTCACTCAGTCATGTCTGACTCTTTAAGATCCCATGGACTGCAGCTCTCCAGGCTTCCCTGTCCTTCACCATCTCCTCAAATTTGCTCAAACTCCTGTCCATTGAGTCAGTGATGCCACCCAACAGTCTCATCCTCTGTCGTCCCCTTCTCTTCCTGCCTTCAATCTTTCCCAGCATCAAGGAGTCAGTTCTTCCCATCAGCTCCCTGACAGGAGATTGAACGTGGGTGCCTTGCTCTGGAAGTATGCAGTCTTAATTAACTACTGGGCCACCAGGGAAGTCCCTGGCTATGTTTATGTGGGGCTGAATGTTGACTATGATGTAAAAGTGATCACTTAATCTCATGTTCTTTGCATTTTTTTTCCCTATAAAATGGCAATAATTATTCTTTATCCCACCCCACATGGGATATTGCAAAGACTGTGTGCTTAGTCCCTCAGTTGTGTCTGACTCTTGCAACTGCATGGACTGTAGCTTGCCAGGTTCCTCTGTCCATGGAATTTTTCAGGCAAGAAAACTGGAGTGGGTTGCCGTTTCCTCCTCCAGGGAATCTTTGCAACCCAGGGATTGAACCCGAGTGGCCTGTGTCTCCTGCATTGCAGGCAGGCAATTTCCCTGATGAGCCATCAGGGAAGTCCAATGAATTACTATTAAAAACAAAATTGCCAATCTTTCTGGAGGTGTTTCTTGTATAAGAAACAATTCTCATTATTTCCTTGGTCTTTTTAAAAAAGAATATATCTTTATTTTAAAAATGTACTTGGCTGTGCCAAGTGTCAGTTGCAAGCATGCAAGATATTTTAGTTGTGGACGTGGGATATAGTTCCCCGGCCAGGGATGGAACCTGGGCGCCCTGCACTGGGAGCCAGGGGCTTAGCCACTGGACCACCAGGGAAGTCCCTCCTTGGTCTTTATAGCTGTGTCTGTAGGGTAAGTCAGCACATTCTCAGTGAAGAGAGTGTTGTGAAATTCCTTCCAGAGAAGTCTGGCATTCATTCTAAAGTGACCTGGAGGCTAGGAACTCTGGAACTGTTCCAGCAGGTTCTTTTTCTTGCCAGGTAAATATTTCCATGAACTACAAGCTGTTTAAACTGGTTGTTCATGGATTTGGCCGTTACTGTCGCCAGGTCTTGAGTTATTTTTGTATTGTATTTTTAGAACCCCTATGATTTGGTAGGTCCCAATGCTAAAACTGTGGAGAAGGTGATGGCACCTCACTCCAGTACTCTTGCCTGGAAAATCCCATGGATGAAGAAGCCTGGTGGGCTGCAGTCCATGGGGTCTCGAAGAGTCGGACATGACTGAGTGACTTCACTTCCGCACTTCACTTTCATGCAACCCACTCCAGCGTTCTTGCCTGGAGAATCCCAGGGACGGGGGAGCCTGGTGGGCTGCCATCTATGGGGTTGCACAGAGTCGGACACGACTGAAGCGACTTAGCAGCAGCAGCAGCAGCAGCAATGCTAAAACTGAGTCACTGTTGTTCTTTTAGGTGTCCTGTTAAGAAAGCACATTTATTGCAAATTTGATAAGATATTTAGCGGGAGGTGCTTCTGGATTGGTTTGTGATTTAGCATCATGGGGGTCCCATGCTCTTTTCTTTCCTTATGTTTCCCTTTTTTAAAAAAAATTTACTTTTATTTCTTTATTTTGGCTGGGCTCAGTCTTAATTGCAGCATACGGGATCTTTCGCTGTGTTACGCGAATGAATGCTTTATCTAGTTCCCTGACTAGAGATCGAACCTGGGCCCCCTGCATTGGGCCACCAGGGAAGTCACATTTCTTTAATTTCAACATCTGTCACAGGTGCAGGTTTTATCCTTAGGTGGCATGCCTCAAGGCCACCAGGTCATTGCCACACCCACAGACAGCAGGTCTTCCTGCGGCCAGGTGTGAATGCAGGAGAGGAGGGCTGTCAGGGTGGAAAAGGCCACCCTTCCCACAACACCCGTCTCCTGTATCCACGGAGAAATATCTTTCCCGGAGGTCGCTCTGCCTACATCTCTCTGGGCAGAGGGGGTCTCATGGCCTCCCTCCCTGAACCACGAAACTGGCTGGAAAAGGAAGGATCTCGCTTTTTCGGCATCTGCATTTGGAGGTGGGCGAGGAGAAGGGGTGGAGAACTGCTGACCAAAGCATTTGTTACAACTAACCAGCTCCCTGTATTTCTCTCCCTTCTACTCTGTTTACAGACGGCGTCATCTGACAACAGCCTCCCATGCTCAGGAAGGGACTTGGAGAAAGTTACAACAGTGGCTGCTGACACTTCCTATCAAGCATGGAAGAGTGGGGTTTCCAACCTGGCTACATGAAAGGTGATCAGGTCCATTTAAATCGCTTTGAAGTTTATCCAAAGCACCACAAAACTGTGCCAGCTGAAGAATCGAGGGGTAAATCTCTACTGCCGGGGATCTTTTCCTGTTAACTGCCTTGTGAAGGTAGCAGGCAGCCATTAATGCTACTGATTTTATAAATAGTGATGAGCAATTAAAGGAGTATGCTGTGTGTGTCTGTGTGCTCAGTTGCTCAGTCATGTCTGACTCTTTGCGACCCCATGGACTGTAGCCCGTCAGGCTCCTTTGTCCATGGGATTTTCCAGACAAGAACACTGGAGTGGGTTGCCATGCCCTTCTCCAGGGGATCTTCCTGATTCATGGATCAAACCCGCATCTCTTGGATCTCCTGCATTGGCAGGTGGGTTCTTTACCACTGCACCACCTGGGAAGCCCCAATTAAAGGGGTAACAGTTCAGATTCTAGGAACCAGGTGTGAACAATTTCATTTCTAGGCTCTGAATGACCAAAGGTGCCTGGACTATAAATTTTCTGTCCAAAACATGTTTGGTATATGTTCATGGACAGCTGGAATTCATCTGAAATTCGTGGGTCTGACATTTTAAATCACTGTTTCTGATTTCCATGCTTTTATAGTGAAATTTGTATTTTGTTGGCTCCAAACAGTTGAAGAATGGCATAGGATGACCTTGTCATCAGGCAATATAAAGCACAATCAATTCTATGTGTTCCTTCTAGAATAGTTCCCACGGATAGGAAAGTAGGAAGCATATCCTGGTATCCTTATCCTGGGTATTCTCTCTGTTTTTATTGTAGCCAATAAAATATTGACTTCAGCAACTCACCTTGCAAGAGGAGTGTGATGGACTTTAGAGGACTTCCTGGTGCTCCTGAAGCAAGGGGCCCGGGGTTTGATCCCCCGTCAGAGAATTAGATTGCACAAGCTACAGTTCAGAGCTTGCATGCTACACTAAGGATCCCGCATGCCGTGGTGAAGACCAAAGGTCCTGTGTGCCACAAATAAAGCACAGTCAAATAAAAAATGTAAAGTGGAATGAATGAAGACGATGTGGTATATATATATATATATATATATATACATACAATGGAATATACCTTGGCCATTAAAAAGAACGAGATAATGCCCTTTGCAGCACTGTGGATGAACCTAGAGAATATCATACTGAGTGAAGCAGTTAAATCAGAGAAGGAGAACTGCAGTACGACATTCCTTATGTGTGGGATCAAAAAAAAAAAAAAAAAGATACAGATGAACTTACTAACAAAACAGAAAGCGACTTACAGACTTAGAGAAGGAACTTGTGTTTGTTCAGGGCTGGGGGAGGGAAGGGGGAGGGATAATTAGGGAGTTTAGGATGGACATGTACACACTGCTATATGTCAAATGCAGAGCCAACAAGAACCCATGAATGAATAGCCAACAACGACCGATTTGTTTGTGAAGGGTTGTCACAACTGATTTTAACTAAGCATGTAGACAGTGGTAGCTGAGGACTCTCTAAAGGTTGAAGATCACCTGTGGAGCTCATCAGAGTCTGTTTTTTCAGAGTTCTGTCAAGAGGGAGTCAGCTACTATTGCACTCCTGCAAGAAACTCAAGGGTTCCCCAGTGGCTCAGCGCTAAAGAACCCGCCTTCCAACGCAGGAGACTGGGGTTCTATCCCTGAGTCGGGAAGATGCCCTGAAGGAGGAAATGGCAACCCACTCCAGTCTTCTTGCTGAGACAATCCCAAGGACAGAGGAGGCTGGCGGGCTCCCGTCCATGAGGTCCCAAAGAGTCCGACATGACTCAGTGACTAAACGACAACGAAGAGACTCAGAGGTTTGAAAGGATGATTTTATAGAGTAAAAGGAGGACATTTCAAACAGTCTTTGGTCGTTGTCCTCTTTGGGAAGGATTGTCCCCTAAGGTGGGGTTTTGGGAAGTGATTTGGAGGTGGTAGGAGTGGGTAGTGGGTGAGGAGTTTTCAGACTGACTTGCAAACTTATTTGACAGTCTTGAATCGGTTCACTGTCCTTAGGCTCATGGGGGGAAGTCTTCTCATGGATAGGCCGTGGGAGTGTTCCTGTCTCAAATGGAAGGATATCTGGTCCTCTGCCTTGGGCTCTCAGTCCAGCCTAAGCCAACACTGCACGATCATTGCACCAAACCCCAGTGTTCAGCATATACCAGCCCCTGGCATACAGTCAGGAGTCAATAAGTATTCATAGACATGCATGCTAAGTCTCTTCAGTCGTGTCTGACTCTTTGTGACCCCATGGACTGTAACCCGCCAGGATTCTATGTCCATGGGCTTCTCCAGGCAAGAATACTGGAGTGGGTTGCCATGCCCTCCTCCAGGGGATCTTCTCAACCCAGGCATGGAACCTTTGTCTCTGGTATCTATCTGCATTGGCAGGTGGGTTCTTTACCACTAGCTCCACCTGGGAAGCCCATTCATAGAATATGCAGTACATATTTTGTAAAAAAGGGGATCTTTCTCCCAACATTTTACTGTAAAAACTTCCAAATATAAAAGTGGAAAGAGCTGTACAGTCAACATCCAAATCTCCACCACCCAGATTCTATAATTAAAATGTTACTGTGTTTGCTTCGTCAAATATCTATCTGTGTATTCACTCCAGAGGAGGGATTTTCATATGATGCATTTGATTAAGCTAATGAGAAAACAAAGTTTATAAACTTACTTACATGAGGAGAGTTCCTAGTTCAACAGAATAATCAGCGATAGCTCCAGAAATGTCTTAATTGCCCTTACAAACCACTGTTTGCCAAACATGGGAGGGGCTCAGTTCCCGTATAAGGCTTCCAGTGTACATGGACTTGAGGCAATCAAAGTGCTAAAGGTTCCTTTTTTGATAGTATTACTGAGCCAGAATTTACCTAGTCTTTAAGTGAAAGTGAAAGTTGCTCAGTCGTGTCCAACTCTTTGCGACCCCATGTGCTCTTCAGTCCTTGGGATTCTCTAGGCCAGAATACTGGAGTGGGTAGCCTTTCCCTTCTCCAGTCTTAAAAGTGACTTTTAGTAAACTTGTAGGGAGAAATGCCAATTAAAAAAAAAAAAAACTACATGGGATTTTAAGCTTAGTGGAGCTACTACGATCAGTGTTTGTCATATGATTTTTTTTGAAGATTCCATGAAATCCTATGGACAGGGGAGCCTGCTAGGGTCGTGGAGTCGGACACGACTGAGCATGCATGCCCTTGCAGCTTAACTCACAAATGAAAGTCTATTTGTGGATTCAAAGAGACAAGTAAAAGTTGAATATGCCTGCTGCCTCACAGCCTGTTAGGAGGCCAGCCATCAGGGTATGTCTGCTTGTTTTTCCCTCGGTTGTGTACTTTTTCTTGAGAGTTAATGTGTCTCTGCACTACTTCTCTCTACTGCTAGATGTCTGTGTGCTATGAAAAGTCTAGCATACGGCCTCTGACCAGGGAGGGGAGGACCTGTGGGTGTGACCAGGGGTCAGTGCAGACTTTGAGCCCAGAGCCAAGTGCCTTGCGTTTGGATTCAGCCACCATCCTTCATACTGGGGGCAAGTTGGGACTTATCTGGTGGCCCAGTGGTTGAGAGCCCACCTGCCAATCCGGGAGACACGGGTTCGATCCCTAGTCTGGGAAGATTCCACTTGTTGAGGAGCAACTAAGCCCATGCCACAACTGCTGGATCCCGAACCTCTAGAGCCTGTGCTCTTCGACAAGAGAAACCGCAGCAGCAAGAAGCCCACACACCGCAAGGGAGAGGAGACCCATCTGGTGCAACTAGAGAAAGCCCGCATGAAGCAATGAAGACCCAGTGCAGCCAGAAATAAATAAATAAAAATTAAAAAAAAATAGCTGGGGCAAGTTATTTAGCTGCCCTGAGTTTCAATTTCTGCATCACGGAATTGATTTAATCCATGCTGAAATCACCTCCCCAGGTTGTGATCAAGATGAGTGTAAAATGCCTGGCTCCTATTGACAATAGTCAATACTAGTTGTCATCAGTTAAAATGTGGTAAAAATTAGATACTTAGGAGGAAATTACAATTTATTGGTAGAATAGAATTCTTAGTTTTGAGCTGGAAGGGACTTCAAAAATCCTCTCCCTCTGACAGACTTCTTGTTTTTGTTCAGTTGCTCAGTCATACCAGACTCTTTGTGACCTCATGGGCTGAGGCACGCCAGGCTTCCCTGTCCTCACCATCTCCCCTGAGTTTGCTCAATTCATGTCCATCGAGTCGGTGATGCCATTCAACCTTCTCATCCTCTGTCGCCCCCTTCTCCTCCTGCCTTCAATCTTTCCCAGCATCAGGGTCAAAAAAGAAACTGAAATCTAGAGACATTAGGTAATTTCCCCACAATAATCACTGAACTTATCCTGGAATAGGGTGAAAAGTGAGGGTTTTTAAATTCCCTTAGTTAAAAAGCTCTTTCCACTATAACAGGTAATCCTGATTTGAGGATGCTGAAGACAGCCTCCTGCACCGTGGAGAACACAGTCCTCGGAGATACCCAGACCTGAGTCCACATCCGGACGTCAGCTCTTATCATGTGGCCCGGGTAAGTTACACCTTGGTTTCGCTCTGTAATAGGGTTTTGTAATCCCACCAGAGGAGGCCGTTCTGAGGTTAAATAAGATAACAAAATAAGACACATCGCACAGTGCTTTGGCATATAGTGACAGGTTCCCCATTATGGCTGCTGCTGTCATTGAAAAGCAGGAAGAGAAGGTGGAGAAGGAGGAGGAGGAGGGGTTTAAAGGGAAGAACCCATTTCCGAATTCTCATAAGGGATTGTGGAAGACGTGGATCCTGAGAAGACTGTGGTGCTTTCAGGGTCCATTAGAAGGAAAGCAGAGACCAAGTAGGAGGATGGGAGATGAGATGGAAAGGAGAGCAGAGAGCAAAGATGTTGATGGAAAACAGCTGATGGTCGTCGAGCGTTTCTGTTCTTTTCTGGGTTCTTGCCTTTGTTTAGAGACAGATGATCCAAGACATGGTGCAGTTTGACTCCACTGCTAGGTTTGCACCAACAGCCTTCCACCTCCCTCCTGTGCAAGCAATTACTCTTTCTTGATTTCTGTGCATGCGTGCATGCTAAGTTGCTTCAGTCATGTCTGAATCTTTGCAGCTCTATGTCCTGTAACCCGCCAGGCCCCTTGGTTCATGGGATTCTCCAGGCAAGAATACTGGAGTGGGTTGCCATGCCCTCCTCCAGGGGATCTTCCCCACCCAGGGATCGAACTCATGTCTCTTACGTCTCCTGCACTGGCGGGCGGGTTCTTTACCATTAGCGCCACCTGGGAAGCGCTTCTTGACTCCTACCTGAGCTTAATTTTTTTTTAGAACTTTTTATTTTGTATTGGGGATATACCTGATTAACAGTGTTGTGATAATTTCAGATGAATAGTGAAAGGACTCAGCGCCATACGCATGCATGTACCCGTTCTCCCCCAAACTCCCCTCCCAATTTTTTAAATTTCATGGATCCAAACCATTGTCTCGCCAGGCTGCTTCGCAACCCTCAATGTGTTATACTGAGTAGCTGTATAAAATGTAGGCTCAGAATAAGCTTTTTGCTCAGTAATAGAGTGGTGGGGGTTGTGGTGGTGGTAAGTCGCTTCAGTCGTGTCCGGTTCTGCAATGTATGTTTTGAATTCAGGTTGTAACCTTCATGATAGCTGGGTGAAGTGGACAGACTGTTGGAGTCCAGGCAGGGAAGTGTCCTGGTCAGGAGCACCGGGCTGTAGAAGCATCTGTGATGATGGAAATATTCTCCATCTGCTCTGCCCAGTAGAAGCCACAGGCCGTGCATGGCTATTGAGAACTTGAACTGTGGCTAGTGCCATTGAAGAACTGAACCTGTAATATTGTTTGATTTTAATTAGGTTAATTAGTTTATTCTTAAAACTTTATTTTGTTGAAGTATAGTTGATTTCAGTTCAGTTCAGTTGAGTTCAGTCACTCAGTCGTGTCCGACTCTTTGCGACCCCATGAATTGCAGCACGCCAGGCCTCCGTGTCCATCACTAACTCCCGGAGTTCACTCAAACTCATGTCATCAAATCGGTGATGCCATCCAGCCATCTCATCCTCTGTCATCCCCTTCTCCTCCTGCCCCCAATCCCTTCCAGCATCAGAGTCTTTTCCAATGAGTCAACTCTTCGCGTGAGGTGGCCAAAGTACTGGAGTTTCAGCTTTTGCATCATTCCTTCCAAAGAACACCCAGGACTGATCTCCTTTAGAATGGACTAGTAGGATATCCTTGCAGTCCAAGGGACTCTCAAGAGTCTTCTCCAACACCACAGTTCAAAAGCATCAATTCTTCGATGCTCAGCTTTCTTCACAGTCCAACTCTCACATCCATACATGACTACTGGAAAAACCATAGCCTTGACTAGACAGACCTTTGTTGGCAAAGTAATGTCTCTGCTTTTGAATATGCTATCTATCTAGGTTGGTCATAACTTTCCTTCCAAGGAGTAAGCGTCTTTTAATTTCATGGCTGCAATCACCATCTGCAGTGATTTTGGAGCCCCCCAAAATAAAGTCTGACACTGTTTCCACTGTTTCCCCATCTGTTTCCCATGAAGTGATGGGACCAGATGCCATGATCTTCGTTTTCTGAATGCTGAGCTTTAAGCCAACTTTTTTACTCTCCTCTTTCACTTTCATCAAGAGGCTTTTTAGTTCCTCTTCACTTTCTGCCATAAGGGTGGTATCATCTGCATATCTGAGGTTATTGATATTTCTCCCGGCAATCTTGATTCCAGCTTGTGTTTCTTCCGGTCCAGCGTTTCTCATGATGTGCTCTGCATAGAAGTTAAATAAGCAGGGTGACAATATACAGCCTTGACGTACTCCTTTTCCTCTTTGGAACCAGTCTGTTGTTCTATGTCCAATTCTAACTGTTGCTTCCTGACCTGCATATAGGTTTCTCAAGAGGCAGGTCAGGTGGTCTGGTATTCCCATCTCTTTCAGAATTGTCCACAGTTGATTGTGATCCACAGAGTCAAAGGCTTTGGCATAGTCAATAAAGCAGAAATAGATGTTTTTTTGGAACTCTCTTGCTTTTTTAATGATGCAGTGTGTTAATTTATGCAGTACAGCACGGTGATTCAGTTATACATGTATAGACATTCTTTTTCATATTCTTTTCCATTACAGTTTATCACAGGATATTGACTATAATTCCCTGTGCTGTTCAGTAGGACCTGTTGTGCATCCATTCTATATGTAATAGTTTGCATCTGCTAATCCCAAACTCCCTAACCATTCCTCCCCTGTCCCCCTCCCTTTTGGCATAACTAGGTTAATTTAAAATTGAAATATGGCCACATGTGGTTAACAGCTACCACATGGAGCTGTGCAGGACACGGCACAGATGGTCAAGACAAGGCCAGGGTTCACATCCCAGCCTTGACCTCGCTGGTCTCTGCACTGCTCAGTCCTGAGGTGTTTTCATCTGTCAGCCTCTGTGAAGACCATGAGTCAGCAGATGAGGTCAATATATGGAAAGACATGCATTGAGCCAATATATGGAATAAGTCACTATATGGAAATGAATCAGTATATGAAAAAGTACTTAAAACAGTCCTTCCCTGGTGACTCAGTGGTAAAGAATCCGGCAGGAGACATTCACCAAGAACCTAGTACAGGAGACCTGGGTTCAATCCCTGGGTCAGGAAGATCCCCTGGAGAAGGAAATGGCAACCCACTCCAGTTTTCTTGCCTGGGAAATCCCACAGACAGAGGAGCCTGACAGGTTGCAGTCCATGGGGCCACAAAGAGTTGGACATGACTTAGTGACTAAACAACACTTAAAACAATATCTGAAAATGTCATATAAATATATATGATGCTGACCCAGGGATCAAACCCAAATGTCTTGCAAATGGAGAATCCAGGTGGATTCTTTACCACTGAGCTACCTGGAAAGCCTATGTAACTAACATACAACACTATATTAATTTTAAGTACACATAATGACTTTATATTTGTATATATTATGAAATGATCACACCAATAAATCTAGTGACATTCACCACCATATATACAGAATTTTTTTTCTTGTGAAGAGGTCTTTTAAGATTTTCTAACTTAGCAGCTTTCACATGTGCAATATATTATTGTTAACTATAGTCACCAGGCTGTACATTTTATTTCCACGACTTTTTAATTTTATAACTGGAAGTTCCTACCTTCTGACTCCCTTAATTCATTTTGCATCCTACTTTTCCCTTCTTCTGGCAGCCACCAATCTGTTTTCCATGTCTGTGAGCTTGCCTTTTTTGTAAACTTCTGTTTTTTTTTTAGATGCTACGTATTAAGTGAGGTCATATAATATTCGTGTTTCTCTCAGCATTATTTCATTTAGCATAATGCCCTCAAGGTCCATCCATGCTGTTGCAAACAGTAAGAATCCCTTGTTTTTTTGGCTGAATAATATTTCAGTGTGTGTATGTGCCACGTTGTCCTTGGTGGACACTTAAGTTGCTGTCGTGTATTGGCTATTGTAAGTAGTGCTTCTAGGAATACAGGGGTGCATATGTGTTTTCAACTTGGTGTTTTCATTTTCTCTGAATAAATACCTAGAAATGGAATTGCTAGATCATATGGTAGTTCTTTTTTAAATTTTTTGAGGAACCTCCATCCTGTCTTCCATAGTGGCTTTATCAGTTTACGTTGCCACCCATAGTACACAAGTGTTCTCCCCCATGCCCACATCCTTGCCAAAAGCTGTCCTTTCTTGCTTTTTGATAATGGCCATCCCTCGTTGTGGCTTGGATCTGCATCTCCCTGATGATTAGTGATGCTGAGCATCTTTGCATGTACCTGTTGGCCATCTGTGTGTCTTCTTTGCAAAAATGTCTGTTCAGATCCTCTGCCTGTTTTAAACTGGATTGCTTATTTATTTATTTTTCTGTTAAGTTGTATGAGCTCTTCATATACGTTGGATGTTAACCCCTGTCAGATATATAATTTGCAAATATTTTCTCCCGCCTAGTAGGCTGCCTTTTCATTTTGTTAATGGTTTCTTTTGCCACGCACAGTGCCATCAACAGGCTCCATGCTGGACACCAAACAAGGTAAAACACCAGACAAGAGACTATGACTCCTGCTGTCATGAAATTTATAGGGAGGGGTGTGTGTGTGTGTGTGTGTGTGTGTGTGTGTGTGTGTGTGTTAGTCATTCATTCGTGTCCAACTCTGCAACCTGATGAATAATAAATTGCAAACATCAACTTTGGGGAAAGAAAACTAGGCCAGAAAGAAATCTTACAGCAGCTTGTGTACAGCAGCCTTTAATAAAACAAAAACTTCCTCTAAAATCTTTACGAGAAAATAGAGATTTGGTCCTCTAGGGGCCCTCAGGAAAATAGTGATGTGCAGTGTGTATGACACTAAAAGCCCTTAAATTGGGTGTTTCTGTTCTATCACAGAACTAAGAATGTAGACATTGATGAAGCCCCTCACTGGGGATTTATTATTAAAGTGGAACACCGAGGAGTTATTAGATCAGTAAAAACCTCTAAAATGATTTTGAAATGATCAGAGAATGGGAAACAAAAGAATATAGTAGCAACATTATTTGGATTATGGGAACCAGGAAGTGTAATTAGCTATAAGAAGTGAAATGCATGAGATGAATTTATTGCTCAAGGAAAATATAAAAAAAAAAGGTACAAAAAAAGAGACAAAGCACACAGCCCATGTGCTTTGTAAAAATTATTTGATTGCAATTGCTAAGGTACTTGGTTTATCTGTGGTGCTTTATAAATATAATAATAGCAATGCACGTATGTGTGCTCAGTGGTGTTCGACTGTTTGTGGCCCCATGGACTGTAGCCCAGCAGGCTCCTCTGCCCAGGGGATTCTCCAGGCAAGAACACTGGAATGGGTTGCCATTTCCTTCTTCTGGGGATCTTCCTGACCCAGGGATCGAACCCACATCTCCTGCATTGGCAGGTGGTTTCTTTACTCTGTGCCACCTGAAAAAACCAATAATAGAAAGTGAGGGATTATAAGAACAACAAATGAAACCCAAGCTATCTTCGCTGCCTCATTTTATGACAGCTACACCTTTCCTAAAAGATATTTGAAAGCATCTTCTGATAATTAAATTGTGACAGTGAGGAAAGGGCGTGAGGAAGGTGCCGGGGGGATTTTGCACGTGATGTAGACTCTTCCCTCCAGGCTTCGTCCCAGGTATAGTTCAGATCCCTAGCACTATGAACACTGGCCTATCTAAGAGCAGTTTCCTTAGACAAACTGCACATAATCCCATAACAAGTTAAGTCAAACAGTAGCAAGTGATACTTATTTAGGCCAAGCCGGGTTCCATTGCTGGGCGGCGATCATCCTGACGGCTGTGTGGAGAGTGGAGGGGGACTTGGGCCAGGATGATGGACCAGTTTTGGAACAGGCACACAGGATTGAAGAGCTAGCTGAAACAATGGAGTGTGTAAACAGGAGTAGGAGGGAGCCAGCCTTGTAAAGATCCTTGCGTTGATTTCCTTTCCTGGGATAGAAGATGTGGGTTGCAAGGCTTCCCTGGTGGCTGAGATGGCAAAGAATCTGCCTGCAATGCGGGAGACCTGGGTTCCATCCCTGGGTCAAGAAGATCCCCTAGAGAAGGAATGGCAACCCATTCCAGTATTCTTTTCTTTTTAAAATTTATTTATTTATTTTAATCGGAGGCTAATTACTTTACAATATTGTGGTGGTTATTGCCATACACTCCCTCCCCATCCTATCCCTCAGGGTTGTCCCAGTGTACCAGTTTTGAGTGCCCTGTTTCATGCATCGAACTTGGACTCCAGTATTCTTACCAAGAGAGTTCCATGGACAGAGGAGCCTGGGGTGCTACAGTCCATGGAGTTGCAAAGAGTTGGACTTGACTGAGAGACTTAGAGAGAAAGAGAGAGAGAGAGAAATAAACAGGAATAAATACATCAGATAGCAATGTATTATGGAGAAATTTGACACACTTGGGAAAGAGCTTGGGTTTTATCTTGTAATTCAACCATTCTGCCCCCTCGTAGTGGATTAGAATCACCAGGGAGCTTTATGGAAAGGCAGACTCCTGGGCCTCGTGGTGAGTCCTATAACCTTCAGTCTTTTCAAGTTCCTTAGATGGTCCAATCCATGGACCAAAGTGTACAAACCAGAGCTGCAGGTAACGGAGAAATACAGAGACTTTTCAGGACAGGAATTTGAAAGTGGAATTCCCAAGAAGCTTGACTTTTTTAGAGGTGAATGTTCAGGGTGACTTGGGTTTCCCAGGTGGCTCAGTGGTAAAGAATCCGCCTGACAATGCAAGAGACACAGGTTCGATCCCTGGTTCAGGAAGATGCCCTGCAGGAGGAAATGGCAACCCACTCCAGTATCCTTGCCGGGAGAATCCCATGGACAGAGGAGCCTGGTGGGCTACAGTCCATGGCGTTGCAAAGAGTCGGACACGACTGAGCGACTGAACAACAACATAGCATTCTGTGAGTTTCTGTGGAATCTCACTTGCTGAACCTTCTTCGAGCTGTCTGAGCAAATCTAAACCTCCACTTTCATCTGTCTGTCTGCCCAGTTAGAGCTGGCCATGGCAGGACACAAACCCACAGCTGGGTTGACTGGTTTGTTTTCAATTCATGACCACAAAATTCAAGTGGTTTTGCAATGCTGCCCGGAAGTCATCCTTTCAAAACCCAAGGCTGATCCCTTCTCTGCTCAAACAGGCCCGGTTATCTCCACATAGAAGCAAAGTTCCTCCAAAGCCTGGGAGACCACGCCTGTTCCTGACTGCCCTCCCTTCCAAACTAGGGGCAGAGGGACAAAATCTGCCCTCGGGGTTCCTCCTGGTCTCAGCGGTGACACGACCATTCTCTTAGTCGAAGAGAGCTCAGCACCCTAGCCCTGGAGAAGGGCATGGCTACCCACCCCAGTATCCTCGCCTGGAGAAGCCCATGGACAGAGGGGCCTGGTGGGATATGGTCCATGGGGCTCACAGAGTCAGACAGGACTGAGCGACTGAGCACGCTCAGCACCTCAGAGCCTCTCTCAGCTTTTCCTACTTCTTCCTCCTTTGCAGCCTCTCAGCGGAGCCCGTCTGTTATTTCGCAACAAGGTTCTTTATTTCCACTGCTCCCCCTACCAGAACGTCTCTAAGTTTAAACCCGATATGAGAGGTGACTGGCTGGACAGGAGGCCACCGGCGGGAGGCAGAATGAGGAAACGGTTGCAGAAGACTCCCCTCGGACTCCCCTTGCCGCCCCCACGGGCTTTGCTTCATTGTCACTGTTTTCCCCGACCTTCATTTTCACTGACTTCACGAAGACAAGGGAAGGTAAAGGAAAGAAAACACCTCGGTAAATAAAGTTGACTATGATCTTATTATCCAATTTCGCCATTGTTGTTGTTTAGTAGCTCAGTCCTTCTGACTCTTTGATACCCCCATGGACTGTAACTGCCACGGGGTTGCAAAGAGTTGGACATAACTGAGTGACTGAACTGAACTGGACTGTATTCCCCCAGGCCCCTCTATCCATGGGATTCTCCAGGAAAGAATACTGGAATGGGTTGCTGTTTCCTTCTTTAGGGGATCTTCCCGACACAGGGATCGAACCTGTGTCTCTTAAGTCTCCTGCATTGGCAGGTGGGGTCCTAGAGCCCCCTAGGAAGCCATCTGCTATACTGCCTACTTATTCACGTGTATCTTGTGTAACCTACTCCTGTCATCCAGCCCTGGAAGGTTTCTCCACTTACTTCTAGGTGTTTGCAGGAAAGGATCCCCCTGTACTCAGAGCCCCCTGCCCACCCCTCCTTCAGGCCTGTCTCCTGACTGTGAGATGGAGCACCTCCCCTTTCATCCCTTCCTTCCTGGGATGGAAGCTGGTAGCCTGCTGGGTAGCCCCTTAGTTCAATCGTTCAGTTGTGTGACTCTTTGCGACCCCATGGACTGCAGCACACCAGGCCTCCCTGTCCATCGCCAACTCCCGGTGTTCACTCACACTCATGTCCGCAGAGTCGATGATGCCATCCAACCGTCTCATCCTTTGTCATCCCCTTCTCCCACCTTCAATCTTTCCCAGCATCAGGGTAACCCCTGGAGATACATTTGTGATCACAACAGATGAAAATTCCTGCCTTAATAACTTTCATTTAGCAGAGAGATCAGATGATAAGCATTGAAAAAAAAAAGTGAATTGCATAGTAATCTAGGAGGAAGGGCTTTAAGGAACAGAAAAATCAGTGTTAAGTGGTAGAAATGCTGGGGGAGGTGGTAAGGATTGCCCTTTCAAGTCAGTGACCAAAGTCACAGCATTTCACTCTGAGAGGATAATGACAAGTCTGCTTTTAGATATGTTAAGTATGAGATGCAGATGGGTGATACAAATGGCCTGGGGTCAGTGTGAGATTTTAAAAAAAAACAAACTAGACTTGAATGGAGAAGACAAAGCCAAAGATAATAGTCTCTCTCTCTCCCTCTTTTTGGTATTTATTTGTTTGGCTGAGCCGGGTTTTAGTTGCAGTATTCTTCACTGAGTATGGCATGCGGTCGAGGCATGCAAACCCTTAGTTGGGGGCATGTGGAATCTAGTTTCCTGACCAGGAATCGAACCTGGGTCCCCTGCATGGGGAGCTTGGAGTCTTAACCGCTGGACCACCAGGGAAGCTTCAATAATAGTCTCTTAAAAGTTCTCCGTGTTTCAAATCTCCTGGTCTCTACATTATTTTCTGTGTTATCCAGCCTGATCTTTGTAAAACACAAATTGGGTCCTGGCACACCCCTGTTTATCTAGAGAATTTATTATTCTTTCTGGCTTTATCCTTTTGATGACTACGTTAGTGCCCAGAAGGCAGCAGCATGGATGAACACCAGTTTTCGTCTTTTTCCTTTCTCTTTCCTTCTCCAGATAGAATGCCAGTTTATCTGGGAAGATGAATTTGATAACTTCCATGACAGAGTTTGGGTGGATATCACATAAAACAGATTTTAAAACTCCTTGATGGGGTTAATCATGAGGATTAAATGAATCAGAGTAAGAGGATATCAGATATTCTGTAAATTATGTCTTATTTATAGCTTTCCCAGCATAAGGGGATTCCCAGGTGCTTCCCTCATAGCTCAGTTGATAAAGAATCTGCCTACGATGCAGGAAACCTGGGTTCGATCCCTGGGTTGGGAAGATGCCCTGGAGAAGGAAATGGCAACCCACTCCAGTATTCTCGGAGAATCCCATGGATAGAGGAGCCTGGCAGGCTATAGTCCGTGGGGTCGCAAAGAGTCAGATGCAACTGAGCACACACTCATGCAGGCACACAGAATAAGAAACTTGCTCATCAGATCAACAGCAGTGTAGGTATTTGCATCCTAGTGGAGTCGAACCCAGGACTGTTACAGGAAGGGAGACTCCTTCCAGGGCCTGAGAGCAGGCTCTTGTCTACTCAGAAATGAATTGTTGGGGGAGACACATGTGCTGACAAAGCAAGGGCCTTTACTGGGAAGGGGCGCCAGTGGAGAGCAGAGGGTAAGGGAACCCAGGAGGACTGCTCCGCCACGTGGCTCACAGCCTCGGGTTTTATGGTGATGGGGTCAGTGTCCGGATTGTCTGTGGTCAATCGCTCTGATTCAGAGCCCTTCCAGAGATGGATTCCAGAGAGGAAGATTCTGGGAGGTTGGTGGGACATGTGGTCTGTGTCTTCTCTCTCCTTTTGACCTTTCCCCAGTTCTTCTGGTTGGTGTTAGTTAGTTAGTTCCCTGTTTCTTTACCATGACTTCCCATGGAAGATAACATGTGAAAGGAGGTTCAAGAGGGAGGGGACATATGTATACCTATGGCTGATTCATGTTGATGAAACCAGTACAATACTGTAAAGCAATTATCCTTCAATTAAAAATAAATTAGAAAAAATAAAGATAACTCATGCAAGTGGTTTCTATGGTGCCTGGCCAGCGTGGGTGGTTTTGGTCAGTATTTCCCCCAAGAGTACTGATTGGGTCACACGGAGGGATCGTGTTCCAAGGAAATTTTGCAAATGTGCTCAGCTACTTCTGTGCCTTGGCCGAGGTCCCAATGGATCCTGAGTTTCTCTCTACCTTCACTTCCTGATCCATGGGGGGCAAATCACCAAGATGACCTTTTCAACAGTGTCTTGCTTTTCCCAGAGAAAGCATGAGTCAGCATTGGGCTGCACAGCTTAGACTGAATTTGGGCACCATGAAGAATGTTCTGTCTTAAATGTCTGGGGGAGGCGTTTCACAATGATGGTTGTAACCGCCCATGCCCTCACTGACGTCAAGACTCCGAAATCCCTTGGGGCTCTGGCTGGACTGGACAAGCCTATTGCAAACATCCTTGGTTTGGACATTGGTTGTCTGATCTGTGAGACCACTTGGGGTTTTTTCTCGTGCTGGAGGGAAGCAGAATTTAAGGATGGAAAGGGCATATAAGACCACTTATCCAAGGAGGTCAGTAGACCCAGAGGCGCTCATGCCCATGAGGAGTTAGGAAGCAAACCAAAAAAGGTAAGCCTGTAAATGCCTCAAGGTTATGAAATTGAAATCTAAGGACAACCGATCATGAACACCCAACTAAGCTGGTCAATAACGCCCTGACTTTCTCGCTCACATTCTCTCTCTAAGTCTCTCCCCCAGTTCCTAGCCACTTCCAGTTTGGTGCTGCCCAACTGGAATCCATTTTTGCTCAATAAACTCTTAACTTTCTTTCTTTTTTTTTTTTTTGAGAGATGTGAAGCATTTTAAAAGTCTTTACTGAATTTGTTACAGTATTGCTTCTGTTTTATGTTTTGGTTTTTTGGCCTGGAAGCTGGTGGATCTTAGCTCTCTGACCAGCGATTGAACCTTCACCCTCTGCATTGGAAGGCAGAGTTTTAACCACTGGACCACCAGGGAAGCCCCAACTGTTAGCATTTTAAGTATGCCTCTGTTTATCTTTGAACGGACATTAAAGTGTGTGCACTGTAACTTCCCCTTCCCGCCACACAGGATAACTGATGCCAGCCCTGCCAAAGAGTCATCAGCCTCTGACTAAGTATTCCTGTTCTACAAACATGAAGCTATTAACTGCAGTCCCGTCTATAATAGTATCTAGTACAGAGAGAAGTCACTATTAGACAACACGTAGAAATTATAGCCGTGGGCACTGTGAAAATATTATGATTTTAAGTGAAAAAGGCAGAATATAAACTTGCATTTATCTTATGCTTAACACTAATTGTGGGAAAGAAGATGGAAACATATGAAGAATGAAAACTGTTGTTATGCTTGGGCTCTGAGGGTAGTTTTTATTTTAACCATTTATAAATATTCTGTAATTTTGCTTAGTCAGTGTTCTTACATCAAGCAAATACAAATATCTGTTTGAAAACAGAGAAAGTAAGAAAGGGGCTAGTATTTTGGTGTAGAGATGATATTCTCCAGGATTCAGGAAGTGAAAGTGTCAGTCACTCAGTTGTGTTTGACCGACTCTTTGCAATACCATGGACTGTAGCCCTCAAGGCTCCTCTGTCCCTGGGATTCTCCAGGCAAGAAAACTGGATGGGTAGCCATTCCCTTCTCCAGGGGATCTTCCTGACCCAGGTTTAGAACCTGTGTCACCTACATTTCAAGCAGATTCTTTACCATCTGAGGCATCAGAGAGGCAATGATTAAAAAAAAAAAAGTTTTAACTTTATCTGGTGAAACAAGCAAACATTCCATACCTCCCCCCGACTTTGAACACCTTTGTACCTGTTTGTTCAATTTAACTTTGCAATTTAATGCAATCCACGGGATCATATTAAAAAGGAACAGGTTTAAGAGAAAACACAGCACAAGAGGAAAAGATAAACCAATTCCTGGAACAAGTCTAATTACACTTGCACTTATAGCCTGGAAAACAGTATCTCCTGTATTATACTGCTCCAGACAACTGATTGGCAGAGTTTCCCCATTGGACTGAAGTCCTTGGGCTTGTTTTAATGTTTCTTTATTACTTAGATGTTACTTTGCTAGTGTGTGAGATGAGTGCAATTGTGAGGTAGTTTGAGCAGTCTTTGGCATTTCCTTTCTTTGGGATTGGAATGAAAACTGACCTTTCTCAGTCCTGTGGCCACTGTTGTGTTTTCCAAATTTGCTGGCATACTGAGTACAGCACTTTCACAGCATCATCTTTTAGGATTTGAAATAGCTTAACTGGAATTCCATCACCTCCACTAGCTTTGTTCGTAGTGATGCTTTCTAAGGCCCACTTGACTTCACGTTCCAGGATGTCTAAATCTAGGTGAGTGATCACACCATCGTGGTTATCTGGGTCATGAAGATCTTTTTTGAATAGTTGTTCTGTGTATTCTTGCCACCTCTTCTTAATATCTTCTGCTTCTGTTAGGTCCATACCATTTCTGTCCTTTATCGAGCCCATCTTTGCATGAAATGTTCCCTTGGTGTCTCTAATCTTCTTGAAGAGATCTCTAGTCTTCCCCATTCTATTGCTTTCCTCTATTTCTTTGCATTGATTGCTGAGGAAGGCTTTCTTATCTCTCCTTGCTATTCTTTGGAACTCTGTATTCAAATGGGTATATCTTTCCTTTTCAACTTTGCCTTTAGCTTCTCTTCTTTTCTCAGCTATTGGTAAGGCCTCCTCAGACAATCCTTTTGCCTTTCTGCATTTCATTTTCTTGGGGATGATCTTGATCACCCCCTCCTTACAATGTCATGAACCTCCGTCTATAGGTCTGTAGTTCTTCAGGCACTCTGTCTTTGAGATCTAATCCCTTGAATCTGTTTGCCACTTCCACTGTATAATTGTAAGGGATTTGATTTAGGTCATACCTGAATGGTCTAGTGGTTTTCCATACTTTCTTCAATTTAAGTCTGAATTTGGCAATAAGGAGTTCATGATCTGAGCCACAGTCAGCTCCTGGTCTTGTTTTAGCTGCCTGTATAGAGCTTCTCCATCTTTGGCTGCAAAGAATATAATCAGTCTGATTTTGGTATTGACCATCTGGTGATGTCCATGTGTAGAGTCCTCTCTTGTGTTGTTGAAAGAGGGTATTTGCTATGACCAGTGCATTCTCTTGGCAAAACTCTGTTAGCTTTTGCCCTGCTTCATTTTGTACTCCAAGTCCAAATTTGCCTTTTACTCTGGATATTACTTGACTTCCTACTTTTGCATTCCAGTCCCCTATAATGAAAAGGACATCTTTTTTTGGGTGTTAGTTCTAGAAGGTCTTGTAGGTCTTCATAGAATCATTCAACTTCAGCTTCTTCAGCATTACTGGTCAGGGCATAGACTTGGATTACTGTGATATTGAATGGTTTGCCTTGGAAACAAACAGATCATTCTGTCATTTTTGAGATTGCACCCAAGTACTGCATTTTAGACTCTGTTGTTGAGTATGAGGGCTACTCCATTTCTTCTAAGGGATTCTTGCCATTAAATTCACCCATTCCAGTCCATTTTAGTTCACTGATTCTAAAATGTCAATGTTCCTGCTAGCCATCTCCTGTTTGACCACTTCCAATTTACCTTGATTCATGGACCTAACATTCCAGATTCCTAGGCAATATTGCTCTTTATAGCATAAGAATGCACAATTGCAATCATCTCACGTACTAGCAAAGTAATGCTCAAAATTCTCCAAGTCAGGCTTCAACAGTGTGTGAACTGTGAACTTCCAGATGTTCAAGCTGGATTTAGAAAAAACAGAGTAACTAGAGATCAAATTGCCAACATCCACTGGATCATTGAAAAAGCAAGAGAATTCCAGAGAAACATCTACTTCTGCTTTATTGATTACGCTCAAGCCTTTGACTGTGTAGATCACAACAAACTATGGAAAATTCTTCAAGCAATGGTGATACCAGACCACCTGACCTGCTCCTCCTGAGAAATCTATATGCAGGTCAAGAAGCCACAGAATTGGACATGGAACAACAAATTGGGAAAGGAGTTCACCAATGCAATATATTGTCACCCTGCTTATTTAACTTAGATGCAGAGTACATCATGAGAAATCCCGAGATGAAAGGAGTACAAGCTGGAATCAAGATTGCTGGGAGAAATCTCAATAACCTCAGATAAGCAGATGACACCACTCTTATGGCAGAAAGTGAAGAGGAACTTAAGAGCCTCTTCGTGAAAGGGAAAGAGGAAAGTGAAAAAGCTGGCTTACAACTCAACATTCAAAAAATTAAGATCATGGCATCTGGTCCCATCACTTCATGGCAAATAGATGGGGAAACAATGGAAACAGTGACAAACTTTATTTTGGGGGGCTCCAAAATCACTGCAGATGGTGATGCAGCCATGAAATTAAAAGATGCTTGCTCCTTGGAAGAAAAGCTGTGACTAACCTAGACAGCATATTAAAAAGTAGAGACATTACTTTGCTGACAAAGGTCGGTATATTCAAGGCTATGGTTTTTCCAGTAGTATTGTATGGATGTGAGAGTTGAAATATAAAGAAAGCTGAGAGCAGAAGAATTGATGCTTTTGAATTGTGGTGTTGTAGAAGACTCTTGAGAGTCCCTTGGACTGAAGGAGATCAAACTAGTTAATCCTAAAAGAAATCATTCCTGAATATTCTTTGGAAGGACTGATGCTAAAGCTGAAACTCCAATTCTTTGGCCACCTGATGAGAAGAATTGACTCCTTAGAAAAGACCATGATGGTGGGAAAGATTAAGGCAGGAGAAGGGGACGACAGAGGATGAGATGGTTGGATCGCATCACTGACTCGATGGACATGAGTTTGGGTAAACACTGAGAGTTGGTGATGGACAGGGAAGCCTGGGGTGCTACAGTCCATGGGGTAGCAAAGAGTTGAACACAACTGAGCTGAACTGATTACTTAGACGTAGCAATTTAATGTTCAGATGCAAAGACACATGCTTTCTCCTTGTTGTGTCTTCTGTTGTCTGGAGACTCCTAAAATCAGAGGGTGGACAGACTCTGTTTTTTCTTCTTATTTGTCCTCACCATTTAACTGTTTGATCCACGCTGGAGCCCTACAGCAAGCAGTTCATACAGGGTAATGTCTTCTGTCTTAGGATATATGCTTAGTCAATAAGTTGTGTCCAGCTCTTTGCGACCCGATGTAGCCTGCCAGGCTCCTCTGTCCATGGGATTTCCCAGGCAAGAATACTGGAGCATATTGCTTTCCTTCTCCAGGGGATCTTCCTGACCCAGGGATCGAACCCTCGTCTCCTACATTGGCAGGTGGATTCTTCACCAGTGTGCCACCTGAGAAGCTCCAAATAGATAGAGTGTCAGGTTTTTGGATTAAAAAGGACAACCACAGCAAATTCAATTTTAAATAAACGTAAAAACAATATTGCTGTCCTTTGTAATGAGAGTGTTGTGTGTCCTTTGTGCTTAGTTGCTCACTTGTGTCTGATTCTCTGTGACCCAGGGACTGTAGCCCGCCAAGCTCCTCTGTCCATGGGGGATTCTCCAGGCAAGAACACTGGAGTGGGTTGCCATGCTCTCCTCCAGGGGATCTTCCCAAGCCAGGGATCAAATCCAGGTCTCCCGCATTGCAGACAGATTCTTTACCGACCGAGCCACCAGGGAACCCTAAGAATACTGGAGAGGGCAGCCTATCCCTTCTCCAGGGGACCTTCCTGACCCAGGAATTGAATGGGGTTCTCCAGCATTGCACGTGGGTTCTTTACCAGATGAGCTACCTGGGAAGCCCATGAGAATGTTAAATATATTTAATTTTTGCTTCTTTGACAATTTGTGACAATTAACCTTAGAGTTTTAAAAACTAGATGGAAATTAGCTATTAGTGTAGTGAGCAATAAATAAGTATATTCTATTGGTTTTTAGAGAGCAAAAGACATTCTAATTTGGAGGAGAAATATTGTTTTCCTCTTTTAACATAGCCTTTGAAATTCGTGTGCTCTGGTTATTTAAATAGTAAATACACAGTCTATTTGGGTGCTGAATCAAGCAAAGGGCAAGTCAAAATTTTTTAGTTTTATTCTAACTTGGTTATAAGTCTTAGAATCTAGGAAAAGTTATACCAGACAGATTGTAATTTCTTACTTTCCCCCCCTTATAATACTTTAGCACAATTTTATGAAATCCCTCATGGCTCTCTGTTAATTACGTAAATGGAAAAAAGTCCTAATCTTCATCTAAAGAAAGAAAAGAAAGTGAAGTGGCTCAGTCATGTCCAACTCATCTTCATCTAAGGTAAACTTGAAATTTTTTTTTACATTTTTTTTAAAATTGATTTTTATTGGCGTATAGTTGCTTTACAACATTGTGTTGGTTTCTACTGTGAAGCAAAGTAAATCAGCTATATATATATATACACATATGTATATAAATGCTTCCCTGGTGGCTCAGATGGTAAAGAATCTGCTTGCAATGCAGGAGAGCCCGGTTCGGTTCCTGGATTGGGAAGAGCCCCTGGAGAAGGAAATAGCAACCCACTCCAGTACAGGCCTGGAGAATCCCATGGACAGAGGAGTTTGGCAAGCTACAGTCTATGGGTTCTCAAAAAGTCGGATCCGACTAAGTGACTAATTTGTTGTTTTTAATTCCCTTTTTTAGATTTCCTTCCCACTTAGCCATCACAGAACACCAAGTGGAGTTCCCTGTGCTCTGCAGTGGGGCCTCGTTGGCTGTTTTGCGCATAGTATCGGTAGTGTGTATTTGTCCATCCCAATCTCCCAACTCATGCTCCCGTCCTTTCCCGCTTGGTGTCCATAGGTTTGTTCTCTATGTCAGTATCTCTGTTTCTGGTTTGTAAATAAGATAATCAATACCATTTTTCTAGATTCCACGTGTCTACCTGCCTACAGGATGCTTGTTTTCCTCTTCCTGACCTACTAAGGTAGACTTCTGAGAATCAGTCCTCATGCTTCTCTGTGTTGTTGGGCTTCCCTCTCCTCTCACACGAGCTGTTGCTCACTCTGCCAAGTTCCCCTGCTTTCCTGTTTCTTTGGTTACCTTTCCTCCCCTGGCCAGTGACCAGCTTATTAAAGTGGGGACTCTTTAGTATTTGGGCCAGATCAACAGTACCTGAAGGGCTTCCCAGGTGGCTCAATGGTAAAGAATCTGCCCATCTATGCATAAGACCTGGGTTCCATCCCTGGGTTGGGAAGATCCCCTGCAGAAGGAAATGGCAACCCACTCCAGTGTTCTTGCCTGGAGACTCCCATGGACAGAGGAGTCTGGTGGGCTACTGTCCATGGGATTGCAAGAGTCAGACACGGCTTAGCAACTAAACAACAACAACACAACAGTGTCTGAAAGGGCTCTACCATCTGTGTTTGGCTGGTGAACACGTCTGCCTGAATTTGATTTGCTGTTGAAATTGGAACCATAAAGTGTGATGGGACAGCACTGGGAACTGAAAAGCAAAGAATGGAATGTTTGGAAATAATTTGAAACATTGCCAGTGTGCTTTTAATGGAAATATTTTAATCAAGGCTTCTTAATTTAAAAAAATCAAGTAGACAATATGAATTCATTCTCAGTAAGATGATTAGGGAAACAGAAATGAAGCCGCCCATCCGGCTACGCAAAAAAGGTGGATTCGTGTAAGGTTATATGGGGTTGGCCAGAATATTCGTTTGGGTGTTCGTGTGACGTCCTACGGAAAAACACGAACCTTTTGGCCAACCAAAAACAAAATGACATTGCTTCAAAAGGTCCTGAATGATAGAGACAGGATCATGTATTTCTGACCCAAGCTGGACTGTTCAGAGGTCATAGGCGTTTGGGCTGAAGCAGTGGTGTTGCTGGATCAACAGGCAAAACACGGCAACTAGACAGAAAAAGGCGTCGACTCCTAGCATTTGGGGAACGGAAAGCCTACGCTGGCTGCTAAGGTCTTGACACATTTAGGTTTTATTGCAAAAAGGAAGCTCATTTCTTCTCTTTTCAAATACTTAATATTTCCTCTGTGTCTCCCCTCTCTCCTTCTCTCTCATACACACGAGCACACACACACCCCTCCTTCTTTTGTTTAAGAAGGAAATGGCAACCTACTGCAGTATTTGTGTCGGGAAAATCCCATAGACAGAGGAGCCTGGAGGGCTACAGTCCCTGGGCTCGCAGAGTTGTACACGACTGAGCAACTAAATAGGCACGAACTTCTAGACTTGACATCCCGAGGCTCACGCCCACAGCTCACGCGCTCACAGCTGCAGTCAGCATCTGCCCAAACCCCTTCCTGCCCCCGACGTCCCCCCTTGGCCTCCTCACTACTGGTTTCTGAGCCCCGCCTTGCCTGTCAGCCTGGAGCAAGGTCCGAGTGTCAGAAGGTTTCATCAGAACACCCTGCTGTGGCTGCCGCCATCCCACACAGTCCGCAGAATCCACCTCCTGATTTGCGGGGAGGACTCAGGCGACGTCCGTGGATCTCTGGGTCTGGAGGAGCCCCACCTCATGTGTTGGGCAGTGAGCAGACCCATCCCTCTCCTTCTGCTCATCTGCTGCTGGAGTCTCTCCGATTCCCTAGCATTTCAAGTATGTTTGGGGAGCAGATCTCACACACAGACCCAGATGAACGTGTCTGGCCGATGAAAGGGTGGGGTTTGGGTGACTCTAGTTTTTTTCACCTCTAGTCACTGATTTTGGTAGCTAAAATAGATCTGCACTCTCATATAAGTCACGGACTGGAAGATGCATCGTGACATGCGTGTGAGTGAGAACAACCTTGACTGTAACCTGAGAAAACTAGGACCTTGGTCCATATTCACGGTCAGGAAGCAGCAAGCCTGCGTAGCTTCAAGCTGAGTCGATTTCACCCCATGGGTTAGTTTCTTGGGGCTGCTGTCATAAAGTGCCCCACGTGGAGAGTCTTAAAGCGAGGTTGATTTTCTCCCAGTTCTGGAGGCCAGAAGTCCAGAATGGAAGGGTCAGCAGGGTTGGTTCTCTTTGGAGGCCCTGAAGGAGACCACTTCATGGCCCTCTCCTGGGGTCTGCCTGTGGCTGGTGGTCCTGAGGGTCCCTTGGCCCGCACACCACCCCAGTTTCTGCTCTGTTGTCACGTGGCTTTCTCTTCTCTGCAGGTCTCTGTCCACACGTCCCTCTTCTTACAGGGACACTAGGCACTTCATTAGGGCTCATCCTACTCCAGTGTGACCGCCTCTTAACTTGATCACATCTGCAATGACCCTGGGATTCAGGGTTCCCAGGGTTGGGATTAGAACACAGCTCTTGACTTGGGTTGGGCCACTCAGCCCAGTTTGTGACATCCCCACGCTTCCTGGGCCCGCAGCTCGGCCTGTCCCCCTTCTCGGGTGCGTCCTCCGGTGTCCTTTGCAGACCGCACACTCCACAGCTTCCCTGCCTGCCTCCCTTCTTTCCCCTCAGGGTCACCCCACTGAGTGTTTCCACCAGCATCCTTCCCTGGGGGTCCTGACCTCCACTGAAGGGATCATCCTGGCCTGTAGTTGGCTTTTGATGTATGCCCTTCATGGACCGAAGCTCCGTAGACCCTTGGCATTCTTAAACTTGGCATTTGTGACTTCAGCTGTTAGCGAGTAAATTGGATGCATGTCCAGGAAGCGATGCGGATGATAACTTGGGGGCAATGGGTATGATAACTGCATCAGGTGGTTCCGCCACGTGTGTGCAGCCACCCAGAGCTGCGCGCAAGCTCAGAAGCCCCTCCGCGTGCACCACCCCCCAGCCCGGCTCACTGCTTCTCTACCCAACATCTCTCTCTCTTTTTTAAGAACACTGTCCACTGAGAAAGAAAATATATGTCCATGAAATGCTGCCAGGGACTTGGAACTTGGGAGGAAGAACAGCAGCCCAGATAAATATTTTTGGATGCGTATAAATTTGGAGATTCTTGAAGATCTCGTGTATTCCTCATGAATACCAGGGATTGATCATATTTGCATGTTGGACGGCAGTGATTTTCAAGTCATTTTTTTATTTTCAAGTTTTGATTTTTTTAGCAGCAGCAATTATTTTTCTAAAAATATTATTAACTGGAACTTTAATGTCAAATGATAGATAAAAATGAATCGGCAGGTTCCTCAAAGAATTAAGAGATTTTTATTGTGATTTGGCTTGGTGAGATAGAATCTTCGAACTTAACATTCAAAAGAGGAGGAGGCCTGTTTAACAGGAGTGCCTCAGGAATCTGCCTCCTCTCTCCTGCCTAATCCTGCAGGCCCCCGGCCCAGGTGGTGTGGGCACGGTGCTCTTTGGCAGGGCTCAGCCGAGTGTGAAGTTCAGTGGCACCTTCAGGGCGGGGGAACAGCCACTGGGGTCCCGTCTGTCTGGTGCTGAGGAGAACAGGTAACCCTCCAGCAGTTACCCTTGTATGTGACACCGTTACCCCTGTGTGTGACAGTTACCCCTGTGAGTGACACCATTACCCCTGTGTGTGAGACAGTTGTCCCCGTATGTGAGACAGTCACCCCTGTGTGTGACACCATTACCCCTGTGTGTGAGACAGTCACCCCTGTGTGTGAGACCGTTGCCCCTGTGCGTGACAGTTACCCCTGTGTGTGACACAGTCACCCCTGTGTGAGACAGTCACCCCTGTGTGTGAGACAGTCAC
>NW_024070206.1:54587504-54651747 GCF_014754425.2 Oryx dammah
CAGTCACCCCTGTGTGAGACAGTCACCCCTGTGTGTGAGACAGTCACCCCGTGTGTGACACCGTTACCCCTGTGTGAGACAGTCACCCTGTGTGTGAGACAGTCACCCCTGGGTAATGGTTGCCTCCTTCCTGGGGTCCCCCTCACTGGGACTCCTGCCTTTGGTACTTCCTCTGGCTTCTTTTTGTCATTTCTGACAGATCCCAGCTCCCCAGTTCTTTCACAGGCTTTTATATTTTCGTATTCTAAATGGGCATTTTTTTCTTTCTTAGGGAGATCAAATTTGGTAATATTCAAGAAATTTAAAAAACTTTTTCAGCCAATCTGTGCCAACACTGGATTGGCAATAAATTTCATTGTAATCTTAAGGTGATTTCAAATCAATCAAGTTGATTTCAGTGAGTATTCAAATATTTATGTTTACTCTAAGAATTTTATAAAACATGAATTCAACCTCAAAATTAAACAAGGCATAAAATAATAGGGAAATGTGTGAGGTGATGGATGTATTAATGATCTTAATGGGATTTATTCGTTTCATGACGTCCAATGTAATATATCAAATGATCACATTATACAGTTTAAATGTCTTACGATTTTGTCAAATAATACCTCAACTTAGAATTTTTAATCGTCTAATTTACATATCAAAAGTAAACATTGGGGGAGAATGGATACATGTATATGTGCGGCTGAGCCCCTTCTCTGTGCACCTGAAACTGTCACGACACTGTTAGTCGCCTGTGTTGTTGTTTAGTTGCTAAGTTGTGTCTGACTCTGCACCTCCATGAACTGCAACCCGCCAGACGTCGTGTCCTTTACTGTCTCCCAGAGTTTACTCAGACTCATGTCCACTGAGTCAGTGACGTCATCCAACCGTCTCATCCTCTGTCACCAGCTTCTCCTCCTGCCCTCAATCTTTTCATATATACATATAATGAACTATACCCCAATAAAAATAAAAAGTTTAAAAAGTGAATCAAAATGTGCTATCTAGCTTAAACATCATCATAACAGTTTTACAGATGTGAGAGAGAAGACATATTTTCCATATATGTATATATATATATATATATGTGTGTGTGTGTATATATATATATATGTGTATATATATATATATTCCTCCCTCCCCCACTGGGCCTGTCCACTGGATGCATCCTACATATTAGACAAGCTCAGCGTGGCTGACATTTTGCACCACTAACTCTGCGCTGTGGGGTGCCCTGATCACTGCAGGTACCTGCTAGATGCCTGTGGCTCTCCCCTACCCAGCTGCAATGACCACAGATGTCTCCAGACACTGCCCAGTATCCCATGGGAGACAGAACTGCCTTTGGTCAAGAACCACTGCTCATTTTTCAATTAGGTTGCTCTTTTTTTTTTTTGATATTGAGCTGCATGAGCTGTTTGTATATTTTGGAGATTAGTCTCTTATCAGTTGCTTCATTTGCAAATGTTTTCTCCCAGTCTGAGGGTTGTCTTTGTGTCTCACTTATGGGTTTTTTTTTTTTTTTTTTTTCCGTGCAAAAGCTTTTAAGTTTAATTAGGCCCATATTTTTGTTTTTATTTTCAGGACTTTAATAGGTGGGTCAAAAAAGATCCTGCTGTGATTTATGTCAAAGAGTGTTCTGCCTGTGTTTTCCTGTAAGCATTTTATATTGTCCGAATTGATGCATCTATTTACAGGGCAGGAATAGAGAACAAACGTGGATGTGGTGGGAGGAAGTGGGGGACATACTGGGAGGCTGGGATTGACAGCTGTACACACCATGTGTGAGACAGAGAGCCTGTGGGGAGCTGCTGTCTGGTGAAGGGAGCTCAGCTCGGTGCTCCATGATGACCCAGAGGGGTGGGATGAGGGTGGGGTGGGAGGAATGTCCAAGAGGGAGGCAATATATGTACACATAGAGCTGATTTACTTCGTTGTACAGCAGAAAGTGATACTGTAAAGCTGCTGTACCCAGTAATGTGCATGTGTGCTAAACTGCTTCAGTCCTGCCGACTCTTATCGACACTGGACTGTAATCTGCCAGACCCCTCAGTCCTTGGGATCTTCCAGGCAAGAATACTGCAATGGGTTGCCATGCCCCCCTCCAGGGGATCTTCCCGACCCAGGGCTTGAACCTGCGTCTTTTAGGTCTTCTGCATTGGCAGGAGGGTTCTTTACCACTAGTGCCGCCTGGGAAGCCCATAGCCAACAACAAAAACAATAAAAAGATCTGCTCTACAGTGATTGCAGTTTTACCAAATTATCCATCTATATTCTAAGAGATTTTATCACAGATATTTTTATATATTTTATAAATATACATATATATTTGCTACATTATTATTTAGTACCTAAAGATTCATCACTATTATATCTTTGTCGTGGCTTTTTACCATTACCAAATTGTCCTCTGACTATTTAAAACATTACATTGCCTGTTAATCTTTTATGAACCACTTTTATTTCTACATCTTTTGTTTGTGTTTCCCTGATAGATTCCTGCCCAGCCCTTTATTTTCAACCTATTTGTATAGTTTCCATTTCACTATTTCCACAGCTCCCACCAGGCGTAACTTAAACCCCACCAAACCGGTAAAGCTGACCCCACCTGGCTCGTATTTCTGTCAGCAAAGGAGGTGTCGGGCTGTCTGCCTTCCCTTCTCCATGGACTGATGCTGAGCTGTGTTAAGGGAAGAATAGAAGCCTGTGTCCTGTGATGTTCTGTGTTCCCGGGGTGCCTTGAGATGGTAAGGACACGGGGAGGGTAGTGTTCTTTCCAGCTGAAGGCTGCGCAAAGGCTGATGCTGCTCACGACAAGGAGAAGTCTTCCTTTCTAACCCCATGACCCGGACACTTGGATTCTGAGTCCAGGCTTCCCAGGTGGCTCTCATGGTCAAGAACCCACCTGCCCATGCAGGAGACACAGGCAATGTGGGCTGGATCCCTGGGTCAGAAAGAGTCCTTCCTGGAGGAGAAAATGGCAACCCACTGCAGTATTCTTATCTGGAGAATCCCATGGACAGAAGAGCCTGGTGGGCTACAGTCCAGGAGGTTGCAAAGAGTCGGACACAACTGAGCACTCCCCCCCCCCACACACACACCCCAGGTGGGTCCAGCTGTACCCACACCAGCCCTCCCTGCTTCTGATTCTGTGGCTATTGCACAAACACAGCCTCCAGAAACGAGCAGAGCTTCCTGGTACTGCAGATACTTCTGAAAGTATCTTTTGAAAGCTCCTTTTGTTTCTGGAACGCACCAGGTAGGGAGCACTCTGTAAACATTCAGACTCCTTGAGAAGAGGGCTGTGAGTTACCATATTCAGTGTCTCTAACAGGCTAATGTAGAGACAATGGCAAAACGTTTGGTTAATGCAGTTTGGGGTCATGAGTTGGAGGTGCCTGTCTTGGTCCCAGCTGCCCGGGAGGGTCTACCTCGTCTGCCAGGACTGGCTGCCACCCACCCATTGGTCACTTTGCTCAACTCTCTCCCACGTGAAGCCTTTCTTTCTTCTCCCCCAGGCAGCGCTAATGGTTTCCTCCTCTGGGCCCCAACCCTTTGTCTGCCCTGTGTTTAGAAGTCAGCTAATTGTGCTGTAATGATTTGTTTATCTGTCTTGCCTAGGAGATGATGAACATCTTGAACCCAGGGGACTGTGTCCTCATCATTTTTATACACCATCTCCTTTGGTTGAGTCTATTTTCGCATCCTTCTGAACTCCTTTTTTGGTGACTCCCACTGTCACCCACAGAAACTCCAAACATTGCTTCTTTTTCTTCTCACATGTATTTATTTGGCTGTGCAGGGTCTCAGTGGTGGCGTGTGGGATCCAGTTCCCTTGCCCAGGGATCGAGGCTGGGCCCCCAGCATCGGGAGCACAGAGTCTCAGCCCCTGGACTGCCAGGGAAGTCCCTAAACTTCACTTCTGTCAAATGCCCCGGACCTGTCAAGATGAGCATATGTTTACAGCTTTCTGTTGAGCTCTCTTTACTGTTTGGAACACACTGCCCCAAACATCGAACCACCCTCTTTGCCAGCTATGTGTTAACCTGTCCTCATTCTCAAGATTGGTCAGAAGTACACCTTGGGTGTCCCCATTGTATTCTGTACTTTCTCAGCACGTGATTTAACACAGGATGTTACAGCCAATTGTCAGCTTGTATGTCTGCTTTACCCACTCGACTGAAAGATCCTTGAGCAGGGAGGTCAGTTCAGTTCAGTCAGTCGCTCAGTCGTGTCTGACTCTTTGCAACTCCATGAACTGCAGCACGCCAGGCCTCCCTGTCCATCACCACCTCCCAGAGTTTACCCAAACTCATGTCCATCGAGTCGGTGATGCCATCCAACCATCTCATCCTCTGTTGTCCCCTTCTCCTCCTGCCCTCAATCTTTCCCAGCATCAGGGTCTTTTCAAATGAGTCAGCTCTTTGCATCAGGTGGCTGAATTATTAGAGTTTCAGCTTCAGCATCAGTCCTTCCAATGAACACCCAGGACTGATGTCCTTTAGGATGGACTGGTTGGATCTCCTTGCAGTCCAAGGGACTCTCAAGAGTCTTCTCCAACACCACAGTTCAAAAGCATCAATTCTTCTGCGCTCAGCTTTCTTTATACTTCAACTCTCACATCCATACAATACTACTGGAAAAACCATAGCCTTGACTAGACGGACCTTTGTCGGCAAAGTAATGTCTCTGCTTTTTAATATGCTGTCTAGGTTGGTCATAACTTTCCTTCCAAGGAGTAAGCGTCTTTTAATTTCATGACTGTAATCACCGTTTACAGTGATTTTGGAGCCCAGAAAAATAAAGTCAGCCACTGTTTCCACTGTTTCCCCATCTATTTGCCATGGGGTGATGAGACTGGATGCCATGATCTTAGTTTTCTGAATGTTGAGCTTTAAGTCAACTTTTTCACTCTCCTCTTTAACTTTCAAGAGGCTCTTTAGTTCTTCTTCACTTTCTGCCATAAGGGTGGTATCATCTGCATATCTGAGGTTATTGATATTTCTCTTGAGCAGGGAGCTTAGTACTCAATACATATTCACTGATTGTTTCTTATAAAATCTGTGTAATGTATCCAGAAACTTTGGAGTAGACTAGAAAGAATTTGTAATCTGAAATCAGAAAACTTGCATTCTCCTCCAGGTCCTGCTGTTCATGCAGGGGGAGGAAAATAAAATATAGATGTTTAACTATAAGAATGTGTTAGCGAAAGTAGATCTAAACAAAGAAAAACAGGCTCCTACCAGGAAGCAAAAGCCACAGTACAAGGACAGTGAATAAAACCAGACAAGTCAGCTTAGCAGCAACTGGAGAGGGTAACAAGACCCCGTGGAAAGGGGTCTCCATCTGCAGGTCCCCATGGCCCTGCAGTGACACAGGCCAGAGGACAGGTCTCTGTCTGGGCAGGCGGATCGTCACCAAGATTGCTCCCAGGGGGACTTACCAGGTGACTCACAGGAAAAGAATCCATCTGCCAGGCAATAGACGTGGGTTTGATCCCTGGGTCAGGAAGATCCCTTGAAGGAGGACACAGCAACCCACTCCAGCATTCTTGCCTGGAAAACCCCACAGACAGGAGCCTGGTGTGATACAAAACAAGCAGAGGAACAAACAAAAAATTATCGCAAGATTGCCCCAGGGACAAAAGGACAAGGGGTCTTTGGCTTTGTATAGAAACAAGATATCAAGCCTGAGGTTTATTTATTTGTGCAAACGTCTGCTCTTTGTCCCTGGTGAAGCCAGTGGAACAAATCGTGTTTGCCCGTAACCTTGCTGCACGGGAGGGACAGGCCAGACTCAAGTGTTGGCAACATGTGTGACCTGCACGCAACGTGACAGCCTCCTGGACCACTCGCTGTGGGCCTTCTCAGCACGGGCCTCCTGTGCGAGAGGTGAGAGGTCACCCAAGACCTTTGCATCTCTGGTCTTTCTCTGTAAAAATGAGTGTATATATATATATATATATATATATAATCTACATATTCCCTTTTATTTTTTGAACAAAAATGATTTTCAGCACTTTCTTTGTACATGTTTTTCTCCCATAAATTGAAGATATATATTTACATTATGGATCCCTTAGATAATAATTAGCTTTGAGAACTGTGTAGTGTGTGAATCACGCGTCTGTGCACAGCCCTTCACGACCTTGCATGTGGCTCTCAGAGGGCAGGGGTGTGTCCTGCGTCCTCTGTACCACCACTGAGCTGTCCGACCTGGCTGTCACACGCAGCGTTTTTTTTTTTTTTTTTTTTTGGTGTCCTGTACAGCGTTTGGGCTCTTAGTTCCTTGACCAGGGATTGAACCTGAGTCCCCTGCAGTGGAAGCGCAGAGTCTTAACCACAGGGCTGCCAGGGAACTTCCCACAGTGGATGTTTTAAACTGGACTGCGTTATTTGACAAACACAGAGCCGTTTTTCATCAAATCTCTCCTTCTCTGTCTCATGGGCAAGGCCCTGAAAGCCCACGTTCTGCCCACCTCCCTTGTTAGTTTATTCCCTTAACAGACACTTGGTGTGTGTCTGTCATCCAGGTCAGGACTGAGGGTGTAAAGACACAGTAGACTGGTCCCCAGACACAGGGAGTGTCTTCGCTGCGTTGCTCTCGGTGGTGGTGGTGATTCAGGGCGATGCCTTGTAGGTGAGACAAACCGCGTATTTTGAGGGTCAGGATTTAAAAGGCAGAAGGGGGCTGCTCTGGAGTCAGGCTGTCCTCGCCCTGCCTCTCACCGTCTATGTCACTGTGAACGTGCTCCTTGCTCCTCTAAACCTCAGTGTACTCTGGCGACAAGGATAACAAGGGCCCGCCTCATGAAGTTGGTTCTGGGAGCCAGTGGCACCTGGTACCCTGCAGGCAGGGAACCCAGGTACCCCTTGCTCCTTACTGAATTCTGACGTCATCCCTGCAGTCCATGTGAAGAGGACAGATCTTAGCCCACTTAAATAAGTGAAGAGTACAGCTCTCGTTAAGTGGCTAATGGGGAGTTTGAATTTAGTTCTGTCTAACACCCAGAGAGGGCCTCTTTTCACAGTGCCATGCTGAATTAGAGGTGGTCTTTACGCTTAGGAAACTTTCTTTTCATCTGTGTGGGGCCCACTGTCTTTCTTCTCTTGTACCTTGCTTTGAAATCAGCATGCGCTCTGCCTGCCCCCTTCCCCCTGGGTGTTTCCTCCTCTCTGGGGAGGGGAGAGTTTAAGTCTCTATTTTCTGTGACCTCAGTATTCTCAAATGGTTCATACTGGGATTATGATCGTCAAGGTTCTTGCTGGCTAAAAGTCTCTATATTCTGCATTACTGTCTATATGCTTCTAGAGTTACTACAGTTTCGTAATGTTCTTCTTTAACAGAAAACGTGTTCTTAGCAATACATGATACAATGAGCTATACAAACTCTTTAAAAAGTCAGCTATGACTTAGCGATCTCATCTCTCCATCTATCACATGCTCAGTCGTGTCTGACTCTTTTGTGACCCCATGGACTGTAGCCCACCAGGCTACTCTGTCCATGGGATTCTCCAGGCAAGAATACTGGAGTGGGTTGCCATTTCCTTCTCCAGGGGATCTTCCTGACCCTGGGATCAAGTTCAAGTCCCTCACGTCTCCTGCACTGACACGTGGGTTCTTTACCACCAGGGCCACCTGGGAAGCCCGTGGTTTCAGGATGATTCGAGCACATTACATGCATGTGCGCTTTGTTTCTCTTGTTATTACATCAGCGCCAGCTCAGATCATCAGATGTCACGTCCCGGGGGCTGGGGACCCTGCTCTCAAGTTTCTCGGGAGGAATCCTTCCTTGCTTCTTCCCAGCTTTGGGGCCCTCCTGGTCATCCTTGGGGTGCCTTGGCTTGCAGCTGCATCACCCTAACCTCTGCCTCCATCTTCACGTGGCCTTCTTCTGTGTGCCTCCTCTGGGTCTGAGTATTCAAATCACTCTCTACTTTGCTTGGAAGTCATTGGATGTCAGGACCATTCTAATCAAGGGTGAACAGTGAAGATATCAGTTCTTCAGTCATGTCTGACTCTGTAACCCCCTGGAGTATAGGCCACTGGGCTCCTCTGTCCATAGGATTCTCCAGGCAAGAATACTGGAGTGGGTTGCCCTTCCTTTCTCCAGGGGATCTTCCCAACCCAGGGATCAAATCTGTCTCTCCTGCATTGCAGGCAGATTCCTTACCACTGAGCCACCTGGGAAGCATCCCAACCTGTGCCTCCATCCTGACGTGGCCATCTGTGTGCCTCCTCTGAGTCTGGGTATTCAGATTGCTCTCTCCTTTTTTTTTTTTTTTTTGGTAATAAAGACACCAGCCATTAGATGTAAGGCCCCCTCTAATCAAGGATGACCTCATTTTAACTTGCTCACATCTGCAAAGACTCTGTTTCCAAATAGAGGGGACACGGTGTTAGGACTTGAACATGGCTCTTGGCGGGGACAACTGGACCCACTCCACTAGCTTACTTGATGCAAAGGTATTTCTACATTTGCTTTAAAAAATATTGATTTATTTTATTTCTGGCTGCATATGGTCTTCGTTGTACTGTGCAGGCTTCTCTCCAGTTGTGGTCCCAGTTCAGTAGTTGTGGGTCATGGGCTTAGCTGCCCCATGGTGTGTGGAATCTTAGTTCCCCTACCTGGGATCGAATCCATGTCCCCTGCATTGGAAAGCAGATTACTAACCTCCAGACCACCAGGGAAGTCTCTTTACATAAAAGCTTTCAAAAGCTTAATGAATGAAGTTTAATGATGAGACTGTATTGAAATCAAAACTAAAACAAATTGCCCCACAGTCTCTGTGACAATTGGGTCCTTAATCATGTGTTATCTTACCTGCATCCCAGTTGGTTTTCTCTGGGTCTTTTTGAGAGCAGAAGCCTCATCTTCCACTTCGTTTGTATCCTTCCAAGCTTCCTAGCCCACTGCTTAGCAAAAAGTGCTGAGAAGGAAAAACAGAGACGACCATTCTCTTTTAACAGCCAAGCCAGGCAGGAACTTCAGCTGTAGCATGAGAGATTTAGGTTGTACGTAAGATGTATTTCCTGATGTTGAAAAAAACGACCATTGGCATGGGTTCCTGAGGAAGGGTGGAGAATTTCTGCCTCTGGCCTCAGAGCCCAGTGTGTGGCTCAGGGAAGCATGTCCCACTCACTCATTCTAGGAACACTCCATTCTAAGACACACCGTTCTTTTATACATCACTGGAAAAGGAACAAATGCTGCCAAGTATAATGGTAAAGCTTTGTGAATATAAAATGTTAGTTGCTCAGTCGTGTCCGCCTCTTTGCCACCCTGTGGTCTGTAGCCCTGCAGGCTCCTCTGTCCATGGGATTCTCCAGGCAAGAATACTGGAGTGGGTAGCCATCCCCTTCTCCAGGGGATCTTCCCAACCCAGGGATTGAATCCACATTGCAGGTGGATTCTTTACCCTCTGAGGCACCAGGGGAGCCCTTGTGAATATAAGATGCATTTTAATTTCAGAGATGTTAAAAATGAAAGAAAAAATGGTGAATCTTAGAATTGATGAGATAGGATATTGAAACAGAAAATAGTCTCTGGCTGTGGAGAAAAGCCGGCCTTTGGCCTTCCGGGCTGGC
This sequence comes from Oryx dammah, assembly GCF_014754425.2. Classification (NCBI taxonomy): domain Eukaryota; kingdom Metazoa; phylum Chordata; class Mammalia; order Artiodactyla; family Bovidae; genus Oryx; species Oryx dammah. Next base: position 54,597,081 of record NW_024070206.1, read on the forward strand.
TGGCAGAGTGGGGGAGCCTGCATTTGGTGTGTGAAAGTGCAGTGTGGTGACTGAGCGTGGGTTTGCAGCCTGGCACACGTGCGTTAGTGTTTTACCTTCAGTTCTCAGAGTCTTAGTTCCCTTCTCTGCAAATGTAAAGCACCATCACCCTTATCGGGCTTTCTGTGAATCCAGTGGAATAACGTAAGTGAACACACCCATCTCAGAGCTGACACCATGCTGGTGAATTTCTTCTTCCCTGTCCCATGCCTGTCCTCTGGCCTCCCCCAGAAGCTCTCCCTGAGAAAGTAAAAAGAAATAACTGAGCAGAGTATATGATGACCTTAGACCATAAAGAGCCTCCTGATGAACGTGAAAGAGAAGAGTGAAAAAGCTGACTTAAAACTGAACATTTAAAAAACTAAGATCATGGCACCTAGTTCCATCACTTCATGGCAAATAGGGAAAAAATTAAAACAGTAACAGGCTTTATTATCTTGGGCTTCAAAATCACTGTGGATAGTGACAGCGTTACAGTGTTAGTTGCTCAGTCGTGTCCGACTCCTTGCAAACTCATAGACTGTAGCTCCTGCAAAGCTCCTCCATCCATAGGATTTCCCAGGCAAGAATACCCACGGAGTGGGTTGCCATTTCCTTCTCCAGGGGATCTTCCCCACCTAGGGATCAAACCCGCATCCTCTGCATTGCAGGCAGATTCTTTACTGTCTGAGCCACCAGGGAAGCCCATAGCATGGCTTCTAGATATAACCCATAGCATCTAGATATATAGAGATAATTATATTGATTATCTGACAATTATCTGATAATTATATGATTATATGACATAATCATATTGATTTTTTTCTCAATGCGGTAAATTAAAATCCTAATAGTAAACTGTTTTCTGATTCTAGCTATCAATTTTACTTAATCAATTTTAAGCATTGTTCTTTCCGTGTATTTCTGTTTGATAAGTATATCAGTTTCATGGTTGAGATATTGATCTATGTACGAATCTCAGTTTTCGTTTGCTTCTGGTGATTTATCTGCATTTACAATTCCTCAATCCTGGATGACTTCACCCTTTAAATATTTGTGTCTACTGCAAATGCATACCCTTCCAAGTTAATGTTTACCTAGCTTAAACCTGTTTAATTCTTTAAGCTAAGTTAGCCTTTGATCCTAGGTATGCATTTTGATATTCCTCTTCATTTTTTTTCCCCTGGACTTTTCGTCATTGGAGAAAATTGCTGTTAAAAAATATGAAGAAAACCAGTTTTCTCTGACGTCAGTGAAGTGACAGATTTGTCAATGATTTGTCAACGTCAGTGAAACGGTCGATTTAGCTACCATGCTTTGTGAGTAAGTCCCTGTGACTGATGGACCCCCTTACATTGTGCAGAATGTGGGCGAGGTCCCAGCCCATGCTCAGAAAGGGTCTTATTTATAAGGAAAGGGAAGTTTTGGGTGAGAAAGTGACCCAAAGCACCTTACTTGATATCACTGAATTCAATAAAAATTAATAGGACAGATTAGGATTCATGATCATTTAAAACATACTATGACAAACTTAGTGTATTAAGAAGCAGAGACATCACTTTGCCGACAAAGGTCTGTCTAGTCACAGCTGCAGTTTTTCTAGTAGTCATGTATGGATGTGACGGTTGGACCATAAAGAAGGCTTGTTGCAGAAGGGGGAGCCCTTCCAGGGCCCAGAAAATCATCCTTGTCTGACACTGGGAAATTAATTGTCTGAGGAGACACACCAGCTGACAAAGCAAGAAGCTTCGTTGGGAAGGGGCAGCTCTGCAGGAGGGTAAGGGAACCCAGGAGGACTGCTGTCACGAGGCTCACAGTCTCGGGTTTATGGTGATGGGATCAGTCTCCGGGTTGTCTCTCACCAATCACTCTGACTCAGGGTTCTTCCTGATGGTGCACGCCTTGTTCAGCCAAGATGGATGCCAGAGAGGAGGATTCTGGGGGGTGGTCAGACACGTGGTGTCTCTTCTTGACCTTTCCCGAACTCTTCCAGTTGGTGGTGGCTCATTAGTTCTGTGTTCCCCCACCAGGACCTCCTGTCGTGAAACAACTCACACGAATGGTTACTATGGTGCCAGGCCAGGGTGGGCAGTTTCAGTCAGTGCACTTCCGCTAACAGGCTGAGCACCGAAGAATTGATGCTTTCCAACTGTGGTCCTGGAGAAGACTCTTGAGAGTCCCTTGGACAACAAAGAGATCCAACCAATCCATCCTAAGGGAAATCAACCCTGAATATTCACTGGAAGGACTGATGCTGAAGCTGAAGCTCCAATACTGTAGCCACCTAATGTGAAGAACTGACTCGTTTGAAAAGACCCTGATGCTGGGAAAGATTGAAGGCGGGAGGAAAAGGGGACAACAGAGGATGAGATGGTTGGATGGCATCACTGACTCGATGGACATGAGTCTGAGCAAACTCTGGAAGATAATGAAGGACAGGGAAGCCTGGAGTGCTGCAGTCCACGGGGTCTCAAAGAGTCAGACAAGACTTGACTGAATAGAAACAATAACAAAATCAAATTTTAAATGTCATGAATTATGTTTCATGTTATTCATCACTAGGGAGAAGTATGGGAAACATCCCCCTTTCTTAACTATGCAGAAGGTTGGTCCCAGTGTCATCGGAGGGATGAGGCTTGGATGGACAGGCATAGACCTGCAGGGGCTAAGAGCAGCGTAAACTTCTGGAGCTGCCCCGGTTCCCTGGAGCAGGGAAGAGGGTTCTAGGTAAAGTTTGAAAGCAGTGAAGACATGGACCCTCCTTCTGAAACAGCAAAGTATAAACACTGAGCAAATCACACCAGTGTAATCAAGCAACCTGAGAGGTTAAACCATTGTCCACACAGTCATGTTCTGAACTGGCCCATCATGATTGAGAGAGTGTCAGACTGAGTGAAGTAGGTCCACAGAGAAGGAGAAACACCGTATGACATCCGTTATATGTGGGATCTGAAAAGAATGGCACAAATGAACTTCCTAACAAAACAGAAAGAGACTCACAGACTTAGAAAACAAACTTATGGTTGCTGGGGGGAAGGCACAGTTAGGGAGTTTGGGAAGGTCATGTACACACTGCCCTGTTTGAAATGGATAACCTACAAGGACCTACTGTATAGCACAGGGAACTCTGCTCAGTGTTGTGTGCCAGCCTGGACAGGAGCGGGGGTTTGAGGAAGAACGAACATGAAAGTGAAGTCGCTCAGTCGTTTGCGACTCTTTCTGACCCCACGGACTGTAGCCCGCCAGGTTTCTCCATCCATGGTATCCTCCAGGCCAGAATACTGGAGTGGGTTGCCATTCCCTTCTCCAGGGGATCTTCCCGACCCCGGGATCGAACCCAGGTCTCCCCCATTGCCAGCGGATTCTTTACCGTCTGAGCCACCAGGGAATCCCCTTGAGGAAGAACATATATGAATGACTGAGTCCCCTCGCTGTTCACCAAACTACCACAACATTTGCCAATCGTCTATACCCCAATGCAAAATAAAAGGTTTAAAGTTTGAGGGAAAAAAGTAAATTGGCCCATCACGAGTGGTGGTTAGGAATACACGACTAATGGCTCCCATCAGGACGGCTGGAGTCTGAGAGGCAGGCAGGGCGATGCTCAGGTGTGGTTAGGTGAGGCCTTTGAGCTGACCTTCAGCCGGGTCACAGTTGGTTTCTCACGTGTGCTGGGAGCTGACCTGTGCCCTGGGGACACACAGATTAAAAACGAGCAGGTGCAGCGTAATGCAGTATCGATGGCCTGGTGTGTCTGCTGTCTGAGAGTGTGAGTTGATTGATCTCACTAAATGATTAGACACAAAAGTGCATGGGGTCAGGGACGTATAATTAACTCACTTAATCCTTATAAAACTGTCCACGCAATGGAGGTACAGAGAGGTTAGGAACTTTTCCACGGTCACACAGCTAGCATGAAGAGCTAAGATTTGAACGGACGCTCCGAGCCACTTTATTGCTACACAGATGGAGAGTGTAGAAGCGTGTTAATTTCAACTACTGTCATTATAACCTGATCTCAAGAAGTGTTCCTTAGTGGAGACAGCTGGAGTTTCTCTTCCTGATTGTAAGAATAATCTTTGCAAAGGAGCCGAGTCTACCTGACAGGTATCTACGCCATGAGTTTGTCTGTTTCTAGGTCATCAGGGAGTTCAGGCTCTGTTGTGTCTGCCCAGGATTACTGAGGCAGCCTCTAACTACTTCTTCTTCCAATCTTACCTCCTCATGCTCTTTTTGAAATATAATATATATATTTGTGCTTCCCTTGTGGCTCAGCTGGTAAAGAATCTGCCTGTAATGCACGAGACCTGGGTTCGATCCCTGGGTTGGGAAGGTCCCCTGGAGAAGAGAAAGGCTACCCACTCCAGTATTCTGGCCTGGAGAATTCCATGGACTGTATAGTCCATGGGGTCACAAAGAGTTGGACGTGACTTACTGACTTTCATATATATATATATGAAAAAATATATATAAGTGTTAGCGCCACCAGGAAAAGCCTACTTTGGACCCCGCATTGGAAGTGCAGAGTCTCAGCCTCGAGACCACCAGGGAAGTCCCCCACCCTCTTTCTTCAGGGCAGCCAATCATCCTGCTGAAATGCCAACCTGCTCTCATCTGTCTAATTCACCAGACCGCCCCCCACAATCAATCAGTAACCTTGGAATGAATGGACAAGTGGATTAAATGTGACCTCCTGGGTCACCATTCCCTCTCCTTTATGTGGTGTTTAGATGAACCCCACCGCTTCAGACTCTCTGTGTCATTTTTTTTTTTCTAGCTTCTTTGCTAACAATGCCGTTGTCCAAGGAATTCATTCTTCTAGTATTTTGTTAAATCCATCAAGTGATCTCATGGAATTTAAAAAGTAAAATGAAGAGTTTGTTAGTGTATGTTAATAGGATAAGGGCTCTTTACCCTTCATTTTCAAATTGCTCTCAAATTTTAAGTAACTGATTATAATTAATATTGATCTTAATCTCATTTGGCTAGATTTAAGCTATACTTCATTCTCTTAATTTTGTGGCTCATCTAATACAGATATTCATCGACTCCGATGGTGGTAGTGGTGTTGCTCAGTCTTGAAGTTGTGTCTGACTCTTTGTGACCCCATGGACTGCAGCACACCAGAATTCCCTGTCCTTCACTATCTCCTGAAGAGTGCTCATATTCAGATCCATTGAGTCAGTGATGCCATCCAACCATCTCACCATCTGTCGCCCTATTCTTCTCCTGCCCTCAATCTTTCCCAGCATCAAGGTCTTTTCTAATGAGTCAGCTCTTCATATCAGCTGGCAAAAGTATTGGAGCTTCAGCTTCAGCATCAATCCTTCCAATGAATATTCAGGGTTGATTTCCTTTAGGTTTGACTAGTTTGATCCTCCTTGCTGTCCAGGGGACTCCCAAGAGTCTTCTCCAACACCATATTTCGAAAGCATCAATTCTTTGGTGCCCAGCCTTCTTTATGGTCCAACTCGCACATCTGTACATGACTATGGAAAACCGTAGCTTTGATTAGATGGACCTTTGTCAGCAAAGTGATGTCTCTGCTTCTTAACTCGCTGTCTAGATTTGTCATAGCTTTTCTTTCAAAGAGCAAGCATCTTTTAATTTTGTGGCTACAGTCACCAACAGCAGTGATTTTGGAGCCCAAGAAAATAAAATCTGTCCTTAAGTCAGAATTACTTATACTACACTTCACCTGCCAAACCTCCCAGACCTGTACCCGAGGGACTTGACCCACTAGACCCCCAGGCTTTGGGGACCATCCACAAACCAAGGGCGCTGTCTGCATGGATGCGGCAGCTCTGGTTTCGATCCTGTGTTTCAGGATCGCCATCCTCACACCCACCCTCAATTCCCTTTAACCTCCAGCTTAATTTTAGGCCATCTCTTGGCTCAATTTAAAACCTTTAATCCACCACCTACAAAGTTACAAACGACTAGGTCCTGGATACATGTTTTTAAAAATCTTTTTATTTTATATTGGAGCATAGCGGATTAGCAGGGTTGTGATAGTTTCAGGTGGACAGCAGAGCGACTCAGCCATACATACGCATGTATCCATTCTCCGCCGAGCTCCCCTCCCATCCAGGCTGCCACGTAACATTGAGCAGAGTTCCCTGTACTCTACAGCAGGCCCTTGTTGGTGATTCGTTTTCAATATAGCAGTGTGTACACATCCATCCCAACTCCCTGACTCTCCCTTCCCCCACCTTCTTCTGCCCTGGCAACCAGAAGCCTAGGTCTATGTTTTGATGTGCTATGAGGCAGTGGAGGCTTGTTGGGAAAGGTGGTTAAGGAGGCTCTGTGGACACTATTAAATTCTACTGGAGAATTATTTATGTCTCTCTCTCAAGAGTTCTACCCACTTAGTTTTTTTCCTGGCTTTTCAGACCCCAGCACCAGGACATCATGGTTGGTGACCTGGGAGACGAGGAGTGTCGCAGAGTCACTGATACTGACATGTTGCTATTGTTGTTTGGTGGCTCATTCGTGTCTGACTCTTTGTGAACAGCCAAGAGTACCAAGTAGCCCTCCAGGCTCTTCTGTCCGTGGGATTCTCCAGGCAAGAGTACTGGAGTGGGTTGCCATGCCCTCCTCCAGGGGATCTTCCGGACCCAGGGATGGAACCTGTGTGTCCTGCCCTGGCAGGCGGATTCTTTACCGCTGAGCCACCGGGAAGCCCTGATGCTGATATGAGTTGGCTTCGTGCTCTGCTTTGGATGCTCTTCAGTTTGACCGCTTTGGGCTCCGACATTGGATGCGGCAAGGATGCACCCCTGTCTACGTAAGGGGCACATGGGTTGCATCCCGTGGCGGGATTTCTCCCCCAGGAACACGAACAAGGCTCTGCTGATTGACGCACTCAAGTGCTGCCCTTGGAACCACAGCAGGACTGCAAGAGTGTTTCACTTTAGACTTTCCAGAAAGCACATCCAGCATCTCTTTTCCTCTCGGCCATAATTTTATCTTCGAGCCCAAGTTTTGAATAAAAATAGCTCACTTGTTGGTGCTCAGCCAACTCTTTAATAAAGCAGCCAGGCTTAGGAGGTGAGGTTTCCGAGGGCTGGTGACTCAGCCCTGCTGAGCACATGCCCAGGTAAATATCTCGCACGGGGGCAGGGCCGGGCACTGTGTGCCCGAAGGGGACGTGGTGCTGTGCTTCATGCCACTCCAGGCGAGGCACACTGCATGGTGGGTGCACACAGCGACCACAGGTAGGGGATTCACAGTCAGGGTTGCTAGGGTGCCAAGCACTGCTGCAGAGATGGTAAGGGGTTGGACGGGGCCTCTGAAGAGTCTGGCAGCGCAAACAGGAAGGCATGGGTTTACACCAAGACTGGTTAAAAAATAACCAAGAGGCAATTGTGGGCATAGCTTTCCAGAATTCCTTAGCATGAGGAGAATATGTGAAGGGTCCAGCCCCTCACACATCTCTGAGGTTCCCCTTTTGTGGCTCCTCCTTCCCTCATTTTCCATTCATTTTAGGATGAACTTAATGGATAAATGTTCAGAATTCAGTCTGTAACAATGGTTAAGACAGTGATGGGCTGACTTTTAGACAATGTTCTCAATGCTAGGAGACAGGTGTTGTATCCTTCTTGATAATTTTATTCAACTAATATTTATTGAGCATTAATAAGGGCATGACATTACACTATAGGCAAAAATATACATGTAATATGGGTGTATGCTAAGTGGCCTCATGCAAACTCTTTGTAATGTCCAACTCTTTGCAACACCATGGACTGTAGCCCACCAGGCTTCTCTGTCCATGGGATTCTCCAGGCAAGAATACTGGAGAGGGTTGCCATTTCCTTTCCAGGGGACCCTCCTGACCCAGGGATCTAACCTGAGTCTCTGACATCTCCAGTGTTGGCCACTGGGTTCTTTTCCACTAGCACCACCCAGGAAGCACCGTGTGTAATATACATTCACTGATAAGATATTTGAAGGGCTTGCTTTACATGGAACAATGATCCAGGAAGTTCTCAACCTGTGAAGATTACTTTTTGGATTGCAAAGTATATATCTGTAAACTTTGAAACATATATTTGCCCTGTAAGAAGTTCAAACAATTCAAAACGTAGAAAATAAAAAAAGTGAAACTTCCCCACAATCTCTCCATCCAGATACAGCTACACTTCACAAAGTATATCTTTAAAACTTCTTTAATAGACAAACAACCATCTGGGAAGTTTCTCTAAATGCTGAAAATATTAAAGATTCAGAGGATATAAAGATATTGGCATTCCAGTCAAAGAAAATAATTGCAGGAAATTCTCCCCAATTTTATTTTAATATTTTACTAGAAATGATCGTATCTTCCTAGGAAGATGTTGTTGGTTGATTTGTGTCTGAGAATTGTATCCAGAGCAGTTCCTGAGAGGTCAGTCACGTGGCCTGAAGCGCTTCTGGGCTGGAGTCTGCTGGCCCGGGTGAGGCCGCACAGTCTATCTTCTCAAACACAGCACTACCCAGGGGAACTAATTTCCCTTGTCCAATACAATGACCACTCACTGTGATGGCTTCTGCTTCCCTGAAGGTTGGAGAGGCGGGTTGAGATGCTGGAAGCTAAGAAGGATGTGCTGAAACTGAAGCCCCAATCCTTTGGCCACCTGATGTGAAGAGCTGACTCATTTGAAAAGACCCTGGTGCTGGGAAAGATTGAAGGCAGGAGGAGAAGGGGGCAGCAGAGGATGAGATGGTTGGATAGCATGATGGACTCAATAGACATGAATCTGAGCAAACTCTGGGAGATAGTGAAGGACAGGAAAGCCAGGGGGTGCTGCAATCCACAGGGTTGCAAAGAGTTGGACACGACTTAGTGAACAATAGCAACAGGAAGATGCAATACATACTCAATACATAAAAGACACCGTCTAATCACTATGAGCTGGAGAAGGAAACGACAACCCACTCCAGTGTTTCTGCTGGGAAATCCCACAGACGGAGGAGCCCGGTGGGCTACAGTCCATGGGGTCACAAGAGTTGGATATGACTGAGGTGCTAAACAACAACAGCAATAGCAACAACACCATACTTCTTAGGTAGCTTTGTGACAACTGGAAATCTGTTTTCCTTATGGACAACAAAAGCACAGTCAAGGGATTCAGCGTTGAGCTCCATATTTAATGACTAAATAATATATTACTTGGAAATTTCACCTGTTTCAAATCTGACTTTTGACTAATGGCCCTGACGTTCCACCTAAGATGAAAGCAGTCCAGCAAAGCACCTTTCATCAAGTTGCAACATTCTTCCTTCCAAAGATCTGAGGCTAGTGTATTTCCGTCTTCTGCGCTTTGCTCCAATTTTCTTATCAGGCAGCCATCAGTTTTATCCTTGCTCCTTCACGTGGAGACAGAACTAGTAAGTCGATCAAGCCCTATGATTCATTTCCTTACCTTCAAGCAAAGGTCACTGCAGTTCCCATTCAGGGTCCTGCCAAGGGCTCCCTCGCAGGGAGGGGCTGGCAGCCAGTGTCCACCTGACCTCAAAGGGCTCTGGTGGGGCCGTGACTCATTCATTCCCTAATGTCTTTTCCAAGTGCAGATAAAGCTCACTGTTGACTCAGTGATGGGGCAAGGTATGGAATGAAGGTTGGCATCATGCTAGGAAAAAAAAAAAAAACATTTCCTTTGCCAGAGTCAAATATTTATTTTATTTGGCTCACGATAAATAGTAAGGGCCCTCGTAATTAACAAAAGTGTACTCTGGAGAACCGGCATAGTGTAGAAAAGAAAAAATAAACATATAGAGGTAGAAAATTTTTGTTATCAACCTCGTTTGTGATTTAAAGCCATTATAGAGGATTATAAAATTATCTGGAATTAGTAGCTCTGGGGAGTAATTGAGAACCGCAGAATTTCAGAGCCAGGAGTTACTTTATAAGGTAACTTGTTCAACTCCTTTAATATCACAGATGAAAAAAAAGATGAGGTCAAAGTGTTTAGAAACAGGACCAGTTTCCCAATTCTTGTGTGCCTCCAATTAAAAAGTTTAAGCGAATCCCAGATCTGTGTGTATTTGTCCCTCAGTTGTGCCTGACTCTTTGTGACCTTATGGACTGTGGCCCACCAGGCTTCTCTGTCCATGGGATTTTCCAGGCAAGAATTCTGGAGTGGGTTGTCATTCCCTTCTTCAGGGGATCTTCCTGATCCAGAGATAGAACCTGGGTCTCCTGCACTGCAGGCAGATTCTTTTCCGTCTGAGCCACCAGGGAGGCCAATTGCCAAAGACATCTAGAATTCTCTGAATACTGTGAAGAAGCTGCAGCTGACCGACTTGTCATCACCTTTCCTGTAACTGTGATGTGGTCCATATTCCTAGGTATCCAGGTTGGGGTAAAGGGATGGACTTCCTTGAGATGCTCTGAGCTCCCATAGACTCAGCAAGTATATTAAGACTTTGAGATAGGTGGGGGTTCAGGCCCCTTGAACCCCTCTGTGTCTCTCAGTGAGGCATTCAGGTTAGTTTTGGGCTTCCTGAGGCTGTAAGGATGCTCTGGGAACTTGGAATGTGGTACAGAGGTGATGGTTAAGATGGTTAAGATGAGCATCCCTGGTGGCTCAGACAGTAAAGAATCCACCTGAAATTTGGGAGACCTGAGTTTGATCCCTGGGTCAGGAAGATCCCTTGGAGGAGGGCATGCAGCCCACTCCAGTATTCTTGCCTGGAGAATCCCCATGGACAGAGGAGGCTGGTGGGCTACAGTCCATGGAGTCGCAAAGAGTCGGACACGACTGAGTGACTAAGCACAGCACACAGAGGTGATGGTTAAGATGAATACTCTAAAACACGTGTATGTCTTAATTGCTCAGTTGTGTGCGACTCTTTGCAACGTAATTCACTTATTTGTTGTTGTTTAGCCTCTGAGTAGTGTCTGACTCTTTTGTGAGACCGTGAACTATAGCCCACCAGGCTCCTCTGTCCATGGATTTCTCCAGGCAAGGATGCTGGAGTGGGTGTGTGTCAGTTGTGTCCGACTCTTTGTGACCCCATGAGACTGTAGCCCACCAGGCTCCTCTGTCCTTGGGATTTCCCCGGGCGGGAATGCTGGAGTGGGTTGCCATTTCCTTCTCCAGGAGATCTTCCCAACTCAGGGATCGAACCCGAATCTCTTACATCTCCTGCCCTGGCAAGTGTGTTCTTTACCACGAGAGCCACCTGGGAAGATTAGAGTGGGTAGCCATTTCCTTCTCCAAGGAATCTTCCCATCCCGGGGATTGAACCAGGGTCTCCTGCCTTGTGGGCAGATTCTTTACCATCTAAACCATCAGGGAGGCCCTTCTAAAACATAAATATGCTTAGAAGTCTTTAAAAGCCCTTCACTGGCAACCTGGACGTTTTAAAATGTAGGTTTTATTGTAATTCAGGCATGGGGAAACCAACAGATCCGCAGTAGCTATGGAAGGCATAGTTTGTTCCTCACAGGTTTGGAGAGGAGGGGCCAGCCAGGCCATGCAGGGCCACCTGGAGGAGCCCAGGGTGGGTCTGGGAGCAGAAAGAGCCAGAACTTGACTGCAGCCTGGACTATGGCTTCCTCGGGAAGGGAAGGCAGGGAAAGCAGACGTAGGACTGGCTCATGGGATGGTTTCCGTGGCTCTGGAGCGCAGAGGCTGACCTGGGGCTGACTAGGGCAGGGAGCCACGCAGAGTCGGTGGGGGCCCTGTGGGGAAGCTGAGTCCAGGCACTGTCTTTGGGAACTGCCTGGGCCCGCGAGGGGCGCTGTCTCTCTCCCGTCAGCGAGGCCCCAGATGCCAGAATTCAGAAAACACAGGTAATACGACTGGCATTCGCGGAGGTGTGCATCTCAGAACAGTTTTCCTGGGAGATGCTCTGGAAGGAGGGGGTTCTGTCACCACATGCTGGGAGCTATTGCATACGGCGCCCTGTTGACTGCATGGGCCTGTATCTTGTGCGTGTGTGCGTGTGTGCGGCTTGTGCACGTGTGCTCACTCAGTCATATCTGACTCTTTTTCAAACTCATGATCAGTAGCCGATCAGGCTCCCCTGTCCATGGGATTTTCCAGGCCAGAATACTGGAGTGAGTTGCCATTTCCTACTCCAAGGGATCGTCCCAACCCGAGGAGTCGAACCTGTGTCTCCTGCATCTATTGCATTGCAGGCTGAGCCACCTGGGAAGCTGTTGGCTGCACACTAGTAGGTTATAGTTGTCGGGGAATCCTGCATTAAGGAAAGCTGTTTTGTTGTTCATTTGCTAAGTTGTGTCTGAATTTTTGCCACCCCAGGGACTGTAGCATGTCAGGCTTCCCTGTCCTTCCCGGTCTCCCGGGGTCAGCTCAAACTCATGACCATTGAGTCAGTGATGGCCAACCTATTAGTCTTGAGTTAATACTGCTTTCCAAGCTTGTTTAACATGAACTCTTTTTGAAATACATAACATGTAGTTTTTAAGGTCTCTTGAAATGGTGTTTTAGACATTGAATCTAGATTTGTTTTGCCCATAACCTGGCATCCGTGCTCTCCCTTGGGGTTTCTAGGAGGAGTTTCAGGGCAGGCTGTCCTCACTCCCTCCTCTAAGCTGCACTCAAACCTGTTTCCTCCATGTTTGAAATTGTACCTGGGGCTCTGCACTTAATTAAAAGTCCACTCTTTCTAGTGCCAGCTCCTCTGTGAAGTTTTTGCCACCTTCCCAAACCCGCAAATACATAATGCGTGCCATGTGTCGGAACTTCTCATTTCAAATCATCACCTAACTTTATTATTATGGTCCTGCGAGACAGGCGGTATTTTGTCCCTATTTTATAGATAAGCAACTTGAGAGACAGAGTTGCTGAGTGATTTATCCAAGGCCACAAAGCTAAAAGGTGTTCAGGATGTCACTGGCATTCCATTCATGCTATTGGAATAGATGAAAGTGTCTGTGGAGTAAGGAGGTACTTTTTCTCTTTTTTATTTAAACTTTTTATTTTCTATTGGAATATAGCTGATTAACAATGTTGCGATAGTTTCTGGGATGCAGCCAAGGGACTCAGCCATACATATACATGTATCCATTCTCCTCCAAACTTCCTAGGGCAAGTACTTTCTGATAGATGCATGTGCTGAGTGCGTGTGTGTGTGCGTGCGTGCATGTGTGTGTATGTGAGAGAGAGAGAGAGAGAATATGTTCTTTAAATCAGAGGGAAGAAGTCTCTTTTTTAACACTCTGGAACTTTGTTAAGACTCTACCCATTCAGAATTTGTTCAGAATAATTCAGATGGAATTTTAGCTTAACATTTACTTTGGCTTCGTGAGAGATTTTCCGAGTCCGTCCTCTGAGAGCGAGTTCATCAGTAACCAGAATGCAGGGGAGACTGTAACCCCCTTAAACATACACTCTGCAGTACTAGCTTTTATACAAATATAATAGGTGACTGCTAATTCCTTCTTTTAAAAATAATTGTATTTACTTGTGTATTTTTGCTGCGCCAGGTGTTTGGCTACCCAGGCGTTTTCTCTCATTGTGGCGCAGGGGTTGCTTCTAGAGGCTGTGTGCGGGCTTCTCCCTGCGGTGCTCTCTCTGGCGGATCCCGGGCTCTAGACCCCCAGGCTCAGCAGTTGTGGTGCTCGGTCTCAGTTGCTCCTAAGTACGTGGGATCTTCCGGATCAGGAATCAAACCCGTGTCTCCTGCATTAGCAGGTGGATTCTTTACCACTGAACCACCAGGGAAGCCCTCAGTTCAGTTCAGTTCAGTTGCTCAGTCATGTCTGACTCTTTGCGACCCCATGGACTGCAGCACGCCAGGCCTCCCTGTCCATCACCAACTCCCAGGAAGCCCTAATTCATTCTTACACATTTATGACAAGGAACACTTTCAGAACTGTGTCAGCCAGGGTTCAAGCCATAAGTCTTAAGAGCTTTACTGCAAGGGGTGTTGGGTTACGTAATCGTGGGCTGACTAGTCAAGTCTAAAATCCACAGGGTAAGCTGGGAATTCTAGAAGAGGCTGAAGCTCCTATTCCTACACAGGATTTTTTCTTCAGGGAAGCCTCAGTTCTGCTTTCAAGGTCTTCCCACTGACTGAATCTGGCTCCCCTGGATGAACGAGAATCATCTCCCTTAACTGAAGTCAACCAACTGTGGACGTGATTCCCATCTACAAGATTCCTTTACAGCAACTCCTAGGAGAGAGTCTGGTTGAATAACTGGAGGCCGTGACCTCACCAAGTTCATGCGTCAAAAGATGGTCATCAGAACCTTTCCTAATGGTAATGACGTTCGTCTCTTTTATGTCCCTATTCATACATAAGAAGAAAAAACTTCTATTCGATAAGCAAGATGTTTTAATCATTTAAGTGGGCTTTGTTTCCACTGGTGTGAAGCCACGTGACCCCAGATATTGGTATTTACTTGCTTGTGGTCATCTTCTGATCCCTTTCTGGTTATGCCTGCCTTCCTCTCTCTTCATGGTCCTGGTTCAAGTATCACTGGTTTATATTAACCCTGAGCTCAGCTGCCTTATCTGAAAATCAGGGTAATTATACTAGTGACCTCTGATCCTGACTGAAGGATTAACTGACTGAGTTCACTCACTTAACATGATGGCGTGTCTGGAATGCAAGGAGCAATATCCTTTTGTATTAATAGAAGTACTTGTCCTTGTTTCCCACTGTTTTTTTTTTTTTTTTTTTTCTGGCCGTGAACATGCCGTTAAGGGACAGGTGCTCTGCAGCAGACACCCAGAGGTTTTCTGATGTCACATTTGGGAGAATTAAAAAACTGGCATTTGTCCACCCCCTTCTAATGCAAAATGTATCATTTTTTAAAGACCTGTCTCCCATCCTCTTTCTGAAGTGCTGCAGATTCACAGTTTCCAGGGTGGTCAGCTTCACTGGAAGAGGTCTAGAAAGTTCATGATGGCTTTGCCGCTAGGTCAGGTGGTTTTGACTTTCCACTGCTCATGAAATGGTCACCCTGCTCATAAACACTTAAGTAGGTTCGAAGAGATTTCTAGGCCTTGAGCCAGTTTTCTAGGCAACTTCCTTCTGACATAAGTAAATGTTTTTATTATCATCTTGTTATGGAGGAAGATACTGAGATGTAGAGAAAGCGCATTTTCCCCTTCTCAGCTTTGGAATCAATTCCAGGCCCCCACCTGATGGTGAACCCTGCCTTCTTTCTCGCTGGGAACCAACACCCGATCCTAGGTGAGGGGGTCAGGAACAATCTCCCACCTTCTCTCCCAGTTCTTCTTTCCTGGCCAGAAAATGAATCTCCTTTGCCAGCAGAGATCTTTTCCTCCTTTGCTTTCAGAAGAGGCTGGCAAGATTTCTTCTGGGGAGGAAGTAGGAGTCGCTGCCGTGCAGACAGGAGGGTAAGCACCCTCCCCTTCCCCAGAGTGACTTCTTTGCAGAAACGCCCAGAGCAGTTCAGAGGTGTGAGGTGGAGGGGCTGTGGTGAGGGGGAGGAGGATGTTTTCTTTGCTGGTCCACCTCTGTTAGCTGACCATCTGGTTTGGATGGTTTAGGCGGTGTCCCCTGCATGGGAAGATAGAATCCTGTCTTATGCTATGAAGCCTTCATGATGAGCTGTCATTTCAGAGATGTGTGTACGGAGCCAGCCTGGCAGGGCCCCTCCTGGTACCTGAGTCCTTCCCGCCAGCCCCCACTCCCGCCTCACCTGCGACCCTGTGAAGTCCTTGGGGCGTAAGAATTAGGCCGAGTCCATCTGCATCTTCCTGCAGGGCTCCGGGCCAAGCATCGGCTCACCCAGCACTGCCTGAGTGAATGAATGAACCGACGAACCCACTAAAGTGTTCCTCGGTTCACCTAACGGAAGAGATGGTCCAGACAGTTCTCAGGACCCACAGTTACCAAAGACAAGAAGTCTCCATGAAGTGCCCAATAATAAAAGGTCATTTCTTTCTTCTTTTTTCTTTTTAAGGTTTTGTTTTTTTTTTAATGTGGATGATTTTATAATCTGTATTGAATTTGGTGGCTCAGACAGTAAAGAATCCGCCTGCAATGCGGGAGACCTGGGTTCCGTCCCTGAGTCAGGAAGATGTCCTGGAGAAGGAAATGGCAGCCCACTCCAGTATTCTTGCCTGGAAAATCCCATGGACAGAGGAGCCTGGCATGGGCTACAGTTGATAGGGTCTCAAAGAGCCAACACCCAGTGACTACACAGGTTGAATTTGTTACAATGTTGCTTCTGTTCTATGTTTCTTTTCTGGGGGTCAGGATGTGGGATCTTAGCTCCTCAACAAGGGAACAAGCCCACGGCCCTTTCACTGGAAGGCAGGAAAGTCCCAGGAGAGAGTTTCTGACTGCAGTGGTGGTGTGGTCACTCGGTCATATCTGATTCTTGCTACTCTTGCCTGACTCCCGCCAGGCTCCTCTGTCCGTGGGGCTTTCCAGGCAAGACACTGGAGTGGGTTGCTATCCCCCCCTCCAGGGGATCTTCCTGACCCAGGGATCGAACCTGGGTCTCCTGCATGGCAGGTGGGCTCTTTACCGTCTGAGCCACCAGGGAGCTCTGAACTTCCATAAAGGATGCAGATGGGCACCAAGTACCTCGAAATGGCATCCATGCTGTAAAAGGATGCCTCTCCTCCTCTGATGAGTAGGTGCTTTTTGGGTTTTGGTACGATTACCATGGAATGATTCTGTATTATGAAAATATGATAATGATCATGAAAATATTGAGATGATGAAAATGAAATATGATCATGAAAATATCCTTGTTGTTCAGTCACTAAGTCACGTCTGACTCTTCGACCCATTAACTGCAGCACCTCCGTCTTCCCTACCATTGACCATCTCCTAGAGTTTGCTCAAACTCATGTCCGTGAAGTTGGTGATGCCATCCACCCATCTCATCCTCTGTCACCCACTTCTGCCCTCAGTTTTTCCCAGCATCAGGGTCTTTTCACATCAGTGAATCGGCTCTTCACATCAGGTGGCCAAAGTGATGAAGCTTCAGCATCACTCCTTCCAATGAATATGCAGGGTTGGTTTCCTTTAGGATTGATTAGTTTGATCTCCTTGCTGTCCAAGGGACTTAATGGATGTTCCTTAGGTTAACAGTCATCTCAGTCTACGAGGTAGGACTAAGGATGTGGATTCAGTATTGAGTAAATGTCGAGAAGGAGTTGATGGGAGGTGCCATGAGGAATAATTGAGACTGAATCGAAAAAGCCACTCAGTTTAATTCTAATCTGCACAGTCGAGGTGTGAACTCATCTCAATAATTTATTCAAATCAGCCATCATACAAATCAGGTTGAATTCACAGATTTGGGCTTTCCTGGTGGCTCAGTTGGTAAAGAATCCACCCGCAATGCAGGAGACCTGAGTTTGATTCCTGGGTTGGGAAGATCCCCTCGAGAAAGGAATAGTTTAGCCACTCCAGTATTCTGGCCTAGAAAATTCCATGGACTGTATAGTCCACGGGGTCCCAAAGAGTCGGACATGACTGAGTGACTTTGGGCTTCCCTCGTAGCTCAGTTGGTAAAGGATCTGCCTGCAACGCAGGAGACCCCTGTTTGATTCCTGGCTTGGGAAGATCCCCTGGAAAAGGGAATGACTACCCACTCCAGTATTCTGGCCTGGAGAATTTTACGGACAGGGGAACCTGGCAGGCTACAGTCCATGGGGTCACAAAGAGTCGGACCTGACCGAGAGACTTTCACTTCACAGATTTAGACCATTTCCTGAATTCTGACTCAGAAGGTTTGACCTGTGTGCTTATGGCCAGAGGGAAGTAGATAGATGAAATATTTCACCTCCTTCAGAACCTTTATCTTGAAGGTACTGCAGTTATGTGAGTGATCCGAAAGTCAAGTGAAACTCTCTTTTCTGTGGTCATTTAGCTCGTCGATGTTGATTCTCATTGTGCCTTTTTTTTTTTTAAACCGAGAAATCAAATACCCAATAGGCTTTATCATGCATTCCCATGATTAGCTAAACTAATATTTACTGCTCACGCTTCTGAGTGCTGTATGTGTACTGACTTATTTAATTCTGGAAACACTGATAGGAGTCCGTCTCGGTCTCTCCTTGTGAGGTGAGGATGCAGGAGTGTGTGGGGAGTGATGACACGTCTCTGAGCTCCGCGCTTGCGATGCACAGAGGGGGCTGTCAGCATTCACATCTGAACCATGCATTCTTTCGGGCTTCCCAGGTGGTGCTAGTGGTCGAGAACCCGCCTGTCGCTGCAGAAGATGTAAGAGATGCGGGTTCAATCCCTGGGTCTGGAAGATCCCCTGGAGGAGGGCATGGCTACCTACTCCAGTATTGCCTGGAGAATCCCATGCACAGAGGAGTCCATGGGGGTCACAAAAAGTCGGATACCACTGAGCAACGAACAAGGCCCAGATAAATTTTCCAACTTCAAAATGAGCATCTTTCAGAATATGCTGATCTGGGTCAGAAATAGAATTTGCATGTGTGTGCACATGCTAAGTTGCTTCAGTCCTGGCTGACTCTTTTCAACCCCGTGGACCGTAGCCCGACATTTACAATATAAAAGTACTTAGTCGGTTTATTTTAGACGTGTAAATATAAACACAGTTTCCTTCTAACTCCAGCATTTCGGCCGTCATAAGTGTCATCAGTATGATGTTTGTCCAGGATCCAGTGTCCTGCTGAAGCATCCGTTCCTTAGAAGATGCAAATGTAAACAAACACCATCTTTTTACGTCAGAAATAGAGCGGTTTCCCCACCCAGACCACTTCCCAAGTAACTGCAACGTTTGATTTGACCAACAGGCAGGGGGCCGGTAAATCCTGACTCTGAGCTTCTGTCCACACTTAGCGGACTGGGTTCCCTGAGTCAGAGATGTATCGAAGAAGGGCTCCCAGCACTGCCTCATCCTCTTTAGCTTTCAATGGACGAATCTTCCTCCAGCAGAAAGAAATCCGAAGGAGCTTCACAGTGAGAAGAAAGCTCACCAACTGCTGATCCCAGGCGAGAACCCCCCTGCCTCATGGAGTGAGCTATCTCTTCCCGGCTTCATCTGTCCTTGGGGTGCCCCCAGGGCAGCCCCGGACTCTTAAGAAACTGCGTTTACTTTGTTCTGTCAGGAGAACCTGGTCTGGCCATTTTGCTGAGTCACAGCTCACGACCCTGCCCACAGCTATTTCAAGCCTCAGCCTGGATTGCTGTTTCATCTTTTTCCTCAAAATCTCTGCTCGGCAGTCTGTCCTTGAGGCCTGGGGAGGCTTCCTCCCCTCTGCTGATTTGATTCTCTCCTTCTTTCTCTCTCTCCCTTCTCCTCCCTCTGCTCCACACCATCTGTTTCTACCTCATTTTTGAGGAGCAGACAAAGGCTTCGGAAATCAGTCCTGAATATTCACTGGAAGGACTGATGCTGAAGCTGAAGCTCCAATACTTTGGCCACCTTTGGCTACAATGAGAACTGACTCACTGGAAAAGACCCTGATGCTGGGAAAGACTGAAGGCAGGAGGAGAAGGGGGAGACAGAGAATGAGTCGGTTGGATGGCATCACCGACTCGATGGACAGAACTCTGAGCAAGCTCCGGGAGTTGGTGATGGACAGAGAGGCCTGGTGTGCTGCAGTCCATGGGGTTTCAAAGAGTCGGATACGACTGAGCGACTAAACTGAACTGAACAGAAGGGTTTCGGAGACAGATCTCTAAGTCTCACTGCGTGGACCTGCCGGGCAGATTTCTTGATTTTATGAGCCTCGATTTCCTCATCCATGAAACAAGGACAATCATGCCAATGTCACCACATTTGTGAAAAATGTTATATGCATATGATCACTGATAAAGCATCTACCAAACAGTAGGGACCCAATAATCTATTCTATCCCTACCCCCCCTTTTTAAAATAGAAGTATAGTTGATTTACAATGTTGTGTTGATTTCTGCTGCACAGCAAAGTGATTCAGTTATACACACATACACAAACATATATACATATACATCCGTTTTCATTTTCTTTTCCATTATGAATTTTCACAGGATATAGATTATAGTACCCTGTGCTGTACAATAGAACCCTGTGGTTAATCCATTCTTCTTTTTTTTTTTTGTATTTTTAAATTTTTAATTGAAGTATAGTTGATTTACAGTGTTGTGTTAATTTCTGCTGTATGGCAAAATGATTTAGTTATACACACACATATATATATTGATATTCTTATAGTAGAATACTGAATATAGTTCTCTGCTATACAGTTTTTTTTACTACTTTTTTTTCTTTTACTACCTTTTTACTACTGTTTTTTATTTCCACTAAGCTACTGTTTGTTTGATAACATTTTGATTCATGGGGTGTTGAGACTGCATCTTAAAAAACTTTGTATCCCCCTGAACCAAAGATAGTGTCTTGGGTATATCAGGCAGTCAGTAAGGAATTGTTGAATTAAATTAAGTTGCTCAGATGAGAAACAGAGAAGAAATAAAGAAGAAAAGAAGAAATAAAAGGAAATAAACTCAAAATGGACTAAAGATCTAAATGTAAGATCTGAAACCATAAAACTCTTAGAAGAGAACATAGGCAGAGCTGTCTTTGACATAAATCGTAGCGATATCTTTTTGGATCTATCTCCTAAGGCAACAGAAATGAAAGCAAAAGTAAACAAGTGGGGCCTAATTAAACTTAAAAGCTTTTGCACAGCAAAGGAAACCATCAACAAGACAAGAGAAAGACCGACTGATGGGAGAAGATATTTGCAAATGATATGACCAATAGGGGTTAATAGCCAACATACTGAACAGCTCTTGAGACTCAACATCATAAAAACAAACAATCCAGTTACAAGATGAGCAGAAGAACTGACAGTTTTCCAAAGAGGAAACGCAGATGGCCTGCAGGTATCTGGCGGGATGCTCAGCATCACAGTGTCAGGGAAATGCAAATCAAAACCCCTGCACACCTGTCAGAACGGCTGTCCTCAAGAAGAACTCAATGACAAATGTTGGTGAGGATGTGGAAAAAAGGGAACCCTGTACACCGTTGGTGAGAAAGTAGATTGGTGTAGTCACTGTGGAAAAGGGTAGGAACCTGGTTTCTAAAGCTAGGAGTAGAAGTATGAAAAGTGAAAGTGGCTCAGTCGTGCCCGACTCTGTGACCCCGTGGACTGCACGGTCCATAGAATTCTCCAGGCCAGAGTACTGGCGTGCGTAGCCATTCCCTTCTCCAGGCGATCTTTCCAACCCAGGTCTCCTGCATCGCAGGCAGATTCTTCTCCAGCTTAGCCACTAGAGAAGCCTAAGAATACTGGAGTGGGTAGCCATTCCCTTCTCCAGTTGATCTTCCCGATCCAGGAATCAAACCGGGGCCTCCTGCACTGCAGGTGGATTTTTTTACCAGCTGAGCCCCTAGGGAAGCCCTACAATGTTGATAGTTGCTAACAAGTGGAATCAATCTAAGTGTCCATCAACAGGTGGATGATAAAGAAGACGTGATGTATACGCATGTGTGCATGCTCAGTTGCTAAGCCATGTCCGACTGTTTACAATCCCATAGACTGTAGCGTGCCGGGCTCCTCTGTCCATGGGATTCTCCAGGCAAGAATACTGGAGTGGGTTGCCATTTCCTTCTCTAGGGGATCTTCCTGACCCAGGGATCGAACCTGTGTCTCCTGCGTTGGCAGGCGGATTCTTTACCACTGAGCCACATGGGATGCCCCATGACATGTATGTACACACACACATACAGACACACAATGGGATACTCTTCAGACATAAACTAGAGTAAAACCTTGCCATTCACAGCAACATGGATGGACTTGGAGGACATGATGATGGGTGAAGTGGGTCAGACAGAGAAGGACAGACACTGTGTGATGTCGCTTGTATGTAGAGTCTAAAGAAGACAACAAACTCGTGACCAGGACAAAGGAGAACAGACTCTCAATACAGGGAAAGGGCTGTTGGTTACCAGTGGGGACAGAGAAGGGGAGGGAGGCAGAGGGTGAAGAGAGTCAAACTATGACGTATAAAATAAGCTACAAGGATGTACAGCACAACGGGGAATATAGGCACTATTTTATAATAACGCTAAACGGAGTACATCCTTTAAAAATTCCGTATCACCGTATTGTTCACCTGTAACTTACATAATATTGTACAGCAACGACACTTCAGTTTTGAAAAAGGCACATGATCAACATTCTGGATCGTCACTTCCTACCCTTCAATTGAGAAGACAGGAGCAGGTTTCAGGGTCTAAGTATCAGGGAGTATTTTAGGACCAGGACATGGTGTACCGAACCCCTTAAGAATTATTATGCTACCAGTTACCTGAATCTCAGAGCAACTGTGACTTTATAAGCCTTAACATTCTGTTTCTTTCTTTTCTTTTTTTCACTGCCATAGGGCGTTAGTGATACAGTTGGCAAGCTTGTTGTAAGATCTATAGGATAGATACTGGCAGTATATCAGTGCTGATTTCCTGCTTTTGATAATTGCAATGTGGTTAATAAGGCAGGTTTTGGGAGGAGGAGGTCTTATGTCCACCACTCATTTTCCAACTTTTCAGAGAATAACATACTGTGCTTGAGACAGGGAGAATGGTGGAGCAAACGTGATTAACATGTCAATAGTTGGGAATCTCCTTGAGGGCTATGTGGGTATTCTTTGTATTATTTTTGCAGCTTTTGTGTAAGGCTGAAATTATCTCAAAGAGAGGAAAAAAAATAGCTATTTGAAATCATATGTTTGCATCTTACTTGACTGGTAGCCAGATGAATGAGTTTCCAGACCAAAATAAAGTTCTCTCTCCTCTCCCTCAAGGAAGTGCTAATTATGTTATTGGCTAAGCCTGATTCCAAACTCTTGACAGTTTCTGATCTGCAAGGTCAGGGGTGTTTCTGCTGCTCACCTGCAGCTGGAGCACCCCCCGCCCAACCCCTCCCCAACCTCGATCCCTCATCCTGGATGAGTGGAGCGTCATCCTGAAGTTTGTTCTATATCAACCAGGGACAAGGACAGAGACTTTGCTTGACCAGCAAGGTCTGAAGTAGGTGCATTCGCGGAGCCGGGGCGCAGTCACCTTGGGAAAGATCAGCTTTGACAAACAAGGTTTTAATGACACATTTGCTTGATGGACCAGTGCTGGGGCTGGATCGTGTTCCAAGGACCGGTCAGAACTTTTTGACTCTGTAACAAACCACTATTGATTATTATATTTTTCTGAAGAGTGAAAGATAAATATTGCAACAGCTCTCTGCAAACGTGGACTATATGTTCAGTTGTAAACAAAACTGGCTTTGCTATCATTTGCCTTACACCACTACTGGTTGGCGAGATGTTCCTCCTATTGCAAATGAAGGACTCTGGGAATGGCTTTAGGAGGTCACAGCCTGTCCCTAAGTTGTGGTCCAGCTAGAATTCAAGCATTTCCGCCAGACCCAGGGGAGCATCCTTTCTGATGGGCAGCGCCAGAAAATAAGGGAGAGGAGATTAGAGGTAAACTTGGTGTGACAGAAACACCCGAAATTCATACGTAGAAGAGAGAACTGCTCTTGGAGCTGCCGGGGTCATCCAGCCCTGGTTCTCATCCCATTAACCCTGGGTCCTCTCCTGTCTCTTCGACACACGCCCTCCATCAGGTGCGGTCCCCAAGTCTGGGGACTAAAGACAGAAACGGCTAATTTTACAACTCTGGGGGGTGGCATCAGAGTGCAAGGAAGCTCTTCGGGGAGCCGACAGAGAAGCGTGACCTGGAGGGGCGTGTGCGTGTTCTGTGCACGCGCTTCTTGTGTCATGGGATAGCACCGCCCAGCACAGCCTGTGGGTCCTGGGGGCCCAGTCCTGAGACCTCAGTGATGCTGCTGAGACCCCAGGCAGGCAGTGACTTAGGCTCGGGAAAGACCCCACACAATGGGCGCTGGCACCAGTGGACGAGGGTCCATGGGGTCCCAAAGAGTCGGACACGACTGAGCAACTTCACTTCACTTTACCTAATATCTATTAAAGCAGTGCAGAGATTCGGAGGCTGGGGTGCCCATCAGAATCACCCAGAGAATTGTGAAAATACATGTGCCTTGATCCCGTCCTAAGTCAGATTTCAGGACTTGGGATGAGATCAAAATAAGTGTGGGGCTCCTCTGGTAGCTCAGATGGTAAAGAATATGCCTGCAGTGCAGGATACCTGGGTTCAATCCTTGGGTTAGGAAGATTCCCCTGGAGAAGGGAATGGCTACCCGCTCCACTATTCTTGTCTGGAGACTCCCAGGGATAGAGGAGTCTGGCAGGACCATAGTCCACTAGGTTACAAACAGTCAGACACAACTGAGCAAAAATAAGAATAATTTTACGGAGATTTTAGCATTCATTTCGTTATTGAGTTCTCACAGTAAGCCATGTAATCCTATTACCCAATATAAAATGTATAATTATAATTGTATGATACTTCTATCTACTTGAAGCCTATAGTTATGGTAAAATTTAACACATGAATCATAAAAGGAAATTATAAATGATTGTAACACCATCGTGCATTGTGTAGCACTTTTTATTTTTGCAGGGCCCTTTTGGCGTCCCTTGTGGCTCAGCTGGTAAAGAATCTGCCTGCAATGCAAGAGACCACAGTTCGATTCCTAGGTGGGAAAGATCCGTTGGAGAAGGGATAGGCCCCACTCCAGTATTCTTGGGCTTCCCTTGTGGCTCAGCTGGTAAAGAATCTGCCTGCAAGGCAGGAGACCTGGATTTGCCCCCTGGGTTGGAAAGATCCCCTGGAGAAGGGAAAGGCTACTCACTCCAGTATTCAGGCCTAGAGAATTCCATGGACTGTATAGCCCGTGGGGTGGAAAAGAGTTGGACACACTGAGCGACTTTCATTTTCACTTTGCAACCATCATCCTGATTTGTTCCTTCAACAGTAAGCGGCTTGAAGAGTCCTTGGGCTGCTCCTTGGAAAAGAGACAACGGAAGGAGAAGGTACTGACGTGGAGAGAGCCTCACGGGAACAGACGCAGGTAATTTGTGCCACGCTTGAACATGGGCATCTAGACATACCTCTGGCATTTGGCCCAGTAACTACTTGTCTGTTTGTGCTAAACTCTTTTTCTCTTTTACGGGAAAATTGCAGCTGTTACAGTCAACTGCCTTTTTTTGGCATTATGTTCTATAATTTAAAAATATTTCCCAACCCCCCACACCTGTAGTCCGAGGCAGTCTCTGCCTGGCACCTAACGTCTTTTGAAATCTGTTCCCTTAGAATTCTACCCACAGGCGTGGCTCATTCAGTTCTGCCAGAAGGAAAACAGCTTGCCCCTATAACCTGCATCTTCCTGAGAACATACAGAACTCATCTGGGGGAAAGCTTTGCCTATTTAGTTGATGTTAGCCCTTGTTCTCTTAATAAGATTTAGACGCATCCGCAGGCCCATCTCTTCTCCTGTTAGCTGCCTGGCTGGCACAGATACTCTTACCACAGTGCTTGCATATTGTTGAAAATGTTCCCATAGAGTAGAAATGAAATTTGACTATAATTTATAGATTTGGGGACGAATATTTTTGGATTCAATATATCCATTTCCCATGACTATTTCTAGGAGAAGAAAAAGCAATAGAGACTTTGAACAATGGAATAAAACCAGAATGGCAAGGGAATAATCACCTTCATTTTTTCTTTATTAAATTTAAAGTGCAGTTTTGCTTCCATTCCCATTAAAAAGGTATGGCACTTAGTTGGTATTATTTTACATACATACAGCAAAACAATCAAGGATACATGATTATTTGATTCTTCTTTGTATAGGTGGTGAAAGTTTAATAATTCTGCTTTTAAGAGGAAATGCAAACTCTTCCTTGGTGGCTAAGGTGGTAAAGCATCTGCTTACAATGCAGGAGACCCAGGTTCAATCCCTGGTTTGGGAAGATCTCCTGGAGAAGGAAATGGCACCCCACTCCAGTATTCTTGCCTGGAAAATCCCATGGACGGAGGAACCTGGTAGGCTATAGTCCATGGGGTCGCAAAGAGTTGGACACGACTGAGCAACTTCACTTTCTTTCTTTGTTTAAGAGGAAAGGTTGGTATTTCTCCATAAAAACAATCAAGTTTCAGCAGTAGAGACTTAAGCACACAGGTGCACACAGAGTAAACAGAAATACTGCCCCCCGGCCCCATCTGATCCCCTGATGAGACTGGCTGATTCTCCCTCCAAAGGTCTATAACCCGTTTCCTTTTCTCCATCTCAGACGCGGTCTCCCTGGACACCACACACACGCCTAACCATGCCTGGGTCTCCCTTCGTCCACTCTCGTTGAATCCTCAGACCATCCGTTGTTTATATAGCAATCAAAATGAATCTCTGCCTTATTGTTTGTAGTAGAACATTTATTTTTTTATTTTAAAAAATATTTATAATTTTTTTTTTAATTTAAGATATGCTATGTGTTACTGACCTCTTCAGTTACAGAGTAAGTTGTAAGATATGGTTTTTACTTTTCCCTGGCACTGAGCTCTGGGTAAGATTGCAAATATATCTATGTACCTATAGATATAATATGGGCTTCCCAGGTGACTCACTGGTAAAGAATCTGCCTGCAATGCAGAAGCTGAGGATTTGATCCCTGGTTTGGGATGACCCCCTGGAGTAGGAAATGGCAACCCACTCCAGTATTGTTGCTTGGAGAATCCCATGGACAGAGGAGCCTAGTGGGCTACAGTCCGTGGGGTCGAAAACATTCGGACACGACTAAGTGGCTGAGGACCATAGATATAATATATATTTGAGTAGGTGCATATGTTTTTTATGCATATATTTCTCCCCTCTCTTAATTTCTCTTATTACTTTTGAATAAGGAGGATCTAAGCTCATTTTTGCACAAAATATATATCTTTAACAAGTTGATTTTTTTTACAAGTTGTTTTTTTAACAGACTGTAACCATCTGTCACTCAGTAAGTCTAAAAATCAGATATATTTTTTAGAAGAAAATGTAGTCATTTCTTGTAAGACCTTTACACCCCCAGAGGGATTTACAGGGATTTTGCTTCGAAGCAACACTGACCTCCGGTGGCCACGGAGTCTTATTAAACAGCTTTTCTTTTCTTTTTTTTTCTTCAGTTAAGTTCACCTTTTAAAAAAAAAAAAACAACTTTCCTTCTAATAATTTCTCTATCATGGTAATTTTTATTTTCAATCCACAAAATTTAACATAACTTTGTTGATGTGGTCAATCTGTCTCCTGTAATCTTCACACCAGCTGTCAGGGTAATTGCTATTTTCATCCCCATTGTATGGATGACGCTTGGACAGCAAGGAGATCCAACCAGTCCATCCTAAAGAAGATCAGTCCTGGGTGTTCACTGGAAGGACTGATGCTGATGCTGAAGCTGCAATACTTTGGCCACCTGATGCGAAGAACTGACTCATTGCCAAAGACCCTGATGCTGGGAAAGATTGAAGGCAGAAGAAGAGGGTGACAGAGGATGAGATGGTTGGATGGTATCATGGACTCGATGAACATGAGTTTGAGCAAGCTCCGGGAGTCAGTGAAAGGCAGGGAAGCCTGGTGTGCTGCAGTCCACGAGGTCCCAAAGAGTCGGACATGATTGAGCACACACGCCCACACAGGTACCCAGAGCTGGGATGTGAACGTTCTTCTTGGAGGACATGATTCAACCCACTCCAGGGTCTGTCTAACCACACAACCCCCGTTTCCTCTAAGCCATGCTGCCTCGTGTCCATTGCTTTAGTATTTGATGACACACTCTCCAGACTTGCAGCCGGATGTTCCTCAAGGCTTGTTGTTGTTCAGTCGCTCAGTCGTGTCTGTCTCTTTGTGACCCCGTGGACTGCGGCACGCCAGGATCCCCTGTCCTTCACTATCTCCAGGAGCTTGCTCAAACTCATGTCCATTGAGTTCGGTGATGCCATCCAACCATTTCATCCTCTGTCGTCCCCTTTTCCTCCTGCCCTCAATCTTTCCCAGCATCAGGGTCTTTTCCAGTGAGTCGGCTCTACTCATCAGGTGGCCAAAGCATTGGAGCTTCAGCTTCAGCATCAGTCCTTCCAATGAATATTCAAGAATCAGTCAATTGATATTCGATTGAGTTCCTTTAGAACTGACTGGTTTGATCTCCTTGCTGTCTTGTCCATCATAGTTCACAGCAGTAGTGGAAAAAAGCCCCAAAACTGAAGCAGCTAAAATAGCTAAATTGCAGTTGATTTGGGGATAGTAGGTTAAGGCTAACAAGATTGAAGAAAACAACTTTTGCGGCCCATTTTGAAAGTAATTCTTGAAAAATAATCAAATCAAGGTGTCACAGGTCTTATCAATCAAGTAAATGCTTTTATTAAAAAGATAAAACCTTAGCCCTGTGAGAGGAGCTTCGTGTTTGTACTGTCACTTCTGGGAAAGCTTTTAAGCTAAATCATCATGAGGTTTATAGCTTCTAGTCCTCAAGTTTCAGCAGATTCTTTGGCAACTTCACTTCAGGGCAAGTTAGAAATAGTGGAATTAATTCTGAGCACAACAAAGCCTGACTCAGACTTTCAGGATTCAATTTGCATTTTAAACCTTTGGTTTCTGTTTGTTTGCTTTTTTTTTTTTTTTTTTACTTGAGAATGTGATGGAGGACAGCTCTTTGAACTGAAATGATGTGCAGGGTAACTGGAGGCTGGCTGGGCAGGGGTGGGGGGCTCCGCATGGAAGGCTCCTCGAAGGACACTGAACTTTGGAGCTGTTTTTAAAGTGGATGGTTCCCCAAAGAGAATGAAGAGTCAACATATCTCAAGCTTAATGCTCCATTGAAGAGAAGCAGAGAGTGCTTTTTTCTTCAAATGACTAATCTGTGATGAGAAAATAAGGGAAGTAAAGACCTGACATCCCCTTCTGTTTGCCCTTCGATGCCTGTCCTTACGGCTTGGTGCTCTGTTTCTGGAAATGTTCTTGACCGTACTCCTCTTTTAAGATCTCTCCCCTCCGTTGTAAACTGTCCGAGTTCATCTTGATATCCCAGGAGGGTGGACATAGATTATTTCCTTGTTGCTGCAGTGGTCAAGAAAGGGCTCTTGTTGGTTTACCAGCAGCACCCCCTTGTGGCCTTTCTGTGCATGTCATCATTCTAAATTGTTGAAAAATTGCAAAGACAAGGAGAGGCTAAATTTCATTTCTAAACAATATTTTATTTTGTTTTTCAAGTTGTTAATTTAATTACTATTGCCGTCTCTTGCTGTCTCTGTTATCCTGCCTGTGAAAGGCAGGGGAACTGGTCTTCATTATTTGGGGCTGAAGTCTGTGGCTTGGTATGACCAGACCTCAGGTTCCTGTATGGTTCGAAGACATTTTATTAACAGTGGCCACTAAGTCAGTAGCAACAATCTGTGCCAAATCCTTGCATCTGATGTGTTTTTAGACATTTGAATAATTTAATTCTAAAAATACAGTTTTCTCAAGACTAAAATATTTTCAATTGTGTTATATTTCAAGGTATAGTGTTACTTTCATCTTTATATGAACTCAGACTTTTTATTAACTACTACTTGTGCAACACCTTATAAGCTCATACTCCACTTAAATTCTGTGTGACATTATTTGGAAATTAAGTTTTCTGAAAGCAAATTTCATATGTGAAAGCTGTAGACTCAGCAAATTAGGGCTACTGTAATTGTAACATTTCTTAAAAAAAAAAAAGAAAACCTCCGTGTTTTAAGTCAGAAAAAAAAAATCAGAATTAATGTATTTTCCATGATAGGAACATCTGGCTTTGAGCTTTGTTCTAACTCTAGGTATTTCAGTATTCTTAAGACCCTCACACAAAAAATGCTGCCTGGCCATTGAGATTCCTGGCTTCCACTGCAGGGACCACGAGTTTGATCCCTGGTCAGGGAACTAAGACACCACATGTCTCATGGTGGCGCCAAAAAAAAAAAAAAAGTGCTGCCTGGCAGCTTTTTATTTTGGGCATCGTCTTACTTTCCTGTCACTATGACCACTTTTCCGTCTGTCCCTCCAGTTTTGCCTATTTGAATACTTTCAGTGATCATTCAGAGATCATATAAAAACACAGTTTTGCTCAGACTGTAGTACATATTGCTTAGCTGTAGACATAACCAGATCTAGGGCAATTGATTTAGAGGCCCAAAACTTACTCGTGTGTGTGTGTGTGTGTGTGTGTGTGGCGTGAATAAGCATGCTTGTGTGCTCAGCTGCTTCAGTCCTGTCCAACTCTTTGCAACCCCCTGAACTGCAGCCTGCCAGGCTCCTCTGTCCTTGGGATTCTCCAGGCAAGAATACTGGAGTGGGTTGCCATTTCCTACTCGATAAGCATGCTTATATGTGTTTAAAAATCATGTTGTGCTTACATGTGTTTTGAACGAATATTCTGGAGAAATGGCGATTTCCTGAAGCAGTAAGTGTCATGTTGCTTTTCGTAAACTTTTGTCTTCAGTTTCTTTGTCTCTCACCTAAGCCATAGCTTTCTTCATTTTTTGGTAGTACCACTTGGCAGGCAGAACTTCCCTGACTAGGGATCGAAGCCATGCCCCCTGCAGCGGAAGCAGAGAGCTTCAACCACTGGACCATAGTTTTTAAATGATAGTTCAACTTGTTATCATCTAACTCTAGTTACTCTAAGAAGTGCTTTCGACGTGCCCCATGAACACTGTTTTGGTATAATTAACTGTAACTGCCACAGTAGCCTGTATCTTCAACAGAACATTTAGTGCGCTACCTGTGACCTTCTGGAGTTTGAACTATAGCATTATGCATCCCTGATTTATAGTCCATGATGACTATATTCATTTATGAGGAAACATCTTTCAAAGAAATTTCTAGACCTTTTTGAAAACTTTGTTTCTTCTAATTAATATACACTTCCCTTTGCTAGCTTGTTTGTTTGTTTACTTAAATTGTGCTAAAATTCACATAATATAAAATTACCATATAAACCATTTTTAAGTGTATTCACATCTTTGTTCAACAGTTGGTTCGGACTTTGTCCTATTATAACACTGAAACTCTGTACCCACAGCTGCCTCTCTCCGCACACATATGGGGGTTCTGTTCTTCATGGACCTCAAATGCTGTGAGGGCCAGGGATAGAGGGGAAGGGCCGTGACTCAGTAAGGGAGCTGCTGGGACAAAGGAGGGCATCAGGTGACGCTAAAAAACAAGCCAGTTTACATGATCGTGTCCCTTACAGCAGCTACTCTCCTTGGAAAGCAAATCAGTCTTATCCTCATGCGTGCTAAGTCGCTCAATTGTATCCAGCTCTTTCGGACCCTACGTACTGTAGCCTGCCAGGCTCCTCTGTCATGGGATTTCCCAGGCAAGAGTACTGGAGTGGGCTGCCATTTCCTCCTCCAGGAGATCTTCCCGACCCAGGGATCGAACTCACATCTCTTGCATCCTCTGCACTGGCAGGTAGATTCTTTATCGCTGTACTACCTGGGAAGCCTTATAGCTCTTAGTATCTTCTCATATTTTACATTTTCCTTATTGCTAAAGTTTACTAATTTTCACTCTTCCCTCTCTCTCTGCCCTCTAGACTATAAGCTCCATGAGGGCAGGGATATTTTTTTCCCTGTTTTGAGTGATACTGAATCAATATGTAAGTACTTGATTATGGCTGAACGTATAGCTGCTGCTGCTGCTGCTAAGTCGCTTCTGTCATATAGCAGCAGCCACTAAATATCTGTTAAATGATGAAATGAATAAATGGAGAGGATGAGGGAATTCCTTGGTGACCTAGTGATTAGCAATTTGTGCTCCCACTGCCAGGGGCCTGGGTTTGATCCCTGGATGGGGAACTAAGATTTTGTAAGATGCACAGTGCAACCAAAAAAGTAAAAAAATAAAAATAAAAAAGAAAGGGTGAGCTGAGCTAAGCTAAGAAAGGGCGACATGAGCTAAGTTCTACAGGGAAAGAGAGAAGGAAATAGAAATCTGTTCTTGCTTTGGGGTATATAACTGGGCCCCTCTCTCACTCCACTTAGAAACAATCACCCTAAACAATCTATGCCCAAATGCCACTGAAGACATGCGGGAAGACGGCATCTGGAGAGGAGCATCTCAGGGCCGCATGGAAACAGCAGCAAATGTAAGTCACACCAGTAACTTCCAGAAACAGTGGGCGTCGGAGGAGCCGAGGAGGGAAGTCAGTCTTGGAGGGAGAGGTGATAAGAAAGAGAGAAACAGATTAGTTTTTATTGATCAAAGAACTGGAATAATTGAATAAATGCCCAGGACAACACGAAAAACAGGCTGCTGGGTATTGCTCATTTAAAAAGAAGAGTAAATTACTTCATTCAAAAGAAGAGCTTTAAATATAGACAAAATTCCAGCAAGTTGAATGGTGCCTTTTTCCCCTGCTCATTTTGAAAGGTCACAGTGGTTCTAATTCCAATGTCCAATTACCAGGTGCCCTCAGCACAGCAAAGCAGAATCAACTCAATTTCAATCTCAGACATTTGCCTCACCTTTAACTAGCTTTGGTATGACTCACTGCAGTTTTCTCATCAAAAAGCTAATTTTAGGAGCAAAATGTCAAGAAAAGATGAAAAAGAAGAGCCTGGATTTGCAGAGGCTGTTTTTTTTTTTTTTTGCATTTGGGCTGCACTTCTAAGCTACCTTCAAATTGGTCACCCAGGAAGCCTGGCTGCTGTTTTCACTGTGCTCCACGGGAAGAGGAAACAAGACAGTCACCTATATTTGTTCATTTCCTAATCTCAAATGTAGGGTGGCTTTCTGTGCCAGTCTCTAAATTTTCACCTGATGGTCTTTCAAAGAAAATGTTCATTTGCAGACTTGGCATAATGAGCATGAAGTCTAGTGGTTCCTAAATCAGTTGTCCTATAAGAAAAGAAATACTCTTGGTCTGTGAAATCTAGGGAAGGAGGGAAAAAGCAGTTTCATTCTCTGGCCAGGTATTTCTGCTTTTTGCTACGAAAGAGGGACGATATGTTTAGTCCTCTGCATGATTATAACAAAACCATCAGCAAATCCTGTGATCAGGCCACATAAACCAGTGTCAGGGGTAGGGTGATTTCCTGAAGGGTCTTTGAGTGAGTGTCCTGGTTGTTTCAGGAAAGTTCAGATCCTAGAACACATTCTGTAGGCCCAACTAGATCCCTCCTGTCTAAGTCCTGGAAAACCTTCTTGAATCAACATGAAAATGACAGAATTGTTAATCAATTACCTTTTCATTCTTGAAAAGCCAGACTTCTCATCTAGAACTCACAGGCCTTTAACCACATTTAGGAAATGGCAACCCACTCCAGTATCCTTGCCCAGAGAATCCCATGGACAGAGGAGCCTGGCAGGTTGCAGTCCATGGGGTCGCAAGAGTCGGACACGGCTTAGCGACTAAACCACACCACCACACCACACTCTTCTGTTTGATCCTGTTTGATCCCAAAGGCAAAGGCCACCCTGGTTTGTGAGCCAAGATAGGAGCCAGGAGAAGAGTCCTCTCTTTGCCCTGTCACTTCAAGAAATTATTCTGTATTTACTAAGTTATTCTACCGATGAACCAGAGGATAGCAATTTAAATAAATTACAAATGCTTGATTTTTTTTTCCCCTCAATGTAGACTGTCATTATCAGCAGGCATCGAGAGTGCAAAATAGTAATAAATCCAGAGAGATGTGAACTGGAGGCAGGCCAGGTCTCCCTGCAGCCAGGCCCAGAAGGTTGGGGGGCGGGGCAGTACTTGACTGTGGTCACTTTGAGCCCAGCACCGCTGACAGCAAGCTTTCAGATAGGAGGGCTCCACAAAGCCTGGGGTTCTGGGGTGGGTCGGTGGGGAGGGGACCGACACCTGGGAAGGGGCAAGGCCTGTTTCTACACCAGCCCACTGGGCCCCACGTGGGCCTGTGTAGGGGTGTCAGGTGGCTGTGTTAAACCTACCCCCTCCCCAAACCCATGTATCTGCCTCCTGCCTTAGTTCCCTTCTCCCGGCGACTTGCGGGATTGGGCCATCTGGCCCTGTTAATGACCTCGCTTGACCCTAAGTGAGTGGCTCCCATAAGGTCTATATTTTAGCCATTCTTTTGGGCTGCAGGCCCCGGAGCCTCTGGATCACTGTGGGCCGGTTCTTGCCTTAAAAAAAAGAAGAAACCTGTCTGTCCCCCAATAAAACCTTTTTAAGCCACAGAAATCAATCCAAGATGACGACTCATGCTACTGCCCCAAACACACTTTGTCCCCTGAAGGCTGCTGACCCCTAAGACAGCCCCCGCGCCCCACAATCATTCCAGGCCACCTGCTAAGACCCCTACATTGCTCGGCCTGGAACCAGGGGACCTCAGTGGGGGAGGTGGTCTGGGAAGCCTGCCCCCGAGGCCGTGCTGGGCCCCTGGTCAGGTCTGGCACGCAGTCCCGGAGGCCGGGGCTGGTCAGTTACGAGGCGGCAGGTCTGCCTGGGAGGAGCGGGCCGCAGGCGGTAATGGGCAGCCCGGGCGTGGACACCACGAGGACCTGGGCGGGGAGGTGGTGCTGGCGGGCCACCGAGGCCTCCAGGCCTGAGCAGGGGCTCCAGGCTGGCTCCATGGATGCCCTGCGCCCCAGGCCCAGGAAGGCGGCCAAGAAGCGGCGCCAGACCTTGCACCGCGACGGACTGGACGTGATGGGGCCCCGGAGCTGCACGTGGAGACAGCGCGGGGCGGCCTGTCCCTGCCGGTGGAGACCTGGGCCCTGCGTGGGTGTGGAGCCAAACCCCCGCCTGGACCTTGGACTGGCCCTGGGGTCCACAGACTGAGGCCAGGCCTGGCGCCCAGGGTGGGCTCACTGTCACCGGGCACCGGGGGGTCACCTCCTTGAGAATCCGGGCGCGATCCTGGCGCAGCGCGTCCTGCGCAGGCCCACCCGCGCTCCGCGTTCAAAGCATCTGAGACACTTTGCAAGTCAAGTGACTTCCTTGGCAAAGGGACACTCCCGCCCCCCAAGCCCAGGAAGCAGGCCAGTGGCGCTGGTGGTGAGCTCTCCCATCCCTGTCTCAGGTAGGTGTGTGTGGGCATCGGCAGGTGTGTTTGGGGGGTGCAGGTGGGGCTGTGTGCGAGGGGGCGTGCCAGAGCATTTTGGCTTCCTGAGTGCCTTCAGGTGTGTAAGGCAGAGATGGGCGGGCAGAGAGATACAGTCGTAGTTCCAGAATCGCTTTATTTTTCATTGTAAGAATACAGATTGGAAGCCCATGTATGGCAGGAGCAGGGCCTCCTTCCAGGGCCGCAAAGGGGACCCAGGTGTAACTCTGCCATGAATTGTGGGAGGAGACACCCTGCTGAAAATTCTGTTGGGAAAGGGCCCTGGGGCAGAGAACAGAAGGGAAAGGAACCCAGGAGGACTGCTCTGCCACGTGGCTCAAATTTGGGTTTGAAGGTTTCATGGTGGTCCTGGTAATTTCCAGGTTGTTTCCGGTGAATCACTGACTCAGGGTTCCTCCTGAGGTGGATTCCAGCCAGGGGGTTCTGGGAGGTGGGTAGGACCTGGAGTCTCCTCTCTCCTTTGGATCCTTTCCTGAATTCTTCTGGTTGGTGGTAGCTTGTTACTTCCATGTTCATTACCAGGACCTCCTGTTGTTAAGATAACTCATGCAAATAGCTACTATCTTGCCTTGCCTGGTCGCTGGAGGTTTCAATCTTTCTGGTAACACATGGACTATTTTATGCCTTTGGGGAAAAGAGATATGTCTATTATTTTGGGAGAATATTTTAGGCCCTGCAACGTGACCAACAGCTAAAGAATCTAGCCTTTTGCAAAGAGGTTAAACTTACCTTAAAAAAATAACTTTGCCAGCTTCCTATTCTACTTGTTTGGACATTTTATTACAGGATTAGGGCTGTTCCCTCTTGGAATGGAAAATTACATACCGCTCCCCCCATTATTTCCCTGAACATTCATCATAATATGCTATTTATGACCTGGGTAGGAAATGGATGCCATCCATCTTGTTTCAGAAAGTTCAAAATGCTTTAGGATAGAGTGTCAAGGATGGAGCTATCCTTTGTGGAAGAAATTCTGGAAGGATATTAAGCTGTTCAGGGGGGGCTTCGCAGGTGGCACTCCTGGTAAAGAACGCACCTGCCAATGCAGGAGACATAAGAGACGGGGGTTCGATCCCTAGGTGGGGAAGAGCCCCTGGAGAAGGAATTTGCAACCCACTCCAGTATTTTTACCTGGGAAATCCAATTGACAGAAGAGCCTGACAGGCTGCAGTTCATGGGGTTGCAGTCAGAGATGACCGAGCACGCATGTGCACATGCATATTAAGCAATTCAGCCAGTTCTTTCCCCTGAATCCATTTGAGCTGGGACGTCCGTCTTCTCCTGCCCTTGGACGTCAGCGCACCTGGACTCAGGCCCTTGGAGTCAGAATGAGTTCCACCTGGTCTCCAGCTTACAGAAAAGTAGGTGGTGGGACTTCTCAGTCTCCGTAGCTGCATGGGCCGGTGGCGCCTGTGGTCAAGGGCCCACCTGCCAATGCAGGAGACGGAAGAGACACAGGTTCGATCCCTGGGTGGGGAAGATCCCCTGGAGGAGGGCATGGCAACCCACTCCAGTGCTCTTGCCTGTAGGATCCCATGGACAGAGGAGCCTGGCAGGCTACAGTCCACGCGGTCACCAAGCGTCGGACACGACTGAAGGGACTTAGCACTACGTGTGCCTGCAGGTGTGACGGTTTCTCTTCTCTGGAGAGCCCTGACGGATACACTGACGGTCCTCCCCGGCTCACGACAGAAAGGCCCCCAGTCGTGTCCGACTCTTAGCGACCGCATGACTGTAGCCCGCCAGGCTCCTCTGTCCGTGGGATTCTTCTGGCAAGACCACTGGAGTGGATTGCCATTTCATTCTCCAGGGGATCTTCCTGACCCAGGGATTGAACCCCCATCTCCTGCATTGCAGGCAGTTCCTTTACTGATTGAACCACCAGGGAAGCCCAGATATGAGAAGGGGGGAGAAAAAAATTTAAAAAACTGAGAACACGGAGAAGAAACGCAGTTCATAATTTTGACCACATGTAGGCCTTGCATTATTGACTAAGTGACAAGTCATGCAGAGTGTCACAATTTCTCAGGAAGGAAAAAGCTAGAGATAATCATTTTTGTTCTCCGAAAAGTTAAAAATGTGACTGACTGAGGTGGATTAATGACTTTTTTTTCAACCCACTCTTAATTTAAAATGACGTCTCTTGCCATGGTTGAGTGAGCTATCCATTTAATAAATTGGAGGGTTCAGGCAGCTTGCTCTCAGTGTGTTATTCCTAGTTAACAAATTAGGTGATTCTGAACATATTAACACTTGAACTTTATCCTAATGAATCTTCAGATAGTTGCCAAATGTGACTAAGAACTTACAGATGAATAAAGAATTCTCAGCTTGTTGTCTTGGAAAATTTTATTTTAATGAATAGACACAGCTCAGAATGTCTATTATCAACATACAAACACTGCCAAGTTCTTTTTTAAAATGTCATCATTACAAAAGTTTAATGTTTTAATATGAAAATGTCACATTAAATCTTCCTCCACATTAATAAGTCACCATATCTGTTAGCACTAGGCAAGGCACTGAAGAAATGCAGTGAATAAGAGTTGCAGGATTTTTCTTCTTTTTGGTTTTTGGGAAAACTTTATGAAAAATACATTCAAAAGAAAGTGTAATACATCTGTGTGGCACTTTTTAGTAACCTCATGTTGTATTATATTACATCACTTAATCCTTACGACAGCACTATATGTTTTGGAGGGTGAGAGTTTATACCATTTTAGGGGTGAGAAAATGTGGATTCAAAAGCTTAAATGACCTGAATCAGGGCACACAGGCAGTAAATGAAAATTCAGGGTCTGACATCAAGGTTTTAATAGACCTTGCTTCAGCATCCTCTTCATAACACTGGTGATGCTTTTTTAAGGTTAACCATAAACCCACTTTATTTATTTCTTTTACAGAATATTCCTAGTGTTGGAATGCCCATGGCTGCCACGGATATATGTTGCTGCTTATGTTTAGACCACAGACCTTGTGAACTGAAAAGCAATAAAGCAGGAGCATTGTTCTCTTACCCAGCTCTCTGTGCTCCAGGCAGCGGTGAATCACTGTGGATTCATAGTAATGCTGATCTTACCTGGGATGTTTTTACAGTTCTGCGAGTCTGTAAAGAAAGTGAAATGGTGAAAAGAAAAAAAAAAATGTTACAGGCTGGTAAAGTTTTATTTCAGCTACAGGGCTGCTGTAAAAATTGCTCTTTGTTTTCTGATGTATCCCTTGCCTGGGAATGAGCAATTTATGTGTATTCAGTTTTTGTGGAGGTGACTGTCTCCCTTTGAAGACAGCCTAGTCTGTTCATGTGTCAGCTCTCAACTGGGGGACGGGTGTTAATTCTTCTTCTTTTTTTAAAAAAAATTATTTATTGGAGGTTAATTACCTTTAATAAGCACAGCAGTATTGTGATGGTTTTTGCCATACATCAGTATGAATCGGCCATAGGTATTCACATATCCCGTCCATCTTGAATCCCTCTAATCCTCTGGGTTGTCACAGAGCACTTTTTTTTGAGTGTGCTGCATCATACATCAAACTGGCAGTGGTTAAGGGTGTTAATTCTTTCGCTAGCAGCAAGCCAAGACAGAAGGAAAACAGAGGCTGCTGGGATAGGCATGTAGGGAAGTCGGCCTCATCTGGATCCAGCCAAGCCTCAAGCTAGGCAAGCCCAATTCTACCTTCCAGCCACACCACAAACTAAGAGCAGCAAAGGAGTAGGGGTCTCCCAAGGTGTTGCATTTCCACGTTGGCCTGACACACGGTCTGGGTCTTTGACATCCTGTTCTCTTGGTCATCTGTTCTAGCTGATGAAGTTCAGAGTTGCTAGCAGCATCCATGCGCTTCCTGGCTTGGCTGGAGGTCATCTCTTTATTATTTTCTGATGTGACTGGTCAGGTAGGGGAGGAAACTCTCTGCCTCTGGCTCCTAGGTTTGATGCTGGGTCTTTGGAATAAACAGAGGGCAGATCAACTTGCGAAAAGAAATCCAAATTTATTCATTTTTAATATTAAATATATTGGGAAGTCACAGGGGAAAAAAATGAATATCCAAAAAAGCATTAAAATTTGAGAGCATGTTCCCATCTGTTAGGGGAAGAGGTTTTTAGTAACTTGTTTAGTCATTAAATCGTGTCAGACTCTTTGCGGCCCCTTGGAGTGTAGCCCGCCAGGTTCCTCTGTCCACGGAATTCTCCAGGAAAGAATCGTGGAGTGGGTTTGCCATTTCCTCCCATGGGATCTTCCTCACCCTGGGATGGAACCCTCCTTTCCTGCTTGGCAGGTGGATGGGCTGAGCCACCAGGGAACCCCTTTAGTAACTTAGGGGAGAGTAAGTGACTTTTTGGCAAGATGAATGGGCTCTTTCCCCGCCCCCCCCACAACCTCCCCAGGAGGGCATTTTTTCACAGCTGATCTCCTTTAGGGAATCTGTTTTTAGGCAGAGGAGGGGAGTTCAGAGACAGCCTCACCCAGCACTGGGCGGTTTTTCAAGAGCCTTCAGCTCAAAATGATCAATATACTTGAGCGGAGTGTTTTGGCGCGGCGTGTCCTGAACTCTTGCGTTCACAGCAGAGATTAGTGCACGCTGCACTCAGTTCCGCCTCCTGCAGGCGCATAGCGGGGGAGGGGAGGGGTAGATATGGAGGTCGTCGTATCTCAGGGTCTGGCGGCTCAGGCAGGGCTAAGCGGATGGAGGCGGGGCCGCGGGCGGGGCGGGGCCGCGGGAGGTGGCGGGGCCACAGATGGGAGGAGGGGCTGGGGCGGGGTTGAGGGCGGGGCCGCAGGTTGGAGGTGGGGCTGGGGCTGGGCCGCAAGTGGGAGGCGGGGCTGAGGGCGGGAAGCATATTGGGGCGGGGCGGTGGCGGGGCGGGGCGGTGGCGGGGCCGCAGATGGGAGGCGGGACCGCGGGCGGGCGGGCGGGAGGCGGGACCGCGGGCGGGCGGGCGGGAGGCGGGGCTTCTGGCCAGAGGCCAGCAACGGTGTGCGGGACGCAGAGATCCGCAGAGGCGAGCTAGCGGGCCCGGTCCTCTCCCCGCTGTCCTCCCCCAGCCCGTCAGCTATCTCCGGATTCCATCCCTCAGTAGTCGGGTGTACTATTGATAATTCGGTTGGTTCAGTCGCTCAGTCGTGTCCGACTCTTTGCGACCCCATGAATCGCAGCATGCCTGGCCTCCCTGTCCATCACCATCTCCCGGAGTTCACTCAGACTCGCTTCCATCGGGTCAGTAATGCCATCCAGCCATCTCATCCTCGGTCGTCCCTTTCTCCTCCTGCCCCCAATCCCTCCCAGCATCAAAGTCTTTTCCAGTGAGTCAACTCTTCGCATGAGGTGGCCAAAGTACTGGAGTTTCAGCTTTAGCATCATTCCTTCCAAAGAAATCCCAGGGTTGATTTCCTTCAGAATGGACTGGTTGGATCTCCTTGCAGTCCAAGGGACTCTCAAGAGTCTTCTCCAACACCATATTGATAATTACGGCCTGCCAACCGCACCAGGGTCTCCGTCCGGCCCCAGCTGTGTCTGAAAGGGCAGCGAGGGGTGGGTGGGGGACGATGCACAGAGCTTTTCTTTGAGGCTGCCCTAAAATCCAGAAGGGTCTGTGTGGAAGTGACCGAGGGGACGAAGCAGAGCAGGGCGGTGGGACTGGATCCGGCGGAAGACTGTAGTCTTGGGATGGAAGAGAGACTGGGACGGTGGCTGGCAGATATCACATGCAGAGATTTTACTTTGCGGTGGGGATAAGAGGCATTACTGGCAAGCTGATCCTTAAAATAGTAATTGATATTCTACCAACATGTAGATAGAATTTGTTACTCATGTCAAGTGCTAGGAGATGCTAGAATGTATTTTAGAGGAAATTTTTTCCTGACACTAATATTGTTTCCTAATACTACTTTTAGTGGAGTTCCTATCTTCCTTAAGAACTTTTCTATTTTTCTGATTATAAAATGAGTATACTCTTTTTATAGAGTACTTGAAAAATGCACATAAGTATAACAAAGAAAACAAAATCACCTATAATCCACACAAAATTTTTTTCATTGTTAATATTTTGGAGTATTGTCTTACTATTTTTGAAACACATATGTATAATATATATATATATATAATATTTGAGACATCCCTGGTGGCTCAGAGGTTAAAGCGTCTGCCTCCAATGCGGGAGACCCGGGTTCGATCCCAGGGTCGAGAAGATCCCCTGGAGAAGGGAATGGCAATCCACTCCAGTATTCTTGCCTGGAGAATCCCATGGACGGAGAAGCCTGGTAGGTTACAGTCCACGGGGTCGCAAAGAGTCGGACA
Source organism: Oryx dammah (assembly GCF_014754425.2). Taxonomy (NCBI): domain Eukaryota; kingdom Metazoa; phylum Chordata; class Mammalia; order Artiodactyla; family Bovidae; genus Oryx; species Oryx dammah. The sequence continues at coordinate 54,638,309 of NW_024070206.1, forward strand.
CGACTGAGCGACTTCACCTTACCTTTTACCTTACATACAGAGAGATCGCTAGTCTTTCCCATTCTATTGTTTTCATTTATTTCTTTGCATTGATCAATGAGGAAGGCTTTCTTCCTCTCCTTGCTATTCTTTGGAGCTCTGCATTTAAATGGGTATATCTTTCCTGTTTTCCTTTGCCTTTAGCTTCTCTTCTTTTCTCAGCTATTTGTAAGGCCTCGTCAGACAACCATTTTGCCTTTTTTGTTTCTTTTCTTGGGATGGTCTTTATTGCTGCCTCCTGTACAATGTCATGAACCTCTGTCCATAGTTCTTCAGGCACTCTGTTTATCAGATCTAGTCCCTTGAATCGATTTGTTACTTCCACTGTATAATTGTAAGGGATTTGATTTAGGTCATACCTGAATGGTCTAGTGGTTTTTCATACTTTCTTCAATTTAAGTCTGAATTTGGCAATAAGGAGTTCATGATCTGAGCCACAGTCAGCTCCTGGTCTTGTTTTTCCTGACTGTTTAGAGCTTCTCCATCTTTGGCTGCAAAGAATATAATCAATCTGATTTCAGTGTTGACCATCTGGTGATGTCCATGTATAGAGTCTTCTCTTGTGTTGTTGGAAGAGAGTGTTTGCTATGACCAGTGCATTCTCTTGGCAGAACTCTGTTAGCCTTTGCCCTGCTTCATTCTGTACTCCAAGGCCAAATTTGCCTGTTATTCCAGGTATCTCTTGACTTCCTACTTTTGCATTCCAGTCCCCTATGATGACAAGGACATATTTTTTTGGTGTTAGTTCTAGAAGGTCTTGTAGGTCTTCATAGAACTGTTCAGCTTCAGTTTCTTCAGCATTACTGGTTGGGGCATAGACTTGGATTACTGTGATATTGAATGGTTTCTCTTCAGGAAACTTGGAGATACCAAAGGAACATTTCATGCAAAGATGGGCTCAATAAAGGACAGGAATAGTATGGACCTAACAGGAGCAGAAGATATTAAGGAGAGATGGCAAGAATACACAGAACTATACAAAAAAGATCTTCATGACCCAGATAACCACAATAGTGTGATCATTCACCTAGAACCAGACGTCCTGGAATGCAAAGTCAAGTGGGCCTTAGGAAGCATCACTATGAACAAAGGCAGTGGAGGTGATGGAATTCTAGTTGAGCTATTTCAAATCCTAAAAGATGATGCTGTGAAAGTGCTGTACTCAACATGCCAGCAAATTTGGAAAACTCAGCAGTGGCCACAGGACTGGAAAAGGTCAGTTTTCATTCCAATCCCAAAGAAAGGCAATGCCAAAGAATGTTCAAACTACCACACAATTGCACTCATCTCACCCCCTAGCAAGGTAATGCTCAAAATTCCCCAAGTCAGGCTTCAACAGGATGTAAATGGTGAAATTCTGGATGTTTAAGCTGGTTTTAGAAAAGGCAGAGGAACCAGAGATCAAATTTCCAACATCCATTGGATGGTCAAAAAAGCAAGAGAGTTCCAGAAAAACATGTATTTCTGCTTTATTGACTATGCCAAAGCCTTTGATTGTGTGGATCACAACAAACTGTGGAAAATTCTTCAAGAGATGGGAATACCAGATCACCTGACTTGCCTCCTGAGAAATCTGTATCCAGGTCAAGGAAAAACAGTTAGAACTGGACATGGAACAGCAGACTGGTTCCAAATTGGGAAAGGAGTATGTTAAGGCTGTATAGTGTCACCCTGTTTATTTAACTTCTATACAGAGTACATTATGTGAAATGCCAGGCTGGATGAAGCACAGGTGGAATTAAGATTGTCAGGAAAAAGATCAATAACCTCAGATATGCAGATACCACCACCCTTATGGCAGAAAGCGAAGAACTAAAGAGCCTCTTGATGAAAGTGAAAGAAGTGAGTGAAAAAGTTGGCTTAAAACTCAACATTAAGAAAACTAAGATCATGGCATCTGGTCCCATCACTTCATGGCAAATAGATGGGGAAACAATGGAAACACTGACAGACTTTATTTTTTGGGCTCCAAAATCACTGCAGATGGTGATACAGCCATGAAATTAAAAGAGGCTTGCTCCTTGGAGGGGGAGCTATGACCAATCTAGACAGCATACTAAAAAAACAGAGACATCACTTTGCCAACAAAGGTCCATCTAGTCAAGGCTATGGTTTTTCCAATAGTCATGTATGGATGTGAGAATTGAACTATAAAGAAAGCTGAGTGCTGAAGAACTGATGCTTTTGAATTGTGGTATTGGAGAAGACTCTTAAGAGTCCCTTGGACAGCAAGGAGATCAAACCAGTCCATCCTAAAGAAGATCAGTCCTGAATATTCATTGGAAGCGCTGATGCTGAAGCTGAAACTCTGTTACTTTCTCCACCTGATGCGCAGAACTGACTCATTGGAAAAGACCCTGATTCTGGGAAAGATTGAAGGCAGGGGGAGAAGGGGATGACAGAGGATGAGATGGTTGGATGACATCACCGATTTGATGGACATGAGTTTGAGTAAACTCCAGGAGTTGATGATGGACAGGGAAGCCTGGTATGCTGCAGTCCATGGGGTTGCAAAGAGTTGGACATGACTGAGCAATTGAACTGACTGACATACATAGAGGTTAGATTTTGTTTTTTTAATTGAACAACTTTACTGAGGTATAATGTATATATTATAATGCCCACCCTTTGTAAATGTAGAATCAGATTATTTTTAATAAATGTATAGACTTGTACAACAATCACCACAATCCAGTTTGAAAACATTTCCATCCCTCCAAGTGTAACCTCTTGCTCATTTGCAGTTAATTCTTGTCTCCACTACCACTTAACCCTAGGCCACCACTGATGTGCTTTCAGTCTTTATAAATTAGCCTTTTCTGGACATTTCAGATAGGTGGAATCATACAATGTTCAGCCTTTTGTGTCTGGCTTCGTGCATGTAGCATATGTTTTTGTTGTAGTGTGTTGCAGCAATAGCTCATTCATTTAAATTATCAGGATAACCATCCATGGTATGAATTTGCCACATCTTGTTTACCCATTCATCTGTTTTCGGTTATTATGAATGCTGTTGCCGCAAACGCTCATGTGCATGTTTTCATTTGGGTTAAATCCCAGAAGTTGAATTGCTAGGTTGTGCAATACATTTATGTTTTAAGTTTTTAAGATACCACCAGACTGTTTTCCATGGTGGCTGCACCGTTTCTCATCCTTACCAGCATCGTGTGAGGGTTCAGGTTTGTGCATATGCTTCCTGGCACTTGTCATCGTCTATTTTATTGACAGTAGTCATGCTGGTGTGGACTGGTTCTCATTGGGGTTTTTAAAAATAAAGAGAATTTCCTCAGGGGCAGCTTTTCCCGTACTCTTTAACCGTTTGTGTATCTTCCATGCTGAGATGTCTGTTCACATCTTTTGCCCATTGAGTACTAGGTTCTTTATTCTGAATGTAATTCATGTTATCAGGTATATGATTTATAAAAGTTTTATTAATTTTTTTCCTTTATGGATTATGCTTTTGGTGTTGTACTTGAGAGCGTTTTGCCCTACCCAGGGTCACTACAATTTTCTCTTTTATTTTCTTGTAGAAGTTTGATAGTTTTATCGCTTGCAGTTAAATGTATAATCCAGTTTGAATTAATTTTTATGTATGGTGTCTGATAAGGTTTTCAGTTTTGTATGTGTGTGTGTGTGGCTATTCAGTTGTCTCAGCACCATTTGTTGAATTGCCTGGGCACATTTGTCAGAATTCAATTGACCATGAATATAACAGTTTATTTTGGGAATTTCAGTTTGGATGCATGGATCTGTGTGCCTGTCTGTATGCCAGGACCATGCTGTCATGTTATGATGACTTTATAATCACCGTGGAACTGGGTAGCATCTGTCCTCCAACTGTGATCTTCTTTTTCAGAATTGTTTGAGGTCCTTTGCATTTTAAGAACATATACTTAGGATCAGCTTATGAATTCCTACCACAAAGCTGGTTTTTTTTTGATAGGGATTTCATTGAATTTACATATTTGTATTATCAGAGTATTTTCCCATGTTTTTATGGTGCTGATACTTTTAGCTGGGATAGTCTTGGAGTCCTTTCTTGGAGCAAGAAGGGAGCTGGGCTAGATTACCCTTCAGTTTCCCTCTTCATCTTGGTATTCACTCAGTTTTTGCCCTACACTGTATATATTTGCAAGAGAGATATGGGTCTTCACGACTGAGAAACTGGGGCCTGAATTTGTCAGTTGCTAGACAGAGTTCTCTCTGGCAGGCCCTAGGCTCACTGGAGGAGGCTGGGTGGCAGAAGCAGCCCTGGAGGCTGGCCATCACGTGGCTGGTCAGTCAGTTACCAGGGGCGATCACTCCTTATGCCCCGAGAGTGTAGGTGGCCACGATGACACCGAGACGTGCCGTGTTACTCAGCGGGCCAGGCAGGCCGCAATAGATGCCAGGAAGGCATCTGGCAGACTTGGGGAGGGAGGCGAGGTCCCTGCCATCTCCTGACGTCAAGGTCTGTGGGCGGCAGTGCCCGATGCTGATGGAATTCCGCACACGCAGCACCACAGCGGACTCTCTGGCTTCTCCCGGATCAAATGGTTCATGGTGGGGTTTACAGCCCTCACTGCTGATGTTATAAGGTTAGAGGCAGTGACCCTGGGAGAGTTTATACACTCCATTTAAATTTTTATTGTTTCATGAAATGGGAATTGTTTTCTGCCAGTCAGTAAAGCAGCGGGTATCCTGGTGTATAATGTGAATAGACTATTACTGTTTGTTATGGCCATTTAACTGCAGGGCAGTCTTATTAGTGGGGATTTCAGAACCACAGGACTTTTGCTAGCCTCGGGGCTAATTCTTTATCCAAGTCAGCACCAACGCTCTTACACAGAACAGGTTATGGCCGCTTCAGAAGGAGATGCAAGTTCAAAGTCTCTGAAGTTTAAAACATGGTAGAAAGGAACTGAGAGAACCAAGATCTGAGCAATCAGGAAGTTCAGGGGAAACGTGCCTGAGACATGAGCCAAGCAATCAGATGTTTCAGGACACAGTGGCACAGCCATCCTGGCAGGTGAAAGAAACATTATTGAAGAAATCAGCTAAAATCACAGAGGAGAAGCACAGTGCTTATGGCAAAAATCCTCACTAGTTTAGGGGCGGAAAAATGATCGATGGTTTCCCTTGAATGTTATGAAAAAAGTACAAACCATCCTGAATATTCCCAAGTCCCTATCCAGACTGAGCAGAAGTCCTATTGAAGCTTATGTGAAAGAGCAGGTTATAAAAGGATCATAAGCTGACTTTGGAAGGCCAGGAAAACATCCTCATTATACTGGTGTGGTACCATCTGAAAGTGATGTTACGTTCTGGATCATGGATCCAATTAATGCAGAGTTGTCATCCTCAGCTGGGAGCGGGGAAAGTGGAGTCCTAAACTGGTGAAGGTAGGAAACGATACCTTTCTCAAAGGTGACGTGTGGCATCGAATAATATTGTGGGTAAAGAAGTTTTGTAATGGGAATGGACCAGAGGGGTATGTGTGTGCGTGGGGCGGGGGGAGAGATCTCCAATTATTCTTTGTGCTTTTTTAAAAAATTGGCTGTGCCCATGATTCAATATCTTAGTTCCCTGACAAGGGATTGAACCTGGGCCCCGAGCATTTGGAGCACAGAGTCTTAACACCTGGATGGCCAGGGAAGTCCCTCTTTTTGCTTCTACTCCAGTTAGGTAGTGCTGGTTCCCCCTGCTGTACTTCTTGCTTCTTCCGGAGCACTTACCACCTTCAAGTATGCTGTTATTTACATGTTTATGATGTCTGTTGTCTGTATCTTCCCCATTCGAATGTAGAGGGCAGGAGTCCTGCTTTGCGTTATTCACTGACAGATCCCAAGCACCCAGATCAGTGAAGGCGCACAGCACCCAGTACATGATAGACTGAATGAGTAAAGACGCGGAAGGGAGGAAAAGGAGGATTCCTAGCCAAATAGGGAAGTAAAAGTTGTGACTTCTTACTGCTGAAGGGAGATGGTAGCACAGTAGGGGAGTGGGGTTTTTCCATCCCCGCTCAAGCTGGGTCTTGTCGGCTTCGGTCTGGAGAGAAGCATCTCCCTCCACAGCGGGTCTCAGTGGTTCAGATGGAACAGCACAGATGGGAACAGTCCTGGGCAACCCAATCTGAGGAGCAGCCCTGTGTTGTTTCAGAAGTAATCTACCCACCCTTTAAAAATCCTTTAGACTATGTTGCCAAAACTCAATCACAATGCTCATTTGAAACATAGTATTAGTCCTTATTTTCAGTCCACTGGATTTTTAAAGAACTTCAGTTTGCCAGGTCAATATTTAAAATCCATAGGCTTTAACTAATGTAAACAAAGGTCCAAAAAAGTGGCAAGTGCGAAGTTTGCCTACCAAAGTGGGATGTTCCCTGCAAGCTCTTAAGGAGTGGGGTTTGTGAATAACTGATTTGTTTTACTGAAAACCTAAGCATCAGAGAGGGCTGGTAATTTCCTTAGAGTCACACAGTTACTAACTGGTTATAATTGGTGGCTTTTCCAAAGAAGTTTGAATCGCAGGAGAGTCCATGTTCAAATCCCACTGAATGTGCAAATGAACGGGGCCTTGAGGACACTTGATGGGATTTCCTCATTTTAGAAATTAAGACACACACACAAAGTGTATTAGTCTGAGTTCTACAGAGAACTAGAACATAAGAGTGTATGTATGTATATCTACATATACATATATTTTAAAAAAGCTTCCCTGTAGCTCGGATGGTAAAGAATCTGCCTGCAGTGTGGGAGACCTGGGTCGATCCCTGGGCTGGGAAGATCCCCTGGAGAAGGGAATGCAATCCACTCCAGTATTCTTGCCTGGAGAATTCCATGGAGAGAGGAGTGGGCTACAGTCAATGGAGGCACAAAGAGACGGACATGTCTGAGCAAATAACACTTACTTATACATATACATATGGACATAAATATATGTACACATACATATGTATTCTTATAATTTCTTACATATATTATTTAATAACCTAATTTGTTATTTATTTTCATAGACTATAACCTATTTATTATAATATAAACTTAATATTGTGATTCCTTAGACTGTAGCCCGCCAGGCTCCTGTATCCATGGGATTCTCTAGGCAAGAATACTGGGGCGGCTTGCCATTTACTTCTCCAGGGGATCTTCCCGATCCCAGGATTGAATCCATGTCTCCTGCATTGCAGGCAGATTCTTTACTGTCTGAACAACCAGGGAAGTATATAATTTCTTATATGTTTACTATATTAATAATATAATTTGTTATTTATTTTCATAGGCTGTAACCTATTTATTATAATGTAAATTGTTATTATACATATATGGATATTTATTATGAATTATTATATTTATTACTTGTATACAAGGCAAGCTGGAGACAGAGGAGTAGTCCAATCCAACTCCAAAGGCCTGAGAACCAGAAGAGCTGGCAGTGTCTGTTCTGGGTCCAGTCTGAGTCCTGAGGCAGGAGATAACCCATGTCCCAACTTAAAATCAGTCCACCAGAGAGCTTGGATTCTCCGTTTGTCAGCTGTTTTGTTTGGCCCAGACCCTCAGTGGATTGTATCAGGTCCACACACGTTGGGAGGGGCCAGCTATTTTACTGAGACCAGTTCAAAGTTAGAAAACTCTGCTAACTTCGTCTAGAAAAACACCCTCACAGCCACACCCAGAATAATGTTTAGCCAGATACCTGGGCGTCCTGTGGCCCAGTCAAGTCGATGACACAGAGGATTAATGGTCACACTCAGGAAGGGGGATTGCATACCGTGCCCCCCACCCTGCCACAGCATGAGTCAGGCCGGAGCTGCCAGGACCCTCCCCCGAACTCCCAGTTTCCTGTGTCCCCCTTCACATCCTTGCATTTTCTCATCAGCACACGTTTCCTCCATCTCTGTTAGCAACTAATAATTCTCATACATCTCATTAGTTCTAGTTTATGCATATTTAAATCACTGATGTCTAACAAATTTCTTCAAGGCCTTGTATATGATTTCCCTCAACTGCTTAGCGAGAAGCTATTTCATCTACATATTTAGAAGAACACTTTTAACTACAAATTAGATTTTTTTCCCCCCAACAGAAGTAAATGGTTCATTACTGAAATTAAGATTTCTTATCACTGCACTAGCCACTGTGGGTATGATGGGGAAGACAGTGCAGGTGTGATGGACGGTGTTTGGCCCAAGACAGTTTAGAAGGGAGCGATGAGATATCTTCTTGATTGAGACGAGGCAAGAAGTAGGACGTTTTCTCTTGCTTTCATCTTGTTTCCTCCTCATGAGAAAAAAACACTTGTCTTTACATTACTATGACTTACGTAAATCATCTCCATAAATATATTAAAAATACCTGCTGAGTGTTTTAGAAATCAGAAGAATCAGAGACGTACATCAAAGCAGGTTAAAAAAACAAAAAACAAAAACGGTCCAATTTGTACTGCTAGGCAGCTCAGGGGTGGGAAGAAGGGGGACAGGCCACTTTCAGTGTTGCCCATGGCGACCAAATGGTGCGTACTTATCACTGAGGACTGCTCTGTGCTGGGGACCCTGCAGGAGACATTTGGCCCGAGATGGGGACAGAGCGCGGGCGGCTGTGATGGCGCACAGAGTGCAGCCCAGAGGAGCTACCGCCTGCCTGAGGCCAGGGGCGTTGTCCAGGAGGACCCCACACCTGAGGGGCGGCGGCCAAGAGGAGCTACCCCATGTCCGAGGTCAGGGGCGGCCGAGGGTGCCAGGCTGCGACGGTGCAGGAGCAGCTGAGAGGAGCTACCCCATGTCTGAGGCCAGGGGCGGCGGCCAGGAGGAGCTACCCCCTGCCCGAGGCCAGGGGCAGAAGCCGGGAGGACCCCAGGCCCGAGGGGCGGTGGCTGAGAGGAGCTACCCCACCCCCAAGGCCAGGGGCAGCGGCTGGGAAGAGCAGCCCCACGTCCAAGGAGCCGTGGCTGCACGGGCACAGAAGGGCCTAGAGGAGCTACTCCATGTTCAAGGTCAGGAGGGGCGGCGGTGAGGAGATACCCCTAGTCCAAGGTAAGGAGCCGTGGCTGTGCTTTGCTGGAGCAGCCTTGAAGAGATATCCCACGTCCAAGGTAAGAGAAACCCAAGTAAGATGGTAGGTGTTGCAAGAGGGCATCAGAGGGCAGACACACTGAAACTAATCACAGAAAACTAGCCAATCTGATCACACAGACCATGGCCTTGTCTAACTCAATGAAACTAAGCCATGCCGTGTGGGGCCACCCAAGATGGATGGGTCATGGTGGAGAGGTCTGACAGAATGTGGTCCACAGGAGAAGGGAATGGCAAACCACTTCAGTATTCTTGCCTTGAGAACCCCATGAACAGTATGAAAAGGCAAAATGATAGGATACTGAAAGAGGAACTCCCCAGGTCAGTAGGTGCCCAATATGCTACTGGAGATAGGTAAAGAAATAACTCCAGAAAGAATGAAGAGATGGAGCCAAAGCAAAAACAATACTCAGTTGTGGATGTGACTGGTGATAGAAGTAAGATCCGATGCTGTAAAGAGCAATATTGCATAGGAACCTGGAATGTCAGGTCCATGAATCAAGGCAAATTGGAAGTGGTCAAACAGGAGATGGCAAGAGTGAATGTCGATATTCTAGGAATCAGCGAACTACATTGGACTGGAATGGGTGAATTTAACTCAGATGACCATTATATCTACTACTGTGGGCAGGAATCCCTTAGAGGAAATGGAGTAGCCATCATGGTCAACAAAAGAGTCTGAAATGTAGTACTTGGATGCAATCTCAAAAACGACAGAATGATCTCTGTTCATTTCCCAAGGCAAACCATTCAATATCACAGTAATCCAAGTCTATGGCTCAACCAGTTATGCTGAAGAAGCTGAAGTTGAACGGTTCTGTGAAGACCTAGAAGACCTTTTAGAACTAACACCCAAAAAAGATATACTTTTCATTATGGGGGACTGGAATGCAAAAGTAGGAAGTCAAGAAACACCTGGAGTAACAGGGAAATTTGGCCTTGGAATATGGAATGAAGCAGGGCAAAGACTAATAGAGTTTTGCCAAGAAAATGCACTGGTCATAGCAAACACCCTCTTCCAACAACACAAGAGAAGACTCTACACATGGACATCACCAGATGGTCAACACTGAAATCAGATTGATTATATTCTTTGCAGCCAAAGATGGAGAAGCTCTATACAGTCAGGAAAAACAAGACCAGGAGCTGACTGTGGCTCAGATCATGAACTCCTTATTCCCAAATTCAGACTGAAGTTGAAGAAAGTATGAAAAACCACTAGACCATTCAGGTATGACCTAAATCAAATCCCTTATGACTATAAAGTGGAAGTGAGAAATAGATTTAAGGGACTAGATCTGATAGATAGAGTGCCTGATGAACTATGGACAGAGGTTCATGACATTGTACAGGAGACAGGGATCAAGACCATCCCCATGGAAAAGAAATGCAAAAAGACAAAATGGCTGTCTGAAGAGGCCTTAGAAATAGCTGTGCGAAGAAGAGAAGCAAAAAGCAAAGGAGAAAAGGAAAGATATAAGCATCTGAATGCAGAGATCCAGAGAATAGCAAGAAGAGATAAGAAAGCCTCCCTCAGCGATCAATGCAAAGAAACAGAGGCAAACAACAGAATGGGAAAGACTAGAGATCTCTTCAAGAAAATTAGAGATACCAAGGGAACATTTCATGCAAAGATGGGCTCGATAAAGGACGGAAATGGTCTGGACCTAACAGAAGCAGAAGATATTAAGAAGAGGTGGCAAGAATACACAGAAGAACTGTACAAAAAAGATCTTCATGACCAAGATAATCACGATGGTGTGATCACTCACCTAGAGCCAGACATCCTGGAATGTGAAGTCAAAAGGGCCTTAGAAAGCATCACTACGAAAAAAGCTAGTGGAGGTGATGGAATTCCAGTGGAGCTCTTTCAAATCCTGAAAGATGATGCTGTGAAAGTGCTGTACTGAATATGCCAGCAAATTTGGAAAACTCAGCAGTGGCCACAGGACTGGAAAAGGTCAGTTTTCATTCCAATCCCAAAGAAAGGCAATGCCAAAGACTGCTCAAACTACCTCACAATTGCATTCATCTCACATGCTAGTAAAGTAATGCTCAAGATTCTCCAAGCCAGGCTTCAGCAATATATGAACTGTGAACTTCCAGATGTTCAAGTTGGTTTTAGAAAAGGCAGAGGAACCAGAGGTCAAATTGCCAACATCTGCTGGATCATGGAAAAAGCAAGAGAGTTCCAGAAAAACATCTATTTCTGCTTTATTGACTATGCCAAAGCCTTTGACTGTGTGGATCACAATAAAGTGTGGAAAATTCTGAAAGAGATGGGAATACCAGACCACCTGATTGCCTCTTGAGAAACCTATATGCAGGTCAGGAAGCAACAGTTAGAACTGGACATGGAACAACAGACTGGTTCCAATAGGAAAAGGAGTACATCAAGGCTGTATATTGTCACCCTGCTTATTTAACTTCTATGCAGAGTACATCATGAGAAACGCTGGGCTGGAAGAAGCACAAGCTGGAATCAAGATTGCCGGGAGAAATATCAATAACCTCAGATATGCAGATGACACCACCGTTATGGCAGAAAGTAAAGAGGAGCTAAAAAGCCTCTTGATGAAGGTGAAAGTGGACAGTGAAAAAGTTGGTTTAAAGCTCAACATTCAGAAAATGAAGATCATGGCATCCGGTCCCATCACTTCATGGGAAATAGATGGAGAAGCAGTGGAAACAGTGTCAGACTATTTTTGGGGGCTCCAAAATCACTGCAGATGTGACTGCAGCCATGAAATTAAAAGACGCTTACTTCTTGGAAGGAAAGTTATGACCAACCTAGATAATATATTCAAAAGCAGAGACATTACTTTGCCGACTAAGGTCCGTCTAGTCAAGGCTATGGTTTTTCCAGTGGTCATGTATGGATGTGAGAGTTGAACTGTGAAGAAAGCTGAGCACCGAAGAATTGATGCTTTTGAACTGTGGTGTTGGAGAAGACTCTTGAGAGTCCCTTGGACTGCAGGGAGATACAACCAGTCCATTCTGAAGGAGATCAGCCCTGGGATTTCTTTGGAAGGAATGATGGTAAAGCTAAAACTCCAGTACTTTGGCCACCTCATGCAAAGAGTTGACTCACTGGAAAAGACTCTGATGCTGGGAGGGATTGGGGGCAGGAGGAGACGGGGACGACCGAGGATTAGATGGCTGGATGGCATCACTGACTTGCTGGACGTGAGTCTGAGTAAACTCTGGGAGTTGGTGATGGACAGGGAGGCCTGGCGTGCTGTGATTCATGGGGTTGCAAAGAGTCGGACACGACTGAGTGACTGAACTGAACTGAACTGAACTGGCGACATGTGAAGTGGCTTGCCTGAGTCCCAGGAGTCCTGGGAGGCTGACGGCATCTCGCAGGTCATCTGTTCCAGCTCATTGTGCCTTTCAGCTGAGCAAAGGTGACACGCATCACCTGGATGGTGGGTGCACGTTCAGGTCCCTGGCCCCGCCCCCTTGACATTCTGGTCCATGCGTTTGTCAAGAACTCCAGGAGCTGGTGTTTTTAAAAGCTTCTCGGGTGTCACTAAGGTGGGTCCACAGTGACTGTTCGGTGAAACACATCTGCGCCCCGCCCTCCTCTTGGGTCTCAGGTGCCCCAGGCTCCGGGACACTCATCCACCGCTGCCTTCACCTCCTTCCCGGGGCCAGAGCCCCACGAAGCAAGAAGTCCATCAGGGACTCCGCCCTGGCTTTTGAAAAAGTGAGGAAATAGCAGGACACAGGCAGACTCGGGATTCAGAGAGCGCCCCCAGCCACCCAGGCTGTTCCCTCACTTTGCTGTTTGTCTCCCTTCTGCGGGTCAGGCTCTGGCCTCTTGTGAGGTCCTGGGGGCCCTGTGGTCCTAGTGGTTCATGGCTCACCCTTCCTGCTTCTCTGCAGACCGCACTGTGAGCTGCCTGCTCCTGCAAGCCCTCCTCCAGATGGTGTCAGAAGTGGGGTGCTCACTCGTCCTGCAGGGCTGCAGCTTTGCCCCCGGCCAGCACCCCCCCCCCCGCCCGCCCCATCATTGCCATTGGTCTGTGTCTGTGAACTCGGCTCTAGGACGCTCTGCAGGGAGGCGAGACCATGCAGGGTTTGGCGTTCTGGGTCTGCTTATTTCCGTCCGCACAGCTCCTCCAGGCTCATCCTCGCTGTTGCAAGTGTGCAGGATGGTGACCACAGTTAGTGATACTGTATGTATGGTACCCTGGGAACTTGCTGCCAGAGTGGATCTCAATTGCTCTCACCACACACACACACAAACACATACACACACACACACACACAAACACATACACACACACACATACACATACACACACACACAGTCATACACACACACACATACTCATATACACACACA
>NW_024070206.1:54651757-54746260 GCF_014754425.2 Oryx dammah
ACACACACAGTCATACACACACACACATACTCATATACACACACACACAGTCACACATACTCATATACACACACAGTCATACACACACATACATACTCATATACACACACACAGTCACACACACACACATACTCATATACACACACACACAGTCACACACATACACTCATATACACACACACAGACACAGCCATACACACGCACACATACTCATATACACACGTACTTATATACACACAAACACATATACACATACACACAAATGCAACATATGCAAACACATAAAGACCACACACATACATGTACACACAAACACACACATACACATACACACATACTCATACACATACATACATACTCATATACCGACACATACGAACATACATACACGCTGCTGCTAAGTTGCTTCAGTCGTGTCCGACTCTGTGTGACCCCATAGATGGCAGCCCACCAGGCTCCCCCATCCCTGGGATTCTCCAGGCAAGAACACTGGAGTGGGTTGCCATTTCCTTCTCCAGTGCATGAAAGTGAAAAGTGAAAGTGAAGTCGCTCAGTCATGTCCAACTCCTAGCGACCCTGTGGACTGCAGCCCACCAGGCTCCTCCATCCATGGGACTTTCCAGGCAAGAGCGCTGGAGTGGGGTGCCGTTGCCTTCTCCTACATACACACACACATACATATATACACACATATACGTATACAAACACACATAAACAACCGGTAAACATACACAGACACAGACACACATACACACAAACACACAGACGTACATAAACATAGACGTGCACATATGCACAAAGACACACATACACACAAGCATGCATATACACATATGCCCCCCCAAACACACTCATATGTATGCACATACACACATATGCACAAACACACACATAAAGACATAAACCACACAAACACACACATACACACACATACACACAAACACACACAAATGCACACATATATCCATGTACACGCATACACACAAACACGCACATACACACACTGGTAACTACATATGTGAGGAGGCGATGAGTATATTAGCTTGACTGTAGCAGTCCTTTCCCTGTGCCTATCAAGACATGATGTACACTATAAACACATAATTTTTGTTAAAAACTTTAAAAAAGTGAAAGGAAAGAAGGGCCACTTTGTTCTCTTCGTGTCTCTGACAGCCAGGCTTGTCCTCCAGCAGGACCCAGCCCCGAGGCCACGTGCCCCACCAGCGTCTGTGTGGAGAACGCCCTCCCCGACCCCCCGTGCGGACTGTAGTGTGGAGGCACTGTGGAGGCTTTCCAGCTCCGCGTCTGTTGTAGGGTGATTGTGGCTGAGAATCTTTGTTTCCTCCTCTTCCTCACCAGTTCTGGGATTGGGCGAAGTCCGTCTTGGTCCTTGGGTGCTCAGCCAGCTTCTCGCTGACTTTAATTCTCGCCTCTCTGTGCTACGCAGTCTCTTTCCAATCCCAGCTGTTTTCTTTCCTCCTCAGTCATCTTTCTGCCTGAGTCAAAACCTACTACACATTTAATTTTCTGGCCCTTAGCTTCAGATAGTTCTTCTGTATAACCATAAAGAATGACTCTTGCCTATGCTCAATGAATAGACTTGGTTACCTCTGAAAAGTGAATTTTCTGTAGCTCATGCATATTAATCTGCCAGAATTTTGCTCTTTCAAGTGTTTGAGTGATTACTGTTTCTTTTATTATTCTATCCTACCCATGTTTTGTCACTGGGTAAAGCCTTAGTTTGCAATCCAAAGTCCTAACTTCTAGCTCAAAAATCCCAAATTGCAAAGAAATTCTCCTCATTGAGTTTTCATTTTCAAATTTCAAAACACATCTTCCTTATAATAATTTAAAAAATGAATATTAAAAAATAAAAGACTGTTCTTTCTTATCTCATTCCACACCCCAGATGGGATCACATTTAGAAGTTTGATGTTTATCCTTCCAGACGTCTTCTTTGCATATTGAAATCTGTCAGTTTATAGATATTTGCAAACGTCAAATCCCGTTGGTTTTTCTAGTGCATATGTTTCACCTCCTTTTGATCGAATTCATCATCCTTAACTCACACATCTCATCCTTCTGGCACAGTGAGCTCTTAGTAGGGGGTACTGGTTATTATTTTTATGATGATTTTTGCGTGAAGAAATGTATTGTACTGTATGTGTTGTTGTTGTTCAGTCGCTAGGTCTTGTCTGACTCTTGTGACCCCCTGGACTATGGCCCGCCAGGCTCCTCTGTCTGTGGGATTTCCCAGGCAAGAATACTGGAGTGAGTGGCCATTTCCTCTTCCAGGGGGGTCTTACCAAGCCAGGGAATTGAACCCATGTCTCCTGCATTGGCAGGTGGATTCTTTACTGCTGAGCCACCAGGGAGCTCCTTCAGCAAAAGTAATCTTGCTGAAATGAGAAGGATTAAAAACTAGTTAAAGAAGGTTCTTCCAGACTAGTGGTTCTTAACCTGGGTCACACATTAGGATCCCCTGGGAGCCTTGGAAATGATCAATGCCTGGGCCTCGCCTTCAGCAATTCTGACTTAATTGTCTGATGTGTGGTGGGGGTTTCAGGAATTTTCCACACTCCCCAGGTGAGTCTGCAGAGCCAAGACTGAGAACCACAGTTCTAGACAAAGACTAAGGATCACCGATGTTAAAATCCAAATATAATTAGCAGCCACCCTGGGGGCACTGGCTCCCTTTCTTAAAGACTTTCAGTTTTCACTTGACTCCCTTTAGCATGTGGTTTTCTTAGAACACAAACACCCAACTGGAAGCAAGTGCCCTGCTGCCCAGAGAGTCCTTCCAGTGGTGCCAACCTTGGTTGGTGACGGCTGCAGGCCTGGCATCACTCTGCACCTTTTCCTGCGTCTCGGGGATGAGTCGGGCCCAGGTGTGGTGCCGTCCCCTTTCCGGAAGCCTTAAACTGAAGGTGTGGGAGGGGTTGAGCCTGGGTGGAGGGGAGCCAGGACAAGGCAGGGGGAGACCCACTGGTTGAGGTCAAAGGTCCACAGGGTAGAGACTAGGGAGACTTCCTGGGTGGCTCAGTGGTAAAGAACCCACTGCCAATGCAGGGGATGCGGGTTCAGTCCCTGGGTCAGGAAGATCCCCTGGAGAAAGCAATGACACCCCATGTCAGGACTCCTGCCTGGAAAATCCCATGGACAGAGGAGCCTGGCGGGTTATAGTCCATGGGGTCTCAAAGAGTCGGACACGACGTAGTGACCGAGCATGCACACACGGGTTAGGAAAAAGGGGAATTGTGATGGGTTGTGGAGAAGGCTACTGGGGTGGCACTTAGGCATCTCCAGGGGTCCCAGCCTCACTTGGAGCCACTTCTAGATGCCAAGTCAAGACCTAGCAGAGGTCTCCATTCAAGCGGACATGCTAGGGTCCAGTCCGCTTCCACCAGGGGGTAGGTAGGCAAAGAGGAACTCTCAGTTCCCTTCTATAAGACAGTGGTCCCCAATCTTTTTCCACCAGGGACTGATTTTATGGGAGACAGTTTTTCCATAGACAAGGGAGTGGAGAGATGGTTTTGGGATGATTCAAGCACGTTAAATTATTGTGCATTTATTTCTATTATTATCACATCAACTCCACCTCAGATCATCAGGCCTTAGATCCCAGAGGCTGGTGAAAGTGAAAGTCACTCAGTTTTGTCCGACTCTTTGCAACCCCAGGGACTATACAGTCCATGGAGTTCTCCAGGCCAGAATACTGGAATGGAGCCATTCCCTTCTCCAGAGGATCTTTCCAACCCAAGGATCGAACCCAGGTCTCCCACATTGCAGGCGGATTCTTTACCAGCTGAGCCACCAAGGAAGCCCAAGAATGCTGGAGTGGGTAGCCTTTCCCTTCTCCAGTGGATCTTCCTGACCCAGGAATCGAACCGAGGTCTCCCGCATTGCAGGCGGATTCTTTCCAGCTGAGCTGCAGGAGCCCTGCTTTAGGGCAGCCTCTAGGGGTGATGCACCTGGTGGTGGAGAGGTTAAAGCGTCTGCCACTCCAGTATTCTTGCCTGGAGAATCCCATGGACAGAGGAGCTTGGTGGACTACAGTCCACGGGTTGCAAAGAGTCGGACACGACTGAGCGACTTCACTTTCACTTTCCTTTCACTAGGGGGCTGAGGGTCACCATCTTTTATCCAGGAGCAGCACAAATGTAGCTAACCATACGTTCAGCCAGAATGTTGACAGAGGTTGTGTCGTACCCTCAGCAGGTTAGAGGCAGAGCTTTTTGTAAATGATGAAGCATCTAGTTGTACATTTATTTACAGCTGTTCATGTGGGGTTTGGGCAGACGGTCAAATGCCCCTTCTCACCTCCCCCAGACCTGACACTAGACAGAGGTATGTCATCACCAGTCACTTCCAGTTGGTCTGAAAATGCATGGCTCTGTTCTTTAAGAGAGTCAGAATATAGGAAAATAATAGCAATTCACAGCTAGGATTTTGTGTGCAAACACTGGAGTGAATACTATGTGCATAGATATATTTATTTGAAATCTGTTTTACAAATTAAGGCGATTTTCTTGAAGAATTTTTAAACTGAAATTTGGCTTAAATGTTATTCAATGAGACAGCTCTTTTCCTATTCTCTCCAGCAGATTCTCAGGGAGGCCCCTGTGTGAGCCTGACCGAGAATTCCATGGAGACGCATAGAAAGTTTCCTAAACTTTGGTCGTTGGGAAATGATAGCATACCACCCTCCACTGCAGAGGTTCTCTGAAATAGTTTGCTAGTGATTATAATATCATAAACGTTGGTGGCAGTGAGGGATGGGTCATTTTGGCGGAGATCCTACGGATGAAAAGGCATCTTCTTCCCCCAGTTTAAGTCCCAGCCGGAAGATGCAGATGGGGTTGGCGTGACTCCAGCTGTAATTACTCGACCTGGTCCAGTTACAGGCCTGACTGAAGGGAGGGGGTCAAGCCCGCCTGCCATCCAGAGTCAAAGCACTGAGTTCCCAGACACGCAGATTCAATTATTTCGGGGAGGCCTCTGCCAGCGCCGATTGTATTATTGCACTTTTGAGACTCCCTACCTACAGCGAATGCCTGCTGGCAGTCACAGCTGATAAACCGACGAGGAGTTTCCTCCTCTGAGCGGGGGGAAGCAAAGGCTTTTGCAGAGACCCACTGTTGGCAGCAGTCACTGGCGGTGGGAACTCCCAAGCTACTGCATTAAAGCTGGAGGTTATCTGGCAGTGACTTCGCAGGGCTGGGAGCCGCTCTGAAATCCAGTTTGCTCTCTTTTTTGGACTGATTCAGAAGCCTCCAGGGTAAGTGTGATCATAAGATGGTAGAGTCCTTAGGAAAAAAAAATCTTGGTGTGTAAAACACTGGCAAATAGATGACTGTTTAAATGCTGCTCACGCTGCACTGATATAGATTTGAAAATAGAAAGAGGATTAGAGCTCTCAGGATTAATATAGGATTAATCTAGTTCTTTCTTTAATACCAAAGACACAAATGTCCTGAAGGAGACATTGATACTCTCTTTAAAAAAAGAAAAGCGCTAATAATTCTATGGGATCATAATTCTTATAAGGAGATCATCTTTTGCGAGCAAGATGATTTAGAAGAAATTCATTCCCTGATCAGTTTATGTTCATGATGAATGTGAATGTTTTTTAATTGCCATCGATGGCAACAAGGCAGCAGGAATCTGAGGAGCGCTGCACTCTGGTTGATGAACAGGATCAGGGTTTGGGAAGTAAGTTTCATGTTTACAACTTTGAGGTACCAGCGAAATACCATTTTGGAAGTGTTCCTGGTTATTAACCTTTGTATTAAAGGAGCTCATCAACATTTTATTAAAGCTATTTTCTTTAATGTGGTCTTTTTGTTGATGAGTCGTCACCCAGCTTATGCTGAACGAGTTTCAGAGCTTTCTGCGGGCAGGAGTTTCAGAGTTTTGTGTCTGTTTCTCCCTCCATCTTCACCTGCAACCATCGTTGATATTTAATATCTACAGAGAGAGCAAAGAGGATGCTGTTCAACGTGTCTACTATTTTTGGAGTAAGCCTCTGGATGCAAAAAGATGATGGTATCAATTTAGGGACCATTCTCAACAGAGATTCTGACTACAAATGTTCAGGACCCTGAATCATGAAACATGTTGCTGCTGATTTTGGAGGCAGTAAAGGAGAGGAGATGCCTAGATCGGGGGAAAACCTGAGAAAGCCCTTCTGAGTTAGACGAGAGTGCTGGCAATGTCTTTGGAGCCAGACAGTCTTGGGTTCATATTCTGATGCTGCTGTGTACTGGCTGTAAGACCCTGGGGGAATTAACGTCACTGAAGCCACGAATGGAGACCATGAGAGTGCCAACGTTACAGGATTACTGTGGGCTTAAATGGTAAATGCTGATGGTATGTGGTATGTCCTCAATGAAATGGATGCAACCCTTCTGGCTACAGTTGGGGGTCAAAATGATGGATCAAAGGAAGGAAACACCAGGTAAAAGAAGAGCATCTATTTTTGACCAGGCAGCCCTTGGTTCCTCTGTGACATTTTTAAGAAGAGCTCAGAGGAAACGTGCTCCAGAGATGTACGATGCAGGGCTCAGGGGAGAAGGAGTTCTCCTGGCCCAAGAATAGCATGTGTCGTTTGTAGACTGAGTCAAATTTGATTGCTGATAAATGCAGCAATATATCATAAAATCAAGTCATCCATCTGCACAGGTATTCTTGACCGTTTTTTTCCCCTCTCACGTGTTTGGCACCGACTCTCCCTTGACTTTCAGACGTTTTGATCTGTGTTTTTGCTAGGTAGATTAGAGGATTGTGCTGAAAGTTGGTGGTGCGGGTCAGTGAGCATGCCTGGCCGAGAGAACGGTGTGCGCTAGAACACAGAGAACCCATATTGAAGGTCGCAACCTGCAAGCGGTAGACGAGCATGGAAGACGGATGAGTGAGCAGGTGATTGTTACACAGCATGAAGGAAGTCAGGAAGAGAAGAACAAATAGCACACATTAAGACCTATGTATGGAATCTAGAAGAATGGTCCTGATGAACCTGTTTGCAGGGGAGGACTGGAGACACAGCCAGAGGAGAGACCTGTGGGCCCAGTCGGGGAGGGAGAGAGTGGGACGAGTGCAGGAACAGCGACGACATACGTACACCATCATGTGTGAAACAGACAGTGGCGGGAAGTCGCGGCATAACGCAGGGAGCCAGCCTGGCTCTTTTGATGACCTAGAGGCTGGGATGCAGAGAGGGGAGGGGGGCCCAAGAGGAGGGCGCTCTATGCATAGTTATGGCTGATTCCCCTTATATGGCAGAAACCAACCCAACACTGTAAAGCAATTTTCCTCCAACTGAAAAATAATAAAAAAGAATAGACGAATCGTAACTGTGCACAAGGCCTTCTTTCACTCCGCGGTGTCTCATAACAGCTCAGTGTCGAGAACGACTTTGTGCAGTGCCTAATTAATTTGCAGTCATCACTAATCCATCATTTCATTGATTCGGTTAGTATTTATAGAGATCTTGCTGGGTTCATTGTGTTAGACAATGTGAGATAATATCATCTAATAAATATGAGAAGACACACGCATGAATAACATTGCTGGCATTCACCATGCCAAGCTTTGAGTCATTTTAAAGCAAGTCATCGTCACCTTGTAAATATAAACCAGTTAAAGATCCTCAGAAACCTACCAGTTAAATTTTCTCTTTTGAAAATAGATTTTCCTTTTCTTTCTCTCTTTCTTCCTTTCCTAATGGTGGAGAAATGACCAAAGCTACAAAGGGATCATGGAAAGGTAAATTCCTTAAGAAAAAAAGGATATAATTTATACATTTGATTGCCAAGATGCTTGTAACCAGCTATAAAAATTGGCGCATTTTGTCCAGGGAACTAGACACTCAAAACCATCAACAGGATTCTAGCACTGAATGTTCAAACGAGTGTTGGCGGTTGCTGATTACCAGGGGTCAACGCCGTGGAAAACAGGCCCGTGCAGTATGGGCTTGTGGATACCATGTGACGGTCTGAGCAAGACCTTTGACGCTGAGAGCTCTCAGCATGTGTGTTTCATTGATGTGGTGAAGGGTAGGGGCCAGATAATTCTTGTTCTTCTATTTTTTCCTGAAACCATGTAGTACCAGAGTTTTTGTTTGGTCTGCAGGTATGAGCTCTACAGGAATTACACGGTCTTCATTTCTCCTGTGTGTGTGTGCGTGTGTGTGCGTGTGTGTTAGTTGCTCAGTCGTATCCGACTCTACAACCCCATAGACTCTAGCCCACCAGGTTCCTCTGTCCATGGGATTCTCCAGGCAAGAATACTGGAGTGGATTGCCATTCCCTTCTCCACGTTTCTGCAGTAGAACCTGGGTTTGTTGAGCGAAGAGGTACAGCGCTGGAGCAGGTTTCTGTACTGCATTCAAAGACCCCTCAAGGCCCCTGAACCCGCTGAGTCCTCTGCCCGCTCTTATGCTAGGAATGCCTCTCTCCTGGGCAGCGGAGCTGTGGGGGCGGAGCAGCTGCCTAGGTCCCTGCCTTTCTGGCTTGTTCCTGCATCTCTGGGGCCCCCTAGAGCCACCAACTCCTCTCTGTCTTGCCAGCCTCTCGCCCTGTGTGCCATGTTTGACAAACTAGAAGCTACAATGGCTTCATTGTTCTGGACTTAACACAATCCACACTGTAGACAGAATTTCTGGAGAGAGTTCTTTCTTGCTTTCTAAAGTAGTTTTTAAAACTTATTTTTTGAAACAGTAATGTAAGAATATAGTTAAAAATAATGAATCAATACCAGAGTATACATTCTACAGTGGAAACTAAGTCCTCCCCTCCCTCGACTTCTTCCTCCCCAGCCCACTGCCCAGCGGTCATCCTATAGTCTTCCAGAGCAATGCTGTTGATGAAAAAGCATGTACATCTGTTTTTAAACCCAAAATGGGGGTGTGTGATATTCTTTATTTTGTACATTTTTTCTCTAGTAAACAGTGTCTCAGAAATGTTTCCATATTGATATATCTGTTTCTACTTTGGTTCCAAATGTTGGTATAGAATTCCCTTGGATGAAGATACCAAGATTTCTTTAGTCAGCCTTCTCCATGGACATTTCTGTTACTTCCAGTTTTTTTTTTTGTTTGTTCGTTATTCCAACATATGATGCAATGAATATCTTTGTACCAGAGTGAATTGATGTGTAAGATAAATACCTACATCCTTGTGGGCATATACGTAAGACTGATTATGATAAACACTGTCCTCTTTGGCAACGTTTATCATACAGTCCTACAGTTCCTAAAAGTTGTGAATTTCTATTCTTGCCAACAGTATATTAGAAAGATTGTTTGCCCATACTTGTTTTAATACACAAGGATTGTAAAATACTTTTTTTAAAACCAATTTGAGAGTTGTTAGATTAAAGATTGGATTGTAAAGAGAGTTGTTAGATTAAGTTCACTTCAGTCTCTCCATCGTGTCTGACTCTTTGCGACCCCATGGACTGTAGCACACCAGGCTTCCCTGTCCATCACCAACCCCTGGAGCTTGCTCAAACTCATGTCCATTGAATCGGTGATGCCATCCAACCATCTCATCCTCTGTCCCCTTCTCCTCTTGCCTTCAATTTTTCCCAGCATCTGGGTCTTTTCTAATGAGTCAGTTCTTTGCATCAGGTGGCCAAAGTATTGGAATTTCAGCTTCAGCATCAGTACTTCTGATGAACATTCAGGACTGATTTCCTTTAGGATTTACAGGTTGGATCTCCTTGCAGTCCAAGGGACTGTCAAGAGTCTTCTCCAACACCATAGTTCAAAAGCATCAATTCTCTGGCATTCAGCTTTCTTTATAGTCCAACTCTCACATCTATACATGACTAGATTAAATCCATACATGACACGATTAGATCCATATGTGTTAGATTAAAGAGGTGTTTTATTTGCGTTTCATTACTCATTAGTGGGTTTGAGCATATTTACAAATACTTAAAGATGATCTGTATTTCCTTTCTCTCTGAAAATGGCCCATGTGTGTCTTAGTAGATGGCTGGTATTTTTCTTTCCATTTTGCACAAACATTTTTTAAACAGTGGAGACTTTAGCCTTTTCATATATGTTGCAAAAACTTTCACGGTTTGTCAGTTGTATTTTGACATTTAGGTAATATTGTCTGGCACAGTAAAAACTTGCTGCATAAAAGCAGTCAAATCACACAATTCTATCTTTATTATTTCTAGCTTTTGTTTCTTACTTGAAAAGCTTCCTGGTTTATGGTTTAAGTTGTTGTTGTTGTTGTTCAGTTGTTAAGTCCTGTCCGACTCTTTGTGACCCCATGGACTGCAGCATGCCAGGCCTCCTTGTCCCTCACCATCTCCTGGAGTTTGCCCAAGTTCATGTCCATTGAATCAGTGATGCCATCCAACCAACACTCAGGACTGATCTCCTTTAGGATGGACTGGTTTGATCTCCTTGAAGTCCAAGAGTCTTCTCCAACACCACTGTCCAGAAGCATCAATTCTTTAGTGCTCAGCTTTCTTTATAGTCCAGCTCTCACATCCATACATCTCCCGCCCTCTTCTCCTTTTGCCTTCAGTCTTTCCCAGCGTCGGGGTCTTTTCCAGTGAGTTGGCTGTTTAATTGACCCTGGTGTCAGTGGTGGTCACCAAGGATGCGAGCTATCCTTCTATCTTCTCCGTGCTCCTGTGGCGCCTTGAGCACTGGCTGTGAAACTGAAGGTTTTATTAAAGTGACTTTGGTTTTACTCCAAATAAAAGAGAGTCAATTTGAGCCCTAAAGTGCGCCCAGAATCTTCTCTGCCTTGTCCTCCCGCCTTGTCTCTATCATTGAGGTCTGCGTTGACCTCCCGTTGTCCCAGGAGGGCCTGCCCACCCCCGCCTCGCTTACTGGTCTGGAGCGCAAATAGAAGTTGTAGACAGGAACTCCTCTAAGTTTTAGCCTAGTGTTGTACCTGTTTTCTTTTCTAAAATGATTGAATACACAACCGGAGGTTTATTATGCTACACGTGTTCTGTCCTTCATCACCTCTTACTATTAAAAATCCTCTTATATTTCTAGAGCCAGATCATCTTTCTAAATCCATCACCGGGAGGCTTATGGCAGTATCGCATAGTTTGGTCCTATAGTTCGTTCTGCAGCATTCCAGAAAATCAGAATGGAGTGTTTATAATGTTCAGGGCTTCAGTGATGAGCAACACGCACTCCTGCCATAGATGAGCTCACAGTTCCAAGGGAGAAGACCCAGGTGAAAGATAACAAAGCCAGTGGTTGGTTCGTGCAGCCGCGAGGAGCTGTACAACATTGAGGAAGCACAAATACATCGAGAAAAGGGGTACAGGCTGGGTAGCTTCTCACCTGGGGCTGACAGCAGGACCAGACGCCTAATTCTCTAAATAGGCTCTATTTTTTGCAATGGATATTTCTTTGTACAAGATAGCGTTCCATTTGGTTTGTTCAGTAAAGATAAAAACCTGATCAATAAAGGAACTATAGCAGTGAATGGTGACTATCTGAAATTATACCTCTAATACGAAAAATATCTTTTTCTTTTTCTCATTGTATAACATCAACATTCCGGTACTTGGTTTAATCCTGATGTTAAACAAATTGGCCAGCAGAGGGCACTGCATACTGACAATGCCTCCACACTGGCTGCTCAAATCTTCAAATGCTCCAGAAGTGTTACACTGTAACTCAGGTGTGTTGGCAAGCACTTTGCAACTGTTTCAAACAAAAATATACGTCAAAAATTAAAAGAAGAATGCGGTAAATCAATTATAATGTAAAATAAAAAATTAAATTAAAATGCAAGGAAACTTAAAAGGAGAAATTAGATAGATGTGACCCCATGGACTGGAGCCCACCAGGCTCCTTTATCCATGGGATTTTTCAGGCAAGAATAACTGGAGTGAGTTGCCATTTCCTTCTCCGGGCATCTTCCCAACCCAGGGATTGAACCCACGTCTCCTGCATTACAGGTGGATTCTTTACCTACCGAGCCACCTGGGAAGCCCCAAAGAAAAGGAGAAATTAGATAGATGGTATAGAATTTCTTTTTATTTGCTAATAAAGAGGCACTGTCTACATGCTTATGAATAGAGCTTACAGGAGTTAAGAGAAGGTAATATGATAACATTAATTTCCTTTATGAATCAGCATGACTTCTAAATTCTCTTTGAAACTGTTCTTCATTTCATTGTGTGATTAATTTTCCATATTAAACTAAATATGAAGAACCAGTGTCTTAACATATTGTGTGTGTGTGCACACCTGTGTGCGTGTGCTCAGTTGTGACTGACTCTGTGTGACCCATGGACTGTAGCTCACCAGGTTCCTCTGTCCATGGAATTCTCCAGGGAAGAATACTGGGGTGAGTTGCCATTTCCTTCTCCAGGGCATCTTCCCAACCCAGGGATCGAATCCATGTCTCCGCTTTGGCAGGCAGATTCTTTGCCACTGTGCCTCCTGGGAAGCCTGTCTAATGTATTACATTCTTTTTAACATTGAAGTGGATGCTATTTTTTGAATGGTTTCAAAATGTTGTAGTTGTGCACAGATTCTTTTCATGTCTCTTTAGAAAGTTTTTTTTTTTTTTTTTGGCCAGGCCATGTGGCTTGTGGGATTTTAATCTGTGGCCAGGGAGCAAACCTCTGCCCCTTGTGGTTGAAGCACAGGGTCTTAACTGCTGGACAGCCAGGGAAGTCCTACAAAGATATTTTAATTGATGTAGTTCCTCTATGAATTTGAGGATCTAAAACATTTTTAGAGTAGGATTTTCTCCCTTCTATGTTTTCATAAAACTTTTTAAAGGTACATTTTTAAGCCCATTTCCGTGCGTGCTGAGTTACTTTAGTCATGTCTGACTCTTTGCAATGGAGAAGGCAATGGCACCCCACTCCAGTACTCTTGCCTGGAGAATCCCAGGGATGGGGAGCCTGGTGGGCTGCTGTCTATGGGGTCGCACAGAGTCGGACACGACTGAAGCGACTTAGCGGCAGCAGCAGCAGGCTCTGTGCGACCCTGTGAGCTGTAGCCCACCAGGCTCCTCTGTCCATGGGATTCTCCAGGCAGGAACACTGGAGTGGGGTGCCATTTTCTTCTCCATTAAGCCCATTTGCAGGTGGCCAAACTTGGCAATATGGAGACCTCTTGTTAATGGAACATTACCGGCCCTTTTAAGCTAACACAGAGCATTTGTGAGCAAACTGAATTGGCCCCATGAAATGGGCCCGAATCATATGAACACTGTCAAGAACCTGTCCCAGATTTCTCAGAGCGAGGAAAATGTTCAAGTAGATTTTTTTTTTCTTGTTTTTGTTTTCTTCTCCCTAATTGGTGTGCAAAGGCACTCACTGCGGTGATTTCTTTTATTGCAGAGCACAGGCTCAGCAGCTGTGGGGCTTAGTTGCATGTGGGATCTTCCTGGACCAGGAGTTGAACCCATGTCCCCGACTGGCAGGTGGATTCTTAACCACTGGACCACCAGGGAGGTCCTCCAGTAGACTTTTGTTTGCAGGAATCCAGTGTCCCCAGGCTGTCATCTCTTGTGTTCTGATTGACTTCTTACTAATTTATCAGATATGTTTACTGACAGTTTGTAGCAAATTCCTGCCCTAATAGGTGTTGTGTAAAATCACAGAGTGATAAGACCTTCTCTCATGCCTTGATCCATGCTCAATTCAACTAGTAATCTTACTTAGGTTTATTTGCTTGGCCCAATAAAAATTTAGTTGTGTAAATAAGATATGACCTAACTCAGACTGTCAAATGCTACTTGGGAAACTTTCAAAAGAAATAATTATCATTTTGAATAACAGCAAGTAGTAGCAGCAGCTATGCAGCATGCTCAGATTTAGATAGAGGTTAAGCTGCTCTTTAGATTAAATCATGATTTGTCTTTCAAGGTTGGGAAGAAAATAATGTTACCCCTTTGGCTCTCTTTGCAGTGAGGGACTGCCTGGGTGCCTGGGGTAGATCCTACAGCCGTACCTCTTTCTGCAGATAGAATCCTCTGTCCCTAGTGGTGTTTGGCATCTTACATTTCATTTTAGATTGTCGAGGCTACTGGAATAGGAGTCGCTTGGAACTGGTTTCTGATATGTTAATAGGACATTGGTGCCCACTGCATTGGGAATATTGATGCCAGCCTTGGGGGTGTCATGGCTTGCTGGTCTGAAGATTAGCTTCAAGTCATTAGCTTTGTACCGCCATTTATTTAAAGTGATTAATGCTTGTAAATGATTGTTATTTTAAGAGAACCTTTTCTCTCGTTGCTTGGATCACTAGCGACTCATAATGGGTTCTGTATCGCCGAGTCGTTGCTTCCTGAGTCTTTTCAGTGCTCTCTGGATCTGTTTTATCCTGGAATGTGATGGGTGTGGACTCCAGCGATCTGCCCATCTCCAGTCCTTTGTTGTCTGAATAGCGTGACCCTAACACAGGAGGAGCGCGAGGGTGCCACTGCGCATCCTACCCATGGTGGGGTCAGGTTTTCCCTCCTTTTCTCAAGCACTTGTGTGGCCTCCTCAAGGGAAGAAGCGATAAGTAGATTGTGGGTAAGGACCCAGGTTCTGGAGCCAGCCAGACCCAGGCCAGCCGGGAGCAAACTTTGTAAGTTTAGGCAAACAGTCCAGCTTCCCTGCCTCAGTTTTGTCATCTGCAAATTGGGCTTAGGAACAGGTTACTGTGAAGTGTTTACAACACTAAGCTGTCATTATTTGTTGTTATTAACTGACAGAATTGGTGGTAAAACTGGATGCTAAAACTCGCCTTTCCTAGACAGTGTTTTATTGTTAATTAATGTTATTTTTTAGAACAGCTTCCGGGTCACAGATAAACTGAGCAAAGCGGATGTAGATACCCCACATTCTCTTCTGTCCTGCCTGTAGTGTCTCTTATTCGTAACATCATCCACTGTTGATTATAATCGATGAGTGGGTATCAGTTCATTTTTATAAAGTCTCTAGTTGACTGTAGGGTTCACTCCTTGTGCTAGCGTGGTAAGGGAGAGTTTCACTGCCCTAAAAGCCCTCTGTTCCCGCCATCCATCCCTCCCCTCCCCCAATTCTTGGTCTTCATTGACCTTTTTAAGAAAATTGTCTTATTGAAGTATAGTTGATTCACAGTGTTGTGTTGATTTCTGCTGTGTGACAAAGGGATTCAGTTATACATACATAAATATTCTTTTTCATGTTGTTTCCATTATGGTTTATCCCAGGATATTGAATATTCTTCCCCGTGCTGTACAGCAACCTTGTCATTCATCTTTATGTGATAGTTTACGCCTACTAATCTCGAACTCCACGTCGCCCCTCCCCCGCCGCCTTCCTCTGTGGCAGTCACAAATCTGTTGCCTAGAATCACTGATCCTTTACTGTCTGCATGGTTTTGTCTTTTGCAGAATCTCATGAGGTTGGCATCATGTGGCATGTAGCCTGGTCAGCTTGGCTTCTCCCACTCATTCATTTGCACTGGTGTTTCCTCCATGTCACGTCCTGGCTTGGTAGCGCCTGTGTTTTCATCTCTGAGTGAGACTCCGTTGTCTGGCTGTGTCCCATTTGGTGGACCTGCTCACCTCTTGTTTTCAGTGGTATTTGCATTCTTCCCATTTGGTGCACCTGCTCACCTCTTGCTTTCAGTGGTATTTTCATTTCTTCTTCCCCTCTGTCTCCCACTGGAGCCTACAACCCCCTGTGGCCTTAGCATTGGAGATAAGACTGGCTAAGTAGTAGGTCTCCAGTCAGTGTTGGTTTAAATAGGAAAAGTGGGGGGACTCCCCTTGTGGTCCAGTAGCCAAGACTCCGTGCGCCCAGCGCTTAGGGGTTCAGTCCCTGCTCAGGGAACTAGATCCCACAGGCCACTATTAAAGATCTCACGTGCCACAGCTAAGACCCAGTGCAGCCAAACAAATGACGATTGGAAAAGTGGAAAGAGAAATCGTACATCGGGGGCAACAGCATTCATTCTGGTGGGTTCCACTCCGCGGCGAGTTTTCAAAGGGCTGTTGGAGATCACGTCCATCCTCATCTTGGTTTCTTTTCGGGAACCAGGAGGGTCTGGGGCCAAGTCCCCAGGGCAGCGACCTGTGTCGAGGAGGGGCGGGCCAGCGGCTGCTGGACGCGTGTCTGGGGGTGCGTTTCCCACGGGTCCAGTGACGGCTGCTGTCGGGGGCCCCTGTGCTCCCTGGAAGGTGGCCCGGTGGCAACTGTCACATCTCTGCTTAGAGGAGAGTGAGCGTGGTTGGGAGCATGGAGGCTAACTGGCCCCCGATGTGACAAACTGCCGTCCCTGCCGATCCCTATAAATATACCCTTGAGCCACGGAGTGACTGTGACCAAAAGCCTCGCTGCAACGTGTTCACTATTTAATGGCTGCCACGGAGGAAGCTGGAGAATTTTCCTAGGCCAGGAAAGGAGGACATAATTCATGTCGTAGGTGGGACGTTATTCTTAAAATCAACATCACAAGCCTGAAAGTAGAGCAAAGAAGAATAAATTACTGTTCAGTGGAGCACTAACGGGAATGAGACCCTGGCCTGGAACTTTTTTTTTAGCAGAGGAAACATTTTTTTTTTCCCCATGAATTTGTGTCTATAGAGACACTTGCTTAAGAAGAGGAAATTGATCTCTAATCATGCTTCTTACTATTTCTTGTTAAAAGGCAGAGAGGGTCAGAGGCCTGTCTGTGGCCTGAGGGCAGGGAGCTGCCCTTGAATAACCCTTGACCCTCTGGGAGGTTCCCAGTAGCTGGGATTTCATGTGGTGAAAGTTTGAGGGGACTTTGGGGAGTTGCCCAGTTGTGGACTGTTGCTTTAATCACCCCCAGTTCACCCTGTTGCTGAGGGAAGGACTCCCCTCAAGGAAGAGGGTCAGTGAACACACAGCCTAGAAGAGGAGCCCGCAGGCCAGGCTGGACCACATGGCAGCCTGAGTTCAGAACAGTGTGACCCAGGAGGCTTTGTCCTCAAAGAGGGTGAGGTGCCCCTGGGTCCCCTGGGAGGATGCAACTGGCTGGTGTGACTTGTTCCCTGGGCTGGCTGGGGACCGACCCCCTCCCCCATCCCTGAGCAAGGCCCAGCAGCCCGTGTTGAGGGTCGTGCACACGGGAATCTTTTCTGTAGGGGCGGAGTGGGGAGGGGAATTGACCTTAGCCTATCCAAGGCCAGCTCGGTCTAAGTATCAAGACAGCACATAATATTGAGTCTCTGTTTTAAGTCTTATACTGCACATGTGTAGGTTAGGGATGTCAGAGAGAGAGGGTGTGAGGCTGATGCTAATTAATGGAAAGTGAAAGTGTTAGCTGCTGAATCATGTCCTACTCTTTGCAACCCCTTGGACTCTGTCCATGGGATTCTCCAGGCAAGAATACTGGAGTGGGTTGCTATTCCCTTCTCCAGGGGATCTTGACCCAGGGATTGAACCTGTGTCTCCTGCATTTCAGGCAGATTCTTTACTGTCTGCACCACCAGGGAAGCCCGCTAACTAATTTTTGTTGTTCAGTCGCTCAGTCGTGTTCAACTCTTTGTGACCCCATGGAGTGCAGCACCCCAGGCTTCCCTGTCCCTCACCATCTCCCGGAGCTTGCTCAAACTCATGTCCATTGAGTCGGTGATGCCATCTAACCATCTCATCCTCTGTCGTCCCCTTCTCCCCGCCTTCAATCTTTCCCAGCATAAGCTAATTAAATAAACATAATTAAATTATCAGCCAAAGTATCCAGTTTCCTTCTTTCCCTATCTTCACAGTGGCCCAGGTTTCAGGCACAGCTCAATCCTGTTCTCTGAGTCATACCCTCTGAGTTTGGTCACAGAGGATTCATAAAAGGCACACATTGCACTTACTGGAACAAGTGGAAAGACCAGAGAGACACTTCATGCCCGCAGCAGGTGACTCACAGGCAGGCAGTGCTTACTGCACCAGACGTAGAATTAGAAGCTCTGTTTTATTCGTGGGCGCTGAACACCGCCTCTAAAAGCGAGTCTGTGTACTTGGGCCACAGAGAATAGGCTGATTTCTTTCTGCACAGTGGGTATGGAATTTTCGTTTGTTTTTTTTTTTTGATAATGTATTTTATCCTCTGGGATTTTTTTTTTTCATATACCAGTAGGCATTCTCTAAAGGCACGAAGAATGACACTGATTGTCATCAAGCATAGGGGTCATCTGATGTCAAGAGCAGACTCATTGGAAAAGACCGGGAAAGATTGAAGGCAAAAGGAGAGGGTTGAGATGAGATGGTTAGAAAGCATCACTGACTCACTGGCCATGAATTTGAGCAAATGCTGGGAGATAGTGAAGGACAGAGGAGCTCGGCATGCTGCAGTCTGTGGGGTTGCAAAGAGTCGCACACGGCTTAGCAAAGGCAGAGTGGGGCATTGATGGTTTCCTTCACTGAATGGGTGTGAATAATCTGTTCTGTCATATCCAAAGCGTTGATGATAAGAAGTGTCATTTATGTGACAGGGTGTTTTAGACTAGTATGAAATTGCCAACATATATATCTCGATGGCCAACTTTGATTTTTATTCTTAGGCATTGCTGTGTATTATTCCACTTATAGGTGATCTTGCTGAGTCTGAATTCTCAGATTTTGCTGAAGAACAAAATGTGTTTTCTAGATTTTTCTTTACAGAGGCACTGGTGAGGCCAAAACTCTGGATCCTAAGTAGGGTCCTTGTTCTTCCTGGTTGGCAGCCCGTTGACTCCCCGATGGGCTTCTCTGTTCCCTGAAAATAAGTAAGAAAGCCCCCATCTGTCTCCTTCTTGCTTGGAGGTTTAGGGAATGGGTGCCACAAGGAAAGGAGAGCGCCTTCACTGAGTTACGTTACCTGTGCTTTTCCCCATTTCCAGCCAGCAGTGAGGAGCTCTGCAGCTCCCTGCCCTGGCAGCGCTGGCATCACTGCGAGTGTACCGAGGGTATTCATCCATCATGGGCAGAGGCAAGATTTAGGCCAGTTGTTAAAATCCTGATGAAAGTTAACATGGATTTACATTCTAGCTTGAGAGTCATTAAAAATGAATGCTCTGCTGAGCTATTTTATCTTGGCTTTGGATTTGAGAAAAGCCTCTAAGTAAAAGCAACTAAGAAAGTCTATGAATAGCTTGAGAGTCCCTACATATTCATAATAGGCTTTGTGTGTGTGTGTGGCAAAGAATTTCCAATGTCCAGTTATAACCAGCGACCCGTGCAATCAGCCCTCTGGGGTGGGCATTACTACTCTCTGTGACCTCTCAGGCATATGCCTGACCCAGACAGGCAGGAAATGAGAATGTTTTATGTCAGTAAATGAAATCTTTCCCAGGCAGATCAGCCGATTACAGCTGATGACAAGCCTCGGTTGGTGCTTCCTGTCAATAATAAAATTGGAGGTATGTCGTGGGATGGGGAGGGGGTGATGTGAGGCGGAATCTCTATAACAGACTTCTCTGCAAGATGCAGGTACCCAGCGATGTGTTTGGCAGATAATAGGTTCGGTTTTATGAGCTTTATTGTTATCTTGGTGATGTGCTGATACCCAAAATCTCTGTCTGGGTAAAGCTGTAGCAACTGGAACTGCCCGAGGTTATAGATTGCTAAATGTAATTATTCAACCCTGTGTCGACAGGTGGCTTCAGAAATACAGAGATGCTAATCCCGGCTCTGCAGGGTTTGGTGGAGATTGCCACTTGAATAAATAAAATATTAAATTTATACAGATATCATGGAAATGATCTTCTAAGAAATAGTCCCATTAAGGCAAAGAAAGCATGTCGCCTTAAAGGTCAGGCATATTATTTTTAAAATATCTGAGACAAGAGAAGAATAATTTAACAAGCATTTATCGAGAACATTTTTTGAATGTCACGTGGGGATACTGGGGAGCACTGAAAGGTTTGAAGTCCCAGTTTCTGATTTCACGGGCTTTCGTGAAGTGATTGAAACAATGCTCACGTAAACAAAAAAGCCTGTGATCCACTATAAACCTTTTTAAAACAAAGAGTGTTTAAGAGACTCGACGTTAATATAAAAAACTTCCTTTCAATTCTGGGGTTCACTAGAGCTGTGGTACCCCACCTTTTTGGCACCAGGGACCAGTTTCATAGAAGATCATTTTTCCATGGACGGGGGTGGGGGATGCTTTGGGGATGATTGAAGTGCCTTACGTTTATTATGCACTTTGTTTCTATTATTATTACATCACCTCCATCTCAGATAATCAAGCATTAGATCTCGGAAATTGGGGTCCTCTGCATTAGAGGGAAGTGAAGTGGCAAGTAAAGTTGTCCAGTGCTGGGGGGTATGCAGCCATCTAAACCTTCCCTCAGCAAAACAGGTGTCTCAGTAGGTGAGTGATGGTCAGACACCTGCGGAGGTTCACTGTATGCCCTGTGTATGGAACTCACTGGGATTTGTATGATTTGAAATTTCCATGCTTTTCTAACAGGATCATGAGACGCAGCAAATCAAAAGATAGGAAACCTGTTAAACCTGAATTTCAGCTCAACAATGAATACTTCCCCCCCACTTGTAGTGAACTTCAGGGGCAGTTTTGGGTTCATGACACAGTGGAGCAGAAAGCACAGAGGTCTCCCCTGTGCCCCTGCCCCCCACGCCCAGCCTCCCCCACCATCAGCGTCCTTCACAGAGAAGGGTGCTGGTTACCATGGAGGAACCTCCATAGACACAGCATCACCACCACTCTTTTCTGAAAAATTTTATTAGAGTTTTTAAATCAGAGTACAGTTGATTTACAGTGTTGTGCCAATCTGCTGTACAGCAAAATGTCTCAGTTCTATATGTATAGACATTATTTTTTATATTGTTTTCCATTATGGTTTATCACAGGATATTGACTATAGTTCCTGTGTGATACAGTAGGACCTTGATTGTCTGTTCTGTATGCTGTTCTATATAAAGTAGCTTGCATCTGCTGATCTCAGCCTCCCAGTCCTTCTCTTCCTCACCTCTCTCCGGCTTGGTGAGCACAAGTCTGTTCTCTATGTCTCTGAGATGGTTTCTGTTTCATAGTTCGGTTCATTTGTGCCATAGTTTAGATTCCACATATAAGTGATATCATATGGTATTTGTCTGTCTTTTTCTGACCTACTTCACGTACTATGATAACCTTTGGTTGCACCTGTGTTGTTGCAAATGGCATTATTCCATTCTTTTTTACAGCTAAGTAATATTCCGAGGTATATATGTACCACATCTTTGCCCACTCATCTGTCAATGGGTGTTTTGACTGTTCCTATGCCTTGGCTGTTGTGAACAGTGCTGCTGTGAGCATAGGGGTGTGCGTGTGTTTTGAATTAGCGTTTTGTTCCGATCTGTGCCCAGGAGTGGGGTTTCTGGAGCATAAGGCAGCTCGAGTTTCAGTTTTCTAAGGGACCTCCACACTGTTTTCCATAGTGGCTGCACCGACTTACAGGGGAGTAGGGAAGTGTAGGGGAGTGTAGGGGAATTACTTCAGGGTTCATTCTTGGTGTTTTGCATTCTGTGGGGTTTGACAAATGTATAATGGCATGTATCTGCAATCATAGTATCATTCAGAGTATTTTCATTGCCTTAAACCTCCTCTGTGCTCCATCTATTCATCCCTCTTCCCCCCAGACTCCTGGCAACCAGGGATCTTTTTATTTTCCATAGTTTTGCTTTTTCTTGATTGTCATACAGATGGAACTGTACGCTATTTAACCTTGTCATATTGGTGTCTTTCACTTAGTAATATGCATTTAAGTTTCCTCCATGTCTTTTCATGGCTTCCTAACTTATTTCTTTTCATTGCTGAACAATATTCCATTGTCTAGATGTACCAGTTTTCTAATCTGCTCATGTGCTGAAGGACACCTTGGTTGCTTCCAGGTTTTGGCAGTCACGAGTAAAGCTTCCATAAATGTCCGTGTGCAGATTATTGTGTGGTTATGTTTTCAGCTCCTTTGGATAAATGCCAAAGAGTGTAATTACTGGATGATTCGGTAGGAGTATAGGTAGTTTTGTAAGAATAGTTTTTTTTTTAGTGTAAATACGTCCCCAATATTGCAGAGCCACTCTACCTGCCAAAGAAGGGGGGCTTTGTGCAGGACAATGGACATAGAGGTCACATTTTTAAAAATTAGGGCTTTGAAACACAGGGCAAACTCTACATCTCCATTTGTCCCTCCAACTGATGTAACTTAGCCCAAGCCCCTCTCTGGTTTCCATGGCAGCCAGTGGTGCTGGAAGGAGCCAGAGACCCCAGACCGGGGAGGGCTGGATGGTGTCTCAGGCACTGTTTCGAATATGAGGCCATGCCTGACACCCGCAGAGCCTCTAGCTGGACTTGGACTTGGTTTTCTGGGCTGAAGATGCCCGATGTACCAGAGTTGCCTTCCTGGCTCCCCCACGGAATGCCTGCTCTTCTCAGATGCCTCCATACTGTTCAGCTTTCTGGGCGTCAAGGCCTCCTTCCTGCCTCTGCTAACTCATCTCGCTGTGCCCATCTCCCCAGAGATTTCTCAGGGTGGGTGGAGGGCTTTCAGAGTTGAGACCGGAGACCAAAGGCCTCAGTCTGTCTCTGCAGAGCTGTTTTAGGTCTGAAAGGTAACGTTGCTGTCCAAGGCGAAGGCGAGGCAAGGACACTCTTTGGAGTTGCAGCGATCCAAGTAAACTTTACTGCCTAAGAAGACACGGCGGACCTGCCGGCTGCGGCTCCCAGCTCCGCTGCAAAGCACAGTTACCTGGGAGGCTCTTTAGTCCCATGGCCAGGCCGCCCCCCAGACCTGCGGGGTCAGGGTGGGGAGGTGGGCATGCCAAAGTGTTGTGTGCAGCTGCTCCCAGCCGGGGAGGGAACTCCTGGGAGCGGGTGGGTAGGGTCTGTAAGGGGGACCTGCCAGGGTCAACGAGGTGCCCGAGTCAGCAGAGGGCACAGGTCTTCAGTGGGGAGGCAGCGAGAGGGCCCAGAGCACACACTTCTGGAGGGCAGATTGCCCGCAGGACCACCCGCCCCGCAGCTGTCCATCTCCCAAAGTGTCCGAGACGCTACCTTGACACTCAGGTTTGTAGGACGTGCTCCAGGAGCATTCCTGGCACTGAGCAGGGAGCAGCCCTGGGCGATGACGGGCCCGGGCCTGGCCCTGGTTAATCCAGCTCGCAGGGCAGCAGAGTGGACATCGCTGGAACGATTGCCAGCTGGCCTTTGGAACGCACCAATTATTCCTCAGTGACTTCCCCCTGTGGAATATCCAAGCTTCCTAAAATTCTAAGGGTCAATTGGTAAAACAGGACATAAAACAGGACATAAGGTAGGTATGTTTATTTCCGTGGGACGTGATGAGGTTGCATAAGCAGGCGCTTCAGAGAACAGGCACCAGAGGGCGCTACCGGGGGCCGTCCGGCCGAACCCTTAAGTGCCTGATTGGCCGGGACTCGTTGCAAAACAAAGACCGAGCCAGAGATCTCCCCGTGTCAGCATCCTGAGACCAGAGCTGGCACTCGGTCAAGTTCATGCGCCGGGTTTATAAAGCCCGATTTCTATGGAATCAGGCTGTCAGTTGACTAACAGTGGAAACATAAAAACTTAATCAAAAGTTTATAAGCAAGCGTGGATGTGGAGCAAAAGGACTTAGATGCTTTACATGTTTGTCATTCGCGTTTCCACCAACGGGGCTGCCTTGCTGGGGTCACCAGAGCGCTCGTCGTCTGCCGGCATGGACTTTTCTCTGGGGCTGGGCTGGGAAGAGCACCGTCCACGAAAGCCCGTTTCTGTAAGATGTTTTTCTGTGCTTCCAGGGCAGACCATCCACTGCATAATGGATTCACTGCAGTTTTCAATTTTAGGATCGAAAAAGCTAAATATATAATTAGGGTAATGCCTACTGTTGCAGTTGGTGAACAGTTCTTTTTCAGCTTGCATATGTGCGCTCTGATCGACCCTCATGTTTACACTTTGGTTTCAGAAGCGATTCTCCTATTCTTACTTCAAAATGTTTTGGCCTCCGTGTCCTAGGTATTGTAAGTAGTGCTGCAATGAACTCTGGGCTACCTGTGTCTTTTTATGGCAGAAGTCAAACCAATATTGTAAAGCAATTATCCTTCAATTAAAAATTAAAAAAAAAGAAAAAATAGTTTGGCCACATCGCAACTAAAATACAAGGCTAAAAAACAACAACAAAAAAAATCTGTAAGTGATCATAAATGCTGATGATTAAACACCTGAGGACCACATAAAATCAAGTGGACTTGATTCATTGTTTGCTGCTATAACAAAAATAACCACAGACTGGTGGCTTTAACAGCAGACATTTATTTCTCAAAATTCTGTAGGTTGGACGTCCAAGATCGAGGCTTCTGAAAATTCAGCGACTGGTGAGGACCCTCTTCTTGGTTCTTGGTAGATGCAGTCTTCTCTCTGTATCCTTACAAGACAGAAGAGCAAGAGCGAGTGCTCTGGGGTCCCTTTTATAAAGACCGTAATCCCGTTCATGAGGGCTCCATCCTCATGACCAAATTACGACTAAACCATTACCTAAAGTCCCCGTCTCCTTATACCATCACACTGGGGACTAGATTTTAATATTTGGATTAAAAAAAGTTTTTTTGAGACTCACTTTGTATCTTTGTATTAGCACCATGGTTTTAGTATTTATCCAT
Organism: Oryx dammah; assembly: GCF_014754425.2. Taxonomy (NCBI): domain Eukaryota; kingdom Metazoa; phylum Chordata; class Mammalia; order Artiodactyla; family Bovidae; genus Oryx; species Oryx dammah. The sequence goes on from NW_024070206.1 coordinate 54,676,334, forward strand.
TTGGCTTTGTCAGGTCTTCCTTGCAGAGCATGAACTCAGGCGCGGGGGCTCAGTAGCTGCAGCGCACGGGCTTAGTTGCTCCATGGCATGTGGGATCTTAGTTCCCTGACTAGGGGATCGAACCTGTGTCCCCTGCATTGCAAAGCAGTTTTTCAACCACAGGAAAGTCCCAATATATGAATTTTGGGAGGATATAAACATTCAGTCCGTAGCAACGCATGAATAGATAAAATATAGAAAGCTAAGAAAGCAGTTTTCATGGATCTGGGTTCAAATCAGTACAACAGCCACTTGTTGAAGCCCTACTGTGTGTCAAGTCCAGGAACTTGTTTTTGGAGCAGCTTGAGTGAATGACATGTTCTTGTCTGTAAGGTGGTTAGGGGGAAGTGGACGAATTACAATTTTGATTAAGTGATTGAAGGCAATTTGAATTTTGTTATGTTTGCCCCTATTTTGGTTATAAAATGTTTGCTTATATTTCAAGGCTTTGAAATGGTAGTAGGTAGATGTTGACTTGACATTTCAATACTGACAACAATCACAAAAGTGGTCATTACACTAAAGCCAGGAAAGAGATGGCCACACAAGGAAGAAGGCTCTGATGCATCCCTGTATATAGGTGTGTGTGTATCCTCAGTCATGTCTGACTCTTTGCAGCCCTCTTTGTAGCCCACCAGGCTCCTCCGTCCATGGGATTCTCCAGGCAAGAATACTGGAGTGGGTTGCCATGTCCACCTCCAGGGATCTTCTCAACCCGGGAACCGAACCCTCGTCTCTTGCCTCGCCTGCATTGGCAGCTGCATTCTTTACCGCTAGCGCCACCTGGGAAGTCCAGACTAGAATAGACTGTTAATGTTTTGTGATTTTATTTCATTAGTAAAATTGAAAGTACATTGTACAGCGACCAGAACTTCTTCTGTGAAAACACACATATTTTAATTATTATATTACATTCTTTCAAGGCCAGAAAAGTGAGTAATCTTAAAAAAAGATATGTAATATGCCATGGGTTGCCTTTGAAGATTAAATGTATATTTACTTTGATTTCCCTTAATAAATATTTAATTTTACTATTAAAAAATATCCCAGACTTTTCTGCTCTTCCTGAAGAAGAGAAAGAGAATTTTTCAGAATTTGGAGCTAGGAAAATACTTACACTACTTGCATCCACCTTTGTTGTGGATTTTTAACCATACAGCACTTTTGCAAATAAATCTGAAAAGAGAGCCGCTACAGAAAGATTGTAGCTGGATGTACACCAGATGTTTTTCTAACAGGCAGTTTAACTGGATTATATAAATCAAATATAATGATGGTTTTTAAATCTCCATTTTCTCCAGGTCCACTTTACTTTATGATTCTATCATCTGATTTCTTTGGTGACACCCAGGCTTCTTGTCTTTTTTTCTTTCTTCTTTTTATTTTATACCGGCTTTATTCTTTAATTTGAACTTGAATCACAGTCATCTTTGTCATCTGTTCTTTCCTTTTTCTCCTTTTAGTTCTGTCTCTTCTATATTCTTTCTAAAATATCTTATACACAAATAGCTTTTATTAGAAGTAGGACTTTTTATTGGAACCTCTAACCTAGAAGTTTTCTTTACTTTAGAATATGATCCAAAAGGCATCTAGTTGAATGGAAGCAGGGATGAAAAAGGCTGTGATTACTATGTTAACTTAAATGCTGATTTTTGAAAATCAGAGGTGATGAGAAGTACAATAAATTTATTTGATGAATAATTTGGCCTCCTCTGCCGGAATTAGGATAAAATTTGAGTTGGCTAATTAACAATTTTCTTGCCAGTGTATTTTGTATGGATGTGACATTTAGGAATGTCAGAGACATAAATATTGTTATACTAGAAAGAGATGCTGTGGGAAATGCTTTGGTTGCTGTATACAAACTTATTTAGAATTTTAATTCAACTTCTGCTATGCTTGTTATAGCTGTTGTTGTTGTTTAGATGCTAAGTCGTGTCCAACTCTTTTGCAACCCCATGGATTGTTGCCCCACTAGGCTCCTCTGTCCATGGGATTTCCCAGACGAGAATACTGGAGTGGGTTGCCCATTTCCTTCTCCAGGGGATCTTCCCGACCCAGGGACCGAACCCACGTCCCCTGCATTGGCAGGCAGAGTCTTTACCACTGAACCACAGGAGAAGCCCAGATAACACAATTTTTAGTGTGCATGTAGATCTGAGTTTTTCCGGCAATACCTCAGTGGAGATTTAAGACTAGGATTGAGTTGTAAAGAATAGATGGACCACTTTCTGCTTGAAAATATCATCTAACACAAGCTGTTGTGTCGCTCATAGAAATAATGTTCCATTTCTTGGGAGGCCCTTTTTCTGCTTGGATGGCATGTTTGCCCTTTTCTCTGTCCTCTTTTTCTGTTTAGCCAACTCCTCTACATTGAGACTCAGCCTCAGTGACCCTGTCCTCAAGGAAGTATTCTGTGACTGTTTCACCCGCCCTTCCCCACTCCAGCCTCCTCCTCTCTGGTCTGGATTAGATGCTTCTCTGCTTGGAACACCACGAGCTGCTGTTGCAAGTTCATCTGTCTTGGCCACGACACAGTGAGCTTCGTGAAGGCTCTGGAAGCCTGAAGCCTTCTGGAAGCTGATGATGTCTCATCAGCTCTGGTTCTCAGCATAATGTCTGAGAAGTACTGGTGTTTGACTAGCTCTCTTACTCATATTGGCTGCTAACCTGGGCAATTAATTGTATCCAGTTGTTGTTTGTGACCCCATGGACTGCACGCCAGGCTTCCCTGTCCTCTACTATCCCCTGGAGCTTACTCACACTCATGTCCATTGAGTTGGTGATGCCATCCAACCATCTCATGCTCTGTCACCCCCTTCTCCTCCTGCCTTCAATCTTTCCCAGCATCAGGGTCTTTTCAAATGAGTTAGTTCTTCGCATCAGGTGGCCAAAGTATTGGAGTTTCAGCTTCAGCATCAGTCCTTCCAATGAGCATTCAGGGTTGATTTCCTGTAGGGTTGACTTATGTCCTATCCCAATGTGTGCGTAGTTGTGGTTTGCTCTTCTCTTATTTTTAAATGTAATTATCAAAAGTTGAGAAAAGGACCTAACTTGCTTTGTTTTAAGCATAGATGGCACAATTTACATGGATAGATACCAAGAATTCATATCTAATAAATTCCACTGATCATCCATGTATTTACCCAGAAAGGTTTTGCGTTTAGCATGACTTTGTCTATGCATCTTCTCTTTTCTGGAGGTGAGAGGAGAATGCTGAAATGCTTCTTGTGTCTAGGTCGAGAGCTGCACATGGTAATTGCGAAGCTGACTTGAGATGCTGCCGCAGTTTGGAAGGAAACCCTCCCAACTGTTTCAGAGGGTGATGCTGGATGCTGGCTCTCTAAGTGGGATTTGCATGTCTGTGAAGCACATTTCAGCAAAAATGCTGATAAACCATCCTTTTAGTGAGGACAAGAAAGAGGCAAATGACCGGGTGTTTTCCTTAACATGAGCCATGCAGAGAGACACAAACCAGATAACAGAACAGGCCGGGATGCTTTGTGTCTTTACAGCAGAGAGGAGGGAGAGAGACTCAGAAACCAGGGGTCATCATAATAAAGGCTGTTAGAGGATTGGAGATCGAGGCGGGAGGAAGTGTTTCTGAACCACGATGGCTAGGTGATGCTGAGGCATTGTGAGGGGCAGCAGCTTGACGCTGGCAGCCAGAGCTTGGGGAGCCCCGGTGTGAGCTCAGGTGTGAGCCCCGAGGGATGGCCCTGCAGACCCAAGTGGCCCCTGGCCCTGACCTCTGCAGAGTCAGCTGCGGCCACACGGTGGTCCCCGGTTCTGGCCTGAGGGTGATCCAGATGCCTGCCCTGGGTGACTGCGTGTGGTGCCCCCTCTCTGTGGTCTCGGAAGGAGGTGGAGGGGGTCAGACCCTTGCTTCTTGGGGGCTCCTGAGGACACTGGGCTGCAGTATAAACAAGATTCATATCAAGGTCCCGGTGAGTTTCTGAAGACTGTTATAGGTTGGGACAAAGCCCAGCATACTTTATCTGTCAAGGGACGTGTATTAGTTTGCTGGGGCTGCCGTAACAACAGCCCACAGAGTGGGTGGCTTGCACACAGAGCTCACCGCTCTGGAGGCTGGGAGTTCAAGGCCAAGGTCCTGGTGAGACCTTTCTCCTGGTTTGCAGAGGCTGCCTCCTCGCTGGTCCTTTCCCTTTGTCGTGGGGGCATCTCTGTGTGTCCAGATCACCTCTTCCTAGGAGGGCACCCGTCAGACTGCATTAGGCCCATCGCACAGCCTCATTTTAACATAGCAGTCCTTTCTTCCAAGGCTCTGTCTCCAAATGCAGTCACATTTGGAGGGACTGGGGATAGGGTCTTTGGCACAGTCCCTTGGACTGCAAGGAGATCCAACTAGACAATCTTAAAGGAAATCAACCCTGAATATTCATTGGAAGGACTGATGCTGAGGCTGAAGCTTCAATACATTGGCCACCTGATGCAAAGAACTGATTCATTGGAAAAGATGCTGATGCTGGGAAAGACTGAAGGTGGGAGAAGGGGATGAGATGGTTGGATGGCATCACTGACTCCATAGACATGTGTTTGAGCAAGCTCTGGGAGATAGTGGAGGATAGTGAGGCCTGGCATGCTGCAGTTCATGGGATTGCAAAGAGTCAGACACAACTGAGTGACTTACACACATCTCCCCTTGAATTTATTAATATAAATGCAACATTCTCCCTCAGAGCAGACAGAGGACAGGAAGATACCTGGTGAAAGTCAGCACAGGCCAGAACAAGCTGTCCGAGAGCCCGTCGGCTGCTCACCACCTCCCACGACGGGGGGGGGGGGTAAGTGGGGCCTCGGCTCTGGTCCAGCGCTGCCCGGTGGGGCCGCCAGAGAGCATCATGGGAGAGCCAGGAGCCTTGGGCCAGTATCCCCATCAGGGCGGGGAGGACAGGCGTGACTTTGTCAAGCTCCCATGACGCCAAGTGAGACCAAGCTCCCATGACTCCCATGAGACCGCAAAAAATATTGAGCTCTCTGAGGTCAGTGGAAGCGGGCGGATTTATTTTCAGAGATACTGTTCATCGCTGGGGGATCTCCACGGCTTGGTCAGGAAGGGAGCGGTGGCCACCACAGCCCCCGAGCACCGCTGAAATCCACTCCTCTAAGCATCACAGGGTTCCCCGTGAAGTAGCCAGCTGCACTCTCTCGCAGAGGCTTGGTACAGCTGGATTAATCATAGCAGACCCTGCGGGACCCACTGCTGCCTCCGCTGTCTGACGGTGATCGGCGTCATCAGCTCCCTCTCCGAGTCCGTCCTCGGATCCTCCAGCATCCGCCAGCATTCCGGCTGCACTGTCCACCCACATGAGGCGAGCTGGGATTATCTTCGGGGACTGGGGTGGAGAAGGTATGATCTTTTCTTCTTCTTCTTAGGATTGGTGCTGCAAAGGCCTGTGGCAGCCCAGGGCCCTATTCTGTCTTGCTCTACGAGCCTTCTCCTGCCTCCTGCAGACCTTGCACCAGGCATCATAATTTATCCTCACAAGGGCCATGCTGTGCTCAGTCTCTCACTTGTGTCTGACTCTGCGACCCCAGGGGCTGTAACCTGCCAGGCTTCTCATGCCTGGGATTTCCCAGGCAAGAATACTGGAGTGGGTTGCCATTTCCTTCTCCAGGGGATCTTCCTGACCCAGGGATCAAACCTGGGTCTCCTGTGTTGCAGGCAGATTCTTTACTGTCTGAGCCACCAGGGAATCAGTGGTGGCTCTTTTCTAAATTTCCTTCCCATTTATGTCACCACAGAACATTGATAGAGTTCCCTCTGCTGTACAGTAGGTTCTCATTACTTTTCTGTTTTATACATAATACCGACTGTATGTATGTCAATCCCAATCTTAGATGGAGTCTCTGTTGATTCCTCCTGTCACCTCTGTCATCATAGAATAGCAGAGCGTGTCAAGTTGGACCCTGGATTTCCCATTCTTAGATAACCTTCCATCCCTGGGTTACATCCAGGTGTCAGGAATTCTCTGGGTTTTTCTATCCCCCAATTTGACTGCAGCACAGACTTCTTCCCTGGGCTATAAATCTTTGCATCCAACTGGTATCTCGACCTTGGTGTAGAACAGAACTCTTGCTCCCCATCCTTCCTGTGCTGCTGGAAGTGGTTGGAAGGACATCTTTTTACTCTCCCTTAGAGTTAAAAATGTGGGCTTCCTCGGTGGCTCAGATGGTAAAGAATCTGCCTGCCAATGCAGAGGACATGGGTTCAGTCTCTGGGTCGGGAAGACCCCCTGGAGAAGGAAATGGCAACCCACTCCAATATTCTTGCCTGGAGAATCCCATGGACAGGGGAACCTGGCAGGCTGTAGTCCATGAGGTCACAAAGAGTTGGACATTACTGAGCAACTAAGCGCAGACACAAAGTTGAAAATATAAGTTATCTTTGTAACTTAAATCTTTACGAGGTGTATGTACTTAAAAAACTTAATTCTTCAGTGTGCATTTGTGAATCTTTAATGGCAGCTCAAGGCTCTTCTCCATCTTTTTGCCACACTCACTTACCTCCTTCTGTCCTGATTGTTTCTGCCAACCACACACGGCCCTGGAGCTCTGGAGCTCAGGAGGCAGCTAGGGATGGGGAGGAATGCTCAGACCTTGGCCCCCTGAATGATTCACTTCAGGATGTCAAGATCTCTTTCAGTGAGAGCTCCCCTTTGCTTCTTTCTGGAGCAGGTGTGGTCGTGGGTGGTACTTCTGATGTAGGGCACCCACTGCTTTCTGCTCTGACCCTGAATTTTGCATTTAATATCATCTACAATCTGGTTTCTGAATTTAGTGGAACTATATGGAGAAGAAAAAAATAAAACAAGGGTAAAGATAATTCCTGTTGGCTATCCTGAATGACGTTAGATAAGTTCTATGACTTTAGATTTCATCACAGAATGTCTATTTGATTCATGTATTTGACCGATTTGCTAAGTGTGCTTACTAGATACCAGGTATAAGACACGCTTGCTTTTTATTAAGCGAGAACTAGGTATCCACATTCAGCTATCAATGAAATCTAAAATATAGCCAAAAAATAGTTTGATGCTCATTTTCCCCCTCTATTTTTATGGATGTACTATGTGGTGTGTGAGATCTGAGTTCCCTGACCAGGGATCCAACCCCCGCCTCCTGTGGTGGAAACAGGGAAGATCCAGGGATAGAACCCATGTCTCTTGGGTCTCCCACATTGGCAGGTAGATTCTTTACCTCTAGGGTCACCTAGGAAGCCCCAGGGAGTCTATGGGAAAGCGCAACTCAAATTTATCCAGGTCTTTCTTAATGTTTAATGACTTAGGAAATATCCAAACCTAGGGAATACTTTCTGGGGCTGCTGCTGCTAAGTTGCTTCAGTCGTGTTTGACTCTGTGCGACCCCATAGACGGTAGCCCACCAGGATCCCCCGTCCCTGGGATTCTCCAGGCAAGAACACTGGAGTGGGGTACCATTGAGGGAATGCTTTCTATTAATTCACTAATTTGTATCATTTAGTCATTCTTATTTGTTTCCTAGGTTTTTATAAATTTTCCTCTTATTTTGCTATCCAGTCATTTAAAAAAACATTTTTTTTTTCTCTAATTGCTTAGTACAGGGAGCTCAGCTCGGTGCTCTGTGATGACCTCAAGGGGTGTGATGGAGTGTGGGTGGGAGGGAAGTCTGAGAAGAAGGGGATATATGTATACATGTAGCTGATTCACGTCATTGTATAGCATAAAGTAGCACAACCTTTTAAAGCAACTATGCCCCAATTTAAAACAATAATGAAGAGAGGTACAAGAGTAGGTCAGGAGACCTGAGTGAGAGGGAATTGATCAACTGTTACTGGCTTTGAGGGCTTCCCTGATGCCTCAGAAGATAAAGAATCTGCCTGTAATGCAGGAGACCCAGGTTAGATCCCCGGGTGGGGAATATGCCCTGGAGAAGGGAATGGCTGCCCACTCTACTTTTCTTGCCTGGAGAATCCCATGGACAGAGGAGCCTGGGGGGCTACAGTCCATGGGGTCACAAAGAACTGGACATGACTGAGCAATTAACACTTTCACTTCACTTATAGGCTTGAAGATGAAGGAAGGTGGCCATGAGCAAATTATGTAGGTGGTCTCTAGAAGCTGGGAAGTGCCCTTAGCTGACACTTAGCAAGAACACAGGGACCTCAGTACTGTAGCTGAAAAACAGTTTCTTCTCTTGCACCTCCAAAAAGAAGTGTAACCCTGCTGAAACCTCAACTTTAGCCCAGTGAGACCCGTGTTAGGTTTTTGACCCAGAGACTTGTGAAGATAACGCACCTGTGTTATTTAATCCACTAGACTGTGGTCATTTGTTACAGCAGCAGTAGAAAGCTCACGCATCTTTAATACTAAAAAAAGCAGAATAGAGCTTAGTGATGATTCATATAGAAAGCTGTGATGCTTTCTAAGGAAAAGTTTTAGCACAGCAGAAATTTGGTTTCTGTTTTGGCTTGTTTCATTGAAACCAGTGTTTTATGTAATGGGTATTTAATAAATGCTCATCAAAGGGAAAAAATTTCATGTAAAAAAGGAGGTATTTTTCCCTGTTTGTGATCTATTATCTATGTTAGCATGTCTGTGTGAGAAAAATAGTCCTGTATCAATGAATAGGTGATAAATTGGCTCCTTCTTGAATCATTAGATGAGGAAAAAACTCAGAAAGGACTGAGTTGTATTAATTAAATGTGAATAATGTCTATGAAAATGAATCACTGAGAAACCATTGTTAGAAATCTCTTAGGAACGTGCTCTTCAGAAATTATGTGTGAGAAAAGTCATCTCCCAATGAAGAGGAGAGTGTCTCTGTATGAAGTTTATTTGTATGGGTATTTTGAAAATCTAAATTATTAATGACTTGTTAAATAGTGAAGCATAAAATATATGTGAGGTTATCATTTAAATCTATAAATTTAAACAGTGTAAATTCTCTAAAAATATTATAGATGCATTTAAACTACCAAGCGTGGTAGAATTCCCTGTGCTATACAGTAGGTCCTTATTTGATATCTGTTTTATATATAGTAGCATGCATGTATTGTTACCAGCTTCCCAATTTATCCCCCCTCCTTCTTAGCTCCTAGTAACCATAGTTTGTTTTCTACATCTATAACTGTGCTTCGGTTTTGTAGGTAAGTTCATTTGTACCCCCTTTTTACTTCCTTATTTTTCTTTTGTACCCCCTTTTTTAGATTCCACATATAAGGGATGTCATAAGATATTTCTCATTCTCTGTTTGACTTTGTTGTTGTTTAGTTGTCAAGACATGTCCGACTCTTTGTGACCCCATGAACTGCAGCAATCCAGGCTTCCCTGTTCTTCACTGTCTCCTGGATTTTCCTCAGACTCATGTCCATTGAGTTGATGATGCCATCCAACCATCTCATCCCCTGTCACTCCCTTCTCCTTCTGCCTTCAATCTTTCCCAGCATCAGGGTCTTTTCCAGTGAGTCAGTTCTTTACATCGGGTGGCCAAAGTATTGGAGCTTCAGCTTCAGCATCAGTCCTTCCAATGAATATTCAGGGTTGATTTCCTCTAAAATTGACTGGTTGGATCTCCTTGCAGTCCAAGGGACTCTCAAGAGTGTTCTGCAGCCTCACAGTTCAAAAGCATAAGTTCTTCGGTGCTCAGCCTTCTTTATGGTGCAGCTCTCACATCTGTACATGACTACTAGAAAAACCGTAGCTTTGCCTATACAGACCTTTGTGGGCAAAGTGATGTCTCTGCTTTTTAATATGCTGTCTAGGCTTGTCATAGCTTTTCTTCTAAGGAGCAAGTGTCTTCTGTTTTCATGGCTGCAGTCACCATCTGTAGTGATTTTGGAGCCCCCCAAAATAAAATCTGTCCCTGTTCCCACTTTTCCCATCTGTTTGCCATGAAGGGATGGGACTTGCTTCACTCAGTAGGACGCTCTCTAGGTCCATCCGTGCTGCCGCAATGGCATCATTTCCTTCTTTGTTATGGCTGAGTAATATCCCATTGTATGTATGTGTTGCATCTTCTTTATCTATGCTTCTGTTGATGGACATTTAGGTTGCTTCCATGCTATGGCCTATGTGGGAAAAGAATCAAAAAAGGAGCGGATATACGTGTGTGTACAACTGACTCACTTTGCTGTTCACCTGAAACTAACACAACACTGTCAATCCTATACTCCAATTAAAACAGGCACACACACACACACACAGCTACCAAGTTGGTATGCTATAATGCAGCATGCTAAGTCACTTCAGTCATGTCTGACTCTTTGTGACCCTGTGGACTGTAGCCTGCCAGGCCCCTCTGTCCACGGGATTTCCCAGGCAAGAATACTGGAGTGGGTTGTCCTGCCCTCCCCCAGGAGATCCTTCTGACTCAGGGACTGAGTCCTCGTCTTCGGCAGCTCCTGCACTGGCAGGCAGGTTCCTTACCCGTGAGCCCCTGGGGACACCCAGTATGCTCTGGAGGGGTAGGCTAGCCAGGACTATACATGTTCCTGCTGTTTTTGAATGGTGGAAATAGTGTCCGATGTGATTTTGGTGTCTGAGACTCAAGTGTAAAGAATATGAAAATACTCAGCGTAACTTACAATTGCCGAGGTGTGTGCACGTGTGGGTGATTTCTTAAAATGGCAGTAAAATACGTTGGCCAAGCGCAACTGTTTCCACTTTAGCAGCATTTTACTGTAAAATGAAATCAGTGTGTACAGTTCTCATTGGAAGAAAAAAGAAAGACAAGTCTCTTTATTGCTATTGACATTTTACTTCTTTGGATGAAATATTTCCCACACTCTCAAGTACTCTCATAAAAATTCTGAGAAAACCTTGTTAGTTCATTTAAAGATCAATCCATGTTTCAAATTTATAGAGTATCCATATGTTTAACAGTAGATTTATTTATTTATTTATTTTTAAAAAATTTATTTATTTTTTATTTTACTTTACAATTCTGTATTGGTTTTGCCATACATTGACATGAATCCACCATGGGTGTACATGCATTTCCAAACCTGAACCCCCCTCCCACCCCTCCTCCCCACAACATCTCTCTGGGTCATCCCCGCGTACCAGCCCCAAGCGTGCCATATCCTGCATCGGACATAGACTGGCAATTTGATTCTTACATGATATTATACATGTTTCAATACCATTCTCCCAAGTCATCTCACCCTCTCCCTCTCCCACTGAGTCCAAAAGTCCGTTATACACTAACAGTAGATTTAGAATAAAATAAAGGGACCCAACTGAAGACATCTTCATATATATGTATTTAAAATCTGAGAGATAATTATCTCATTGTTCTCAGTCTGTGCTCAACACTCTGCCTACAGCATTCATGTTGAACCCAATTTCTTGATCTGAGCCGTTACTAAGCAAGGTGTTGCTGCCCAAGGCACCCAGAAGCCAATCTGATGGTCTTGGGTTTTGAGAAAGAAAGAGCTTTGTGGAGGTGAATCTGCAAGCAGACAGGCAACAAAGCTCTCAAATCTCTGTTCCATCCTGGGTTAGAGGCACAGTGTAAGGGATCAGGGAAATTTCAAATTTGGAAGCTTATTGGCTAGTTCCTAATAGTCCGTACGGGCTTCCCAGGTGGTGCTAATGGTAAAGAATCCACCTGCCAATGCAGGAGATACAAGAGACGTGGCTTCAACCCTTGGGTCGGGAAGGTCCCCTGGAGTAGTTTATGGCAACCCACTCCAGTATTCTTGTCTGGGGAGGATCCCATGGACAGAGGAAACTGGCGGGGTACAGTCCATGGGGTCTCAAAGAGTCAGACATGACTGAGCAACTGACCCATAAGTGGTCCATATAAGCTCCTTGTGCTGCCGAGAGTCTGATTTTCCACACTGACCAGCCTCTTGCTTCGTAAAGGGCTCCTGTGGCAACCTTTCTATTCTTTGAATTCCCTGGAATGAAGACTTTTGTCTCCAGGGTCATCTTGAAGGCTTGGGTTCCAGTCTTGTACATGCTGCTTCTGTACCATAATTCAAGGTTTGATTAATTAACAACCTATTCAGGGAGGCAAAACCAGTTTAAGCTGTGCACAGTTGCTCAGTCATGTCCAACACTTTGCGACCCTATGGACTGTAGCCCTCTAGGCTCCTCTGTCCATGGGATTCTCCAGGCAAGAACAATGGATGGGTTGCCATGCCCTCCTCCAGGGGATTTTCCTAATCTAGGGATCAAACCTGCGTCTCCTGCATTGAAGGCAGATTGTTAACCACCCAGCCACTGGGGAAGCCCCTAGTTTAAGCTGGTCCTAGTGGTAAAGAATCTGCCAGCCAAGGCAGAAGACATAGAAGATGTGGGTTCAATCCCTGGGTGGGGAAGATCCCCTGGAGGAGGACATAGCAACCCACTCCAGTGTTCTTGCTGGAGAATCCCATGGGCAGAGGAGCCTGGCGGGCTACAGTCTGTAGGGCTGCAGAGTCAGATATGACTGAAGCGACTTAACACGCACGTCTTAATTTGATGAACCAACAAGCTGTTTAACGAGGCAAAACCAGGTCACACTGGTCAGTGTTTTCTGTGCTGTTTCAAGGTTAGCATTGGTTTTTACCATTCTGAAATGAACATGCATATGTAATGAATATATTCCCATTGTTAAAAATTCAGCCATGCATGTGTCTCTAAATCTCCATGCTAGTCAGTCTCCTTCCTCTTTTCAGAGGTGGCCATGTATGTTACTTTTCTGTTTTGGGGTAACAAATCACCACAAGTTTAGCAGCTTCAAAGGGCCTCAGGTATCACGTCGGATCGGAAGGTCAGAAGTGCTGGAGGCTCAGCCAGTTTCCTTGCCTGTGGGCTCACGAGGCTCCTCACCTGGGGCTCTGGACCCCTTCCCAGTCTCTGCGGTTCTTGGAGAATCAGTTTCTGTGTCACGCTGTCTCTGGGACCCCTTCTCTCCAGCCGACAGGGTTCTCTTGGTGCTTTGTATGTTCTCCTGACCCTCTTCTCTTCCACTTCCTCTTCTTCCTCTGGAAAAAAGTTATTTTACAGGGCCCATGTTGTTACAAGAGGCCCACTCATCCAGGACATCCTCCTTAGTTTTAGGGTCACTTGACCGATCATCTCAATGACATGAATTGCCACGTGACTCCTGCATATGGCCCCAGGCGTAAGGATCACAGGGGCAAACTCTACCTACCAGACTGTAGTAGTCCATCTGGCCCTTTCTGAATGATGGTTTTTGGGGTCAAATACATAGCTAACTTTCAGGAGTTACCTGTAAGTATTGGGTTGACTGAAAAGTTTGTTCTGATTTTTCCTTAATGTTTTCCAGGAAAAACCCGAATGAACTTTTTGGCAAACCCAATGGGCTTCCTCAGTGGCTCAGTGGTAAAGAACCTGCTTGCAAAGCAGGTATTGCTGTGGGAGCCTCTGGTTTGATTCCTGGGCCAGGAAGATCCCATGGAGCAGGAACTGGCAAGTTGCTCCAGTGTTCTTGCCTGGGAAATCCCACGGACGGCCCATGGGGTTGCAAGAGTTGGACACGACTTAGCGACGGAACAACAAACACTTGACAAGAGGGTTTTCCTTAAAACTATTTCCTGAGCTTTTCTATATAAATGAGATATAACTTATTATGTTATTTAAATCATTAAGTCTTCAGTTCAGTCGCTCAGTTGCATCCGACTCTTTGTGACCCCATGAATCGCAGCACGCCAGGCCTCCCCGTCCATCACCATCTCCCGGAGTTCATTCAGACTCATGTCCATCGAGTCTGTGATGCCATCCAGCCATCTCATCCTCTGTCGTCCTCTTCTCCTCCTGCCCCCAATCCCTCCCAGCATCAGAGTCTTTTCCAATGAGTCAACTCTTCGCATGAGGTGGCCAAAGTACTGGAGCTTCAGCTTTAGCATCATTCCTTCCAAAGAAAACCCAGGGCTGATCTCCTTCAGAATGGACTGGTTGGATCCCCTTGCAGTGCAAGGGACTCCCAAGAGTCTTCTCCAACACCACAGTTCAAAAACATCAATTCTTTGGCGCTCAGCCTTCTTCACAGTCCAACTCTAACATCTATACATGACCACAGGAAAAACCATAGCCTCGACTAGACAGACCTTAGTCGGCAAAGTAATGTCTCTGCTTTTGAATATGCTATCTAGGTTGGTCATAACTTTTCTTCCAAGGAGTAAGCTCTTTTAATTTCATGGCTGCAGTCACCATCTGCAGTGATTTTGGAGCCCCCCCAAAAAGTCTGACACTGTTTAAATCTTGACATGTGTTTATCTGCTTGTGTTAGATTTTAAATTTGTTTTAAGCATCTCACCCTACGGTTAATATCTTGTTTCTGCCTATTTTGTGTTTCTCCTGACCTTCTTGTTTACAGATGTGCTGGCCATGCTGGTCAGAGCACAGAGATTCCTACATTATGTTTGTGGTGAGTTGTACCTTCTGGGGTTTGAAGTACTAATCTTTGTCCTTGTAGTTTTGTTATTTTTGATCTTTCTCTGTATTTCAAGGCAACTCTTAATAAGACCGTGATCTCTCTAGTCTCTCTTTTTGGTTTTGTTTAATTTTCTTTTCCTTTTATAAGTCAGTTGGTTTGGTTCTGTTTTAGGTTTTTGTTTTATATTCATTTGTAGAGACATTACTTTGCCAACAAAGGTCCGTCTAGTCAAGGCTGTGGTTTTTCCAGTAGTTATGTATGGATGTGAGAGTTGGACTGTGGAGAAAGCTGAGCACCGAAGAATTGATGTTTTTGAACTGTGGTGTTGGAGAAGACTCGTGAGAGTCCCTTGGACTGCAAGGAGATCCAACCAGTCCATTCTGAAGGAGATCAGTCCTGGGTGTTCATTGGAAGGACTAATGCTGAAGCTGAAACTCCAGTACTTTGGCCACCTCATGCGAAGAGTTGACTCATTGGAAAAGACTGATGCTGGGAGGGATTGGGGGCAGGAGGAAAAGGGGACGACAGAGGATGAGATGGCTGGATGGCATCACCGACTCGATGAATATGAGTTTGGGTAGACTCCTGGAGTTGATGATGGACAGGGAGGCCTGGTGTGCTGCGATTCATGGGGTCGCAAAGAGTCAATCATGACTGAGTGACTGAACTGAACTGAACTGTTTGGTTTTGGAGTCAAAGCGATTATTTTTAAGTCGAGTTTAGCTCATTTACACTGATTGATGTGGCAGATAAGTTTAGTCTTAGTTCTTTTCGGGTATAGTGGTACATTTTCTGGTTTTAGAGATGTTAAAAAGCATTTTACTGTGAGGTCACTGCTTTTTTTCCTTTTTGCTGTGTGTGTGTGTGCCTGTGTGTGTGTGTGTAGTGTAGTGTTTATGACACTACAACATTCATATTTCTGTGGTTTCATACAAGGGGCTCTTGTACTTTAAGTTCCTCATAAAATGTTTGGCCACAGATTTTTCTGTTCTTGGCAGCATTTTTTCCCTTCTTCTGGTGAGTGTTATTCATCTGTTCACAGGTCTCATTGACCTCTTTCCTCTTGTTCTATTTTTCATGATTGCATCTTGGTTTCGATACCCCACCACTTCCTTTTATTTTATGTACCTTTGAATGAATTGGGCTTCCCTGGACCATCCATCAGCAAGTTTCCTTGTGGGGTGTAGATCAAAGCCAAATTCCATTTTAGTTGCTTTTCATTTTCTGTGCTTTGGAAAATATGACTTATATGTAGCCACATCTCATCGGGTTTTTTAAAACAAAACTGAATCCAGTAGGGCCTCTTTTTCTGGCAGCTCAACTCAATCTATTTCTCCCAACAGTGGTGGCAAAAAGGACTATCACTCTTGCCCTGAGCACAGGTCCACCCCTACAGACCTGCAGAAGTGTAACATTTATGCTGCCTGAGCTATGCTGCCTTCTGCATGGCTCTCATTCTAGTTCAGGATTTTCCCCCAACCCCTAAATATAATTTAGGGTCTAAGGTTTATCGGAGTCACCTAGGCTTCCCGAGTGACTCAGTGGTAAAGAGTCTGTTTGCTAATGCAGGAGACGTGAGTTCAATCCCTGGGTTGGGAAGATCCCCTGGAGGAAGAAATGGCACCCTACTCCAGTATTCTTGCCTGGAAAATTTCAAGGACAGAGGAGCCTGGCAGGTTACAGTTCATGGGGTCACAAAGAGTTGGACACAACTGAGCAAGTAAATGAGAGTGACAAGAGCAGTATCCTTGAAAAATGACTCCTAGGAAGAGAAGGAAAGATCCTAGCTGATTTAGGAGCTGTGTTCATAATGGGATAATGGATGGGGGGAAGGGGAGGTCTCTGGATGTTTTAAAAGATTGGATGCTGTTCTTTGGTTGTGTTAAAAATATTTAGTTCCAGACTGAGCTTGTCTTTTTTCAGTGGAGATTACAGTTATTCTGTAGTCAGAATTATCCATTGTTCTTTATTGCTTCTCTGCTTTGTGTCTTGTTTAAGGAAGTTTCCTTCTTCTCCCCGAGGTTATAAGCAATTCTGCTTTTTTCCCCCATGCTGCCAGAATTTTGTTTTTCATATTTAGTCCTTTATACATTAAGAATCGATGTGTTGTTAATGGAATGCAGGGATCTAAATGTACTTTTTGAAAAATGGATACAGACTTCTCTGGTTGTCCAGTGGCTAAAGACTCTGCTCTCCCAATTCAGGGGGCACAGGCTGAATCTCTGGTCAGGGAACCAGGTCCCACATGCTGCAGCTAAGACCTGGTGCAGCCAAATAAATAATAAACAAATAAGTAAATTAAAAAATGTATGGTCATTGTTCCAAGGCTGCATGGTTGAATTGAATAGCATATCCCTTTTCATTGCTTTGAAACTTTTTCCTGTTTTCTGCTCTAAATGATTAGAACTGTTTGTGAATACTTTCATGGTTTCATTGATCTACTCAGCATTTTTGGCAGCTCTACCCACACTGCTTAATTTCCTACAGTTCTGAAGCATATCAAGCAAGTATTCCCTCCTTCTTCTTTCCGCAAATTTCTCTGCCATTCATACTATATTTCCCTTTTCCATGACTTTTCTCATCAGCCTGTCAAAGTTTGAAATGATTTATAAGCTTTAGGATATGTACTGAACTTTCTTTGAATGTATACATCTATTTAAAGAACATGATAAAAAAAAATAAATAAAGAACATGATCAGCATCATGGGTATTGAGTCATCTCAGATGGGAATGGCTTTCTCCCTTCATGTATTCAACTTGTCCTTTAGAAGACTGTCAGATTGTTTATCATCTGGATCTTGCTCGTTTCTTGAGAGATTGATTTGGTGTTTTCTAGTTTTTAAAAACACTTCTGTGAATGGAATTTTTGGTCATATTCATTTGGCTTCCCATGTGGCAGACTAGTGGTAAAGAACCTGCCTGCCAATGCAGGAGATATGAGAGAGGTGGATTTGATCCCTGGGTCAGGAAGATCCTCTGCAGAAGGAAATGGCAACCCACTCCAGTATTCTTGCCTGGAAAATCCAATGGACACAGGAGCCTGGCAGGCTATAGTCCATAGGGTTGCAAAGAGTCAGACACGACTGAAGTGACTTAGCATGCATGCACTGTTTTTATTTGTTAACATTCTTGACAACCCCTTTTATGGCTTCCATTTACTCTTGTTTTCCTTCAGAGTGTAAATGTTTCCCCACCCCTTCTCTATAAATTACTTATCATTCACAGGTTAGCTGCCATCCTAGCTTCCTTTGTAAATGTCCCCTGAAAATGCCTTTCCTTAAAAATTTCCCCTTTTTCTTAAAAGACTTCCAGTCTGCCGATGCTGTTAAGGTATTAGTGCTCTCTTTATTGTTTCATAAATGTTTGATTTTCTTTCCAGGTTATAAACTGCATGATGACTGTGACCAAATTCAAAATTATTCTTTTCACACAAATGATTTAATGATGAGATGGTGATGCTCAGCAAATAATTTATCTGTTCATCATTCTTAGATCCAAGGAACTGCTATTATTCTAGCATGTTAATTATCATATTAGTTGATTCTTATAATTCTAAAAATATTTATAAAGAACCCATGCTTTTAAAAGAATCTGCTGCCTCTGGATTTTGCTGAATCAATCTGTGATAGCAACGAGGGTGATTATTTCCCAGTTTAGACTATTGCTTTTCTGGAAAGAATTTGAAATGCAGGCAAAATCCTGACCACAACGTTCTCATCCAAAAAGAAGGCGCGGAGAGTCAGGGATTGGAAGCTGCTCGGTTTCCTGTCGGTTTCACTGGTCCTGGTGGCAGTGCACCCCGGGGCGTTTGTCATCGTAATAGAGGAGTTTATGAGTCTGAGACCCAGGAGGTCAGACGTGCTGCTGCTACACTGCCCATTACTGCTGTTTACATTCACCCTGGAACTGAATTGGTTTCCTGTTTCTCTTCATTTAATAATGTTTACAATGCAGAAATAAGCTGGCAGCGAGATTTCTTGGCATGTTTGATCTTGCTGTTAAACCCCACTTTCCCTGGAAATAGGAGGCTGCATGGCTAAATTGGAACTGTCTTGTCTGGTCTTACCCCATCCCTGTTCCACGCCCGCATCTCCCAATTAGGTTCAAGATGCCGCTCTGTTTGCCAAGCCTCACCTGCTCCAAGGAGTCTGGATATGTGTATTAGAGTAGCCTAGCTTTACCCTTAGAAAGCACCACTACGAACAAAGCTAGTGGAGGTGATGGAATTCCAGTTGAGCTGTTTCAAATCCTGAAAGATGATGCTGTGAAAGTGCTGCACTCAATATGCCAGCAAATTTGGAAAAGTCAGCAGTGGCCACAGGACTGGAAAAGGTCAGTTTTCATTCCAATCCCAAAGAAAGGCAATGCCAAAGAATGCTCAAACTACTGCACAATTGCACTCATCTCACATGCTAGTAAAGTAATGCTCAAAATTCTCCAAGCCAGGCTTCAGCAATATGTGAACCGTGGACTTCCAGATGTTCAAGCTGGTTTTCGAAAAGGCAGAGGAACCAGAGATCAAATTGCCAACATCCTCTGGATCATGGAAAAAGCAAGAGAGTTCCAGAAAAACATCTATTTCTGCTTTATTGACTATGCCAAAGCTTTTGACTATGTGGATCACAATAAACTGTGGAAAATTCTGAGAGAGATGGGAATACCAGACCGCCTGACCTGTCTCTTGAGAAACCTATATGCAGGTCAGGAAGCAACAGTTAGAACTGGACATGGAACAACAGACTGGTTCCAAATAGGAAAAGGAGTACGTCAAGGCTGTATATTGTCACCCTGCTTATTTAACTTATATGCAGAGTACATCATGAGAAACACTGGGCTGGAAGAAGCACAAGCTGGAATCAAGATTGCCAGGAGAAATATCAATAACCTCAGATATGCAGATGACACCACCCTTATGGCAGAAAGTAAAGAGGAGCTAAAAAGCCTCTTGATAAAAGTGAAAGAGGAGAGTGAAAAAGTTGGCTTAACGCTCAACATTCAGAAAACGAAGATCATGGCATCTGGTCCCATCACTTCATGGCAAATAGATGGGGAAGCAGTGGAAACAGTGTCAGACTTTATTTTTGGGGGTCCAAAATCACTGCAGATGGTGATTGCAGCCATGAAATTAAAAGATGCTTACTTCTTGGAAGAAAAGCTATGACCAACCTAGATAGCATATTCAAAAGCAGAGACATTACTTTGCCGACTAAGGTCTGTCTAGTCAAGGCTATGGTTTTTCCAGTGGTCATGTATGGATGTGAGAGTTGGACTGTGAAGAAAGCTGAGCACTGAAGAATTGATGCTTTTGAACTGTGGTGTTGGAGAAGACTCTTGAGAGTCCCTTGGACTGCAAGGAGATCCAACCAGTCCATTCTAAAGGAGATCAGCCCTGGGTGTTCTTTGGAAGGAATGATGCTAAAGCTGAAACTCCAGTACTTTGGGCACCTCATGTGAAGAGTTGACTCTTTGGAAAAGACTCTGATGCTGGGAGGGATTGGCAGCAGGAGGAAAAGGGGACGGCAGAGGATGAGATGGCTGGATGGCATCACCGACTTGATGGACGCGAGTCTGGGTGAACTCTGGGAGTTGGTGATGGATATGGAGGCCTGGTGTCCTGGGATTCATGGGGTCGCAAAGAGTCGGACATGATTGAGAGACTGAACTGAACTGAACTGAGCTTTCTATGACACTTGGGGGATTAATTACCAGGCACAAGCCTATAAAGAGTCAGGAAGAATATAAAATGCTTTGGTACAGGCTTAGCAGAAGAGAAATTTGAGTCCATTTCTGGCCACTAAAAGGACAGGTTAGAAACTACACATTTTATTAGACTGTAAGTGGCTGAGTGTTCTTAATTTTCTTGTGTGAGGGGTCTTAGATCTCTTATCCCGTTTCAGTGTATGGGTATATAGAATGTGAAATTAAGTCCTTCAAATGATGATTCATGTGTATGTGTCCGTGTATCCTTTTAAACAAGGTTCTTAAACAAGATCATTAAACAAGGTGCTCTGATTTTTATAGTGCAGAGGCTTTTTACTTAGTACCAGCTTAAACTCATCAGACCACTGGGAAGTGGATTATATTAAGTGAAGAGTCCCAGAGGGTACCTTGTGTATTCTTCCCAGTAGTCTTGAGAAATAGGGGAGATTGTCATTCATCTGGAAAGAAAGAAAGAAGATAAAAAATCTCCTGACTGGGGACTTCCCTGGTGGTGCAGTGGATAAAAATCCACCTACCAGTGCAGGGGACGTGGGTTCGATCCCTGGTCCAGGGACATCCCACATGCCTTAAGCCTGTGTTCCACAGCTACTGAGCCCATGCTCCAGGGCCCACGAGCCACAACTACTGCAGCCTGCAGGCTCTCGGACCCGCAAGCCACAACTAATGAGCCCCTGTGCTGCAGCTACGTGCCGTAGATCCTGTTGCAACTACTGAATGCTGTGTGCCTAGGGCCTGTGCTCCACAAAAAGAGACACCGCTGCAACAAGAAGCCCATGCAGTGCAGCTAGAGAAAGCTCGTGTGCAGCAGCGAAGACCCAGCACAGCCAAAAACGTATGGCAAAACCAATACAGTATTGTAAAGTAAAATAAAGTAAAAATAAAATTTAAATAAATAAATAAAAGGAAGCTGGAATGAAAATAAATAAATAAATAAGGTCGTGTGTACATGTCAAAAAAAAAAAAAAAATCTCCTGGCTGTATCTTCCAACGCTGTGTGAATGACTAGGGAACCCATTACTTAGGTGGTCTCTGTAGATAGCCCTCCAAAAACACCACCGTGGGAGCAGTAGGTGTTTGTAGGTAATAGAAATATTTTGTACAATATTTTCATCTTAGAATCTGGCCCTGGTGTGAATTTTATGCCCTCATTACAAACACATGGGAGCTGGGGCCTGAAATTTGCATACTCTCAAATGCCCGTACTGGGCCTTGTAACCGAGAGCTACAGATACTGCTTTTCAACCAGGCAGGTAGACGAAGCCAAAGTGAAAGAGGGCGCCTTGCACTCGGGGCCATTAGCGATTCTTTTACATCAGCACTCCTGTGTCGACAGGCCCCCAGGATTGAGCGGCGTGTGATTTTGTCACACAGCTCTTCCTCTTAGCTACTATGACTTTCCCCTTGGCTGCAATGACTTTTTTTTTCCTAAGACTGATTCACCCTCACTGTTGTTCTGCCTGTTCTGTGGTGCCCCGTCTGGAGGCTGCTGTAGCATCCACCTCAGTTGTGTAGATGGGTGGAGGTGGAGATGGAAATGCAGATAGGGATGGAGAATCGGTCCTTTCTGACAAGGGGTGGAGTAACCAAGGTGGGCTATGGAGGAAGAAGTCTTTCTGGCTATAAATTGTACACTGTGGCTCTTCATGCCTCCCAGTAGGAGTGAAACACTATGGTTAATCCTGTCGACAGTGATGCTCCCACTGGAGTCTTGTTACTTCTCAGGACCCAGAGGAAAGTCTACTAAGAGATTGCAGGGAACATGGTCCGCTCTATAAATAAGCAGCATTGCCCGTAGGTTAGATGGGAGACATTACAGGTATGAGAGGGCTTTCCTCTCCTTCTTTGAAGCCAGTTCTGAGCTTTGATACAAGCTCTGCACTCATAGATTTTATTAGTAGTCTAGAGGGAAGCCTTGTATTTGACGAGAATAAAAAGGAAGCTTCCTGGGAAGGATGCAGCATTCTGTGTTGCCATTGGGTACCTGGTAATCCGATTGTTTTTGGCTTTGCTTGGTGACTATTTCTGGAAACTGGTTCTGATGGGGTCCTAGGGAGTCTCCACTTCTTTGGACCTCCCCACTTTCTTCTCCAAGTGTGAGCTGGTGGAACCTGGTGGGGAAAACCCAGGCTCTCCCTGTTAGATGGAAAAGATTCCTATTGCTTTGTACTGACTTGGACACGTAAAAGCAGTAAGACCAAGACTCACTGAAATAGTTGAGGAGTGAGAAGTTCAGGAGGTGTCTCTGCACTAGGCTGTGGATATCTATATTAATTTAATATGTTGTGTTGCTCTGTGCTCGCCCCAGTACCTGGCACACAGCAAACACTCCATAAACACTAGTTTATTGACACAGAAGTCCTGAGATTAGAAGGCAATGATCATTTTATGTTAAGTACGAAGCCGCTATAATGAGTGATTTCAATGGAAAGTACGCAGCAAACCTTTGAAGCATAAGCCTTATGTCTCTGCTGCTGCTGTTGCTAAGTCGCTTCAGTCATGTCCGACTCTGCGTGACCCCATAGACGGCAGCCCACCAGGCTCCCCCGTCCCTGGGATTCTCCAGGCAAGAACACTGGAGTGGCTTGCCACTTCCTTCTCCAGTGCATGAAAGTGAAAAGTGAAAGTGAAGTCGCTCAATCGTGTCCGACCCTCAGTGACCTCATGGACTGCAGCCTTCCAGGCTCCTCTGTCCATGGGGTTTTCCAGGCAAGAGTACTGGAGTGGGGTGCCATTGCCTTCTCCGCCTTAAGTCTCTAGGAGTAGTGAAACAGAAAAGCGGACATTTTCGTTTCCATGTTGTATCTAGAAGATAAGCTCTGGGCGACTTCCCTGGTGGTCTCAATGCAGGGGGCCTGGGTCTGATTCCTGGTCAGGGAACTAGATCTCATAGGCTGCAAATAAAAGATCCCACGTGCTATAGCCAGAAAAGATCCTGTGTGCCTCAGCTAAGGTCCAGCGCAGTCAGATAAAGACATAAATGTTAGAAAGTAAAAATAAAAGTTAAGCTCTAGCAGAATTTTTGAAAGATAAGTTGGATGTAGACAAAGACCAAATGAGAACAAGTGAAGGGTCTCCATTCAGAGCTTGGTGTAGCAAGAGGGTCAGGTGTTGTCCCTTGGGTTTGGCAGAGACTCAGGGACTGGTGGCGAATGGGGTGGTTCTCAGTGAAAAAGGAAGGCTCCATGTGTGCCCCAAAGGGAGGGTATTGTCCTGGGGAAGCTGCAGGTGGGTCCTGAGATGTGGGGCATCCTGTGTGAGGGGTTAAAGGCTCTGGTTGGTCCTGATTTGGATGTGGGGCAAAGATCAGGAAAGCTGCCAGTTACTGGTAAGTCCTGGATGTTTCAGTCTGTTCGTTATGGGGTTCCTCTTCACCTTCCTGGACTCTCATATCCAAAGATAATGGTCCAGAGACTTCCCTGGTGGTCCAATGGTTGAGACTCCGTGATTCCAATGCTGGGGACATGGGTTCGATCCTGGGTCCGGGAACTAAGATCCCACATGCTCCATGATGTGGCCAAAAAGTAAAAAAAGATAAAACAAAAACAGAAAACAAACAAACAAAAAAACCACTGAAGATAATGGTCTGACTTTCTGCAGGTCTGACTTGCAGACAGTAAGTTCAGATCCTGGACGGGTCACTGTAGGTAGTGAATTGGTCTCCCGTGAGTCAGATTTCAGCTCTGGTCTGGCCATTGTTTTTTTCTGCACTGGGTCTCTCCTAGGTTTGAGACTGGGAGACAGGAGTGCTGAGAGTCAGCATATGGAAAATGTATGGAAAAGCCTTCACATGAGTGGAGTAAATTTAGCGAGATGTTTGTTTATACATAGAAAAGAATGATGTGCTCACCATGTTCTGTAGCGCTCTTGAGATGGAGTGATTCTGACCTTAATTTTTAGGAGCTCTCTAGGCCCTAATTACAAATGTTCACCTGAGACTGAATTTGCCAAAGTGGCCGTGAAAGCATACAATTTATTTAGCTTTGCAATTAGAAAACAAAAGTGATTCCTGAGGACAATGGGGATGATAAATCATTCTGGAGCAAAATGTGGAGAGATGCAAAAAGTGAGGATAACAACCTTCTGGTAAAGCAAGTCAGGAGAAGTGCAGGTGTCCAGAGGTTACTGCAAAATTAATAAATTCCTGGAAGATCAGGCTTGCATTCAGCCTCCACACAAAGTGGAATGAAAGAAGACCAGGGGAAAATCACAATAGCATAAGACATAATTATAAGGAGAAGCAGTGATCACTTAAAAAAAAGCATGAAACAAGAAAATAGCTTGAAATCTGAGGCAAATCATAAAGTGAATATTTTATCCAGGAAAATGCTAAAATGATGGTAGGCTTTGTAGAAAATACAGGCTTTGAATCTGATAGTTTGACTATAGACGGAGGGCTTCTCATTATGGAACAGATGAGCATTTTTTTTTTTCCAGTGAGAGCTTTTAAAAAGCAAAGCAACTATAGGTTCAGAGATAATTGAAATGACACCAAAATAATAGAAAGCGGACAGAGAAAATACACCCATTGTAGCTTATGACACTTACAATTTCAACCCATGAAAATTCAAAATTATCAACGTATGCTGTTGTCACTGTGAGGCTATTGGTTGCTTTCGTGAAACGTCTGGAGTAAAAAACTAGGTTGGTGATGGTATATTTTCATACTCCATTTATTTCAATACTGAATTGCTTTCAAAGAGGACACTTTATTTTTGATAAGATAGAGTAGGAGTAAAAATACAACAAAATATAATCTCATTTTCATGACAAAATCTTTTTTCTCTTAGGTTGCTCTGGCTGCTATAACAAAAATATCATAGACTGGGTGACTTGTAAACAGCACAAATTCATTTCTTGCAGTTCTGAAGGCTACAAGCGCAAGATCAAGGAGCTGCAGATTCTGTGTCTGGCGAGGGCCTGCCTCCTGGTTCAGAGATGCCCATCTTCTCGTGGTGTCTTCACATGGCAGAAGGAACAGGGGAGCTCTCGGGGTCTCTTTTATAAGGACACGATCCATTCATGAGAAGTCCAGACTCATTGACCTATCACCTCTCAAGGGTCCTGTCTCTAAATGCTGTCATATTGGGGATTAGATTTCAACACACAATTTTTTGGGGGTGTGGGCACAAACATGTAATGCATAGTCTTCTTCAAATGTATTCAAGAGCTTGGAAAAGACCCCGATGCTGGGAAAGATTGAGGGCAGGAGGAGAAGGGGGCGACAGAGGATGAGATGGTTGGATGGCATCCCTGACTCAGTGGACATGAGTCTGAGCAAATTCAGGGAGATGGTGAAGGACAGGGAAGCCTGGCGTGCTGCAGTCCATGGGGTCGCAAAGAGCTGGACATGACTTGGCGACTGAATAACAAATTCAAGTGCTGGGCAAGAAAAGCAACCCAAAATATTAAAATAACTTATTCACTATAAATGTTACATATTTATTAGAGAGCATGTGGAAAATCCCAGGTGCTGTGGAGCATCTAAGCCTACATGCTGCAAGTACTGAGCCTGGAGCCCTAACTAGGGTAGCCTGTGCACGGCAACGAAGACCCAGCATAGCCAAAGAAATACAGTTTTTTTTAAATGAAAAAATTAAATTCTGTCCTGATGATTTACTAGTGAGCTTCCCCACAATGTCAAGTTAGCCAGGAGTCTTGTCTGTGGGGTCACCCGTATTTTTGTGCTCTCCTTAAACAGGTCTGTGTCATTTAGTACAAAATACATTCAGCTCCTGGTCAGAATAGCTTCTTCAGCAGACTTTGTGGTTTCTTCTTAAAGACCCCTTTGTTAGGATTAATTTGGCCATCCTGTTTCTCCTACTGAAACTTTATTTTGACTTGGGTTTTTAGAGACAAAGGATTTCTGCTTTTGAAGGTGAAACAAGAGAGAGAGAAAGGGAGACCAGGGTGAAAGGTTGGCAACAGAAACAGAACCGAGGGGTCTGCGGGCAACCCCGTGGGGACCGAACCAGTCAAACCTTCGTGCAAGTTGGATCCTGACTCGAAAGGTGTCTTCACCAGCCCTGCCTCTACTTTCTAATCATGATTTGTTTCCTCGAGAAGAGAGGATGCGCTTCAGGCAGTTCTGCTGACACAGCTGCCACCATTTGCCAGCGAGGCTGGGAATTGTTTATTTATGTGACTGCCGTGAGAGTGGGCATGGGGTGATCTGAAGAAAACCTGCACAGCTCCCTGACATAATAGAAGAGCCCCAAAGTGTCCTGGGTGTGAGTGTGAAAAAAACCCTTGGAGAGAAGCCACGTATGGTGCCGGATAAAGGAAGGACTGTTTGAGTGTCCTAAGTTCAGAGATGAAGCACAGCTGAGTGAGTGGATTTGCATATCGTTTTTTTTTAAAGTCTAAAAATTCGCTCTCGCCTGTTTCCAGAGACCAGTTAATGTATTTAATATTTAAGATGTAAAGGTTGCATTTAGATGGCTGAAATCAAGCCATAAATAAAGGTTATAGCTCTTCCTTTCTCAACTTGTGGCAAAATAACTAGAGGCAAAACTTTCAAAGGAATCCAGGCTGAGTGAGAGAGTTTTGTGCTAACACACAAGGGACAAAGTTCCTCCGGTTGAATCGTCCCTGTGAGATGAGTGCTATGGAAATATGAAGAGGCCCAAACCATATTTTCCTCCCGGGCTATAGAATTTGGCAGCTGTTTTTGTCTACGATTTTTTTCTCTTCCAATTATATGCTCTGTATAGATCTTTATTCGTTTTAAACAAAAGTCATGTTTGTGGCTAAATGGCATTATGCATAATAGAGGTCAGAAGGTGACCATATGCAAGTTATTTCTTCTCCACCCTTGTGTCCCTGCTACATGCAGGGACTGGGGAACAGGTCCAGAGAATGCATTCATATGGACGCTTGTCCTATAGAGCATGAGGCTGAACAGTATTTCTAAAGGTGGTCAACACAGAAGCAATACCAGCTTTTTTTAAACAACTCACCTCCTTCCTAGAAGTCCAGGCTTCAAGCATTTTTCTCTTGTGACCTTGAGAGGTTCACCTGGTCATGCATTCTCCTTCTAGGATGTGGCTTCAAGCTTTCATGCATCTCCATCATGAAACACTTCTCTGCAGCCTTGCCTATCTGATAATTCTTGGGTTTGATTGCACTCTGCGAAGGAGGAAGAATATTGAAAGGGTCCAGTTGGAGCAAAGCCTCTTCCTTTTTTCTAATTGCTTCAGATATTATTTTGTCACCATACCAAGTACATGTTTAGTGTGTTACTTGTCTTGAAAACTGAATCCCTCTAGTTGGAAAAATACTACCTAGAAAAGCAGTTTGCCCATGGTGTTGGCTTATGATACAGCCCTGATGATGCCACATGTGTGGGTTTTCATGAAGAAGAGGCAGGGGCTTCAGTGCATGTGTGCACATCTTGGCCTCGGAAAATCACTAGTGGCTCTGGGGAAACAGACAAATTTTCTGGGGCTCATGGGCTTGAGACTAGAACTCATTTCAGAAAAAGAATGTTCCAGTTTCAAGTGTACAGCAAAGTGATTCATATATATATATATAAAATCACTAATGTGTGCATGTGTGTGTATATCTATCTCTGTCTATCTCAGTCAGTTCAGTTACTCAGTCGTGTCTGACACTTTGCGACCCCATGGACTGCAGCACTACAGGCCTCCCTGTTCATCACCAACTCCTGGAGCTTGATCAAACTCATGTTCATGAAGTCGGTGATGCCATCCAACCATCTCATCCTCTGTCGTCCCCTTCTCTTCCAGCCTTTAATCTTTCCCAACATCAGGGTCTTTTCCAGTGAGTTGGTTCTTTGCATCAGGTGGCCAAAGTATTGGAGTTTCAGCTTCAGCATTCGTCCTTCCAATGAATACTCAGGACTGATTTCCTTTAGGAGGGACTGGTTGGATCTCCTTGCAGTCCAAGGGACTCTCAAGAGTCTTCTCCAACACCACAGTTCAAAAGCATCAATTCTTCGGCACTCAGCTTTCTTTATAATCCAACTCTCACATCCTTACATGACTACTGGAGAAACTATAGCTTTGACTAAATGGACCTTTGTTGGCAGAGTAATGTCTCTGCTTTTTAATATGCTGTCTAGGTTGGTCATAGCTTTTCTTCCAAGGAGCAAGTGTCTTTTAACTTCATGGCTGCAGTCACCATCTGCAGTGATTTTGGAGCCCCCCAAAATAAAATCTCTTACTATTTCCATTATTTCCTCATCTATTTGCCATGAAGTGATGGGACAAGATGCCATGATCTTAGTTTTCTCAATGTTGAGTTTTAAGCCTACTTTTTTACTCTCCTCTTTCACTTTCATCAAGAGGCTCTTTAGTTCCTCTTTGCTTTCTGCCATAAGTGTGTTGTCATCTGTGTATCTGAAGTTATTGATATTTCTCCTGGCAGTCTTGATGCTTGGCCAGCTTGTGCTTCATCCAGCCTGGCATTTCGCATGATACATTCTGCATATAAGTTAAATAAGCAGATTGACAATATACAACTTTGATGTACTTCTTTCCCTATTTGGAACCATGGCATCCCACTCCAGTACTCTTGCCTGGAAAATCCCATGGACAGAGGAGCCTGGTAGGCTGCAGTCCATGGGGTCGCTAAGAGTCGGGCACGACTGAGCGACTTCACTCTCACTTTTCACTTTCATGCATTGGAGAAGGAAATGGCAACCCACTCCAGTATTCTTGCCTGGAGAATCCCAGGGACGGGGGAGCCTGGTGGGCTGCCGTCTACGGGGTCGCACAGAGTCGGACACGACTGAAGCGACTTAGCAGCAGCAGTTGGTCTATGTCCAGTTCTAACTGTTGCTTCCTGGCCTGCATACAGATTTCTCAGGAGGCATGTCAGGTGGTCTGGTATTCCCATCTCTTGAAGAATTTTCCAGTCTGTTGTGATCCACACAGTCAAAGGCTTTGGCGTAGTCAATAAAGCAGAAGTAGATGTTTTTTTCTGGAACTCTCTTGGTTTTTCTAAGATCCAGTGGATGTTAGCAATTTGATCTCTGATTCCTCTGCCTTTTCTAAATCTAGGTTCCTGGTTCATGTCCTGTTGAAGCCTGTCTTGGAGAATTTTGAGCATTACTTTCCTAGCATGTGAGATGAATGCAATTGTGTGGTAGTTTGAGCATTCTTTGGCATTGCCTTTCTTTGGGATTGGAATGAAAACTGACCTTTTTTATCTACCTACAATTATATCCCCTGGAGAAGGGCATGGCAACCCACTCCAGTGTTATTGCCTGCAAAATCCCATGGACAGAGGAGCCTGGTGAGCCATGGTCCATAGGGTCACAAAGAGGCGGACATGACTGAAGCAACTTAGTATGCATGCACACACACACACACACACACACACACACACACACACCCTGCACACTATTTTTTCTCAAATTCTTTTTCAGTTTAGCTTATAACAGAGTAGTGAACAGAGTTCCCTGTGCTATATAGTGGGTCCTTGTTGGTTATCTATTTTATAAATGTATTGTGTACAGGTTAATCTGAAACTCCCAATCTGTCCTTGCCCCTGGTAACCATCTGTTTCTGTTTTGTAAATAAGGTCATTTTTATAGTTTTTTAAAGGTCCCATGTATAAGCAATATCATATGATATCTTCCTCTGTCTGACTTCATTTAGTATGATGATCTCCAGTTCTATCCATGTGACTGCAAATGGCTTTATTTCATTCTTTTTAATAACCCAGTAATATTCCATTATATGCGTGTATAGCATCTTCTTTATCTACACATTTTCTGTGGATGAACATTTAGGATGTTTCCATATCTTGGCTATTGTAAACAGCACTGCAATAAACACTGGGGTGCATGTATCATTTAATTAACTATACTCTGATATAAAATAAAAAACCCTACCTAGTCCTCTAATCAGCTTCCTCGCTAGCTCAGTGGGTAAAGAATCTGCCTGCGATGCGGGAGATACAGGAGGTACAGGGTCAACCCCTGGATTGGGAAGCTATCCTGGAGAAGGGAATGGTAACCCACTCCAGTATTCTTGCCTGGAAAATCCCATGGACAGAAGAGCCTGCTGGGCTACAGTCCATGGGGTCTCAAAGAGTCAGACATGACTGAGTGACTAAACTACCTAACCAGTCCTGTAACTACAAAAAAACAGAAATAGAGTGTTTCAGATAGAAAAATAAATCAGGGTTCTCAGCTACTCATTTGATATAAGTTATTATTTTCCCTGAGGAAGTTGATGGGTGACTATTTACATGACTGTATGTACTCATATAGCAGGCTCACATATCTATTTTTGCAGAATTTTTTTAAACCTTGTAATATGTCCAAACTCCTAACTTTCTTCATCCCATGATTATGTAATGGGAACGAGTGGTCCTTTTACACTGAAGCCGTTCCTTAGGCACGTCTCCAGGTTAGGTAAAAGTTCTCAGCTTAGCCGCCATTTTCCTGGGGTTTCACTCTCACTTTTGGTGACTTTATTGGACTGTCATATCTGTTGGGACCTCAACTGTGTGAAGCTAGTCACTTGCCGGAGTGGATCACTTTACACTGGGAAGCCTGCATTCTTTAGGGAGGTTAGGTACCAAACTCTTCTCTGAGGTCAACTGGGAGAGCCATCAGCGTGTTGACTGAGATCTGGTGGCAGAAGGGGAATGAAATCTATATTAAAAATTATTTTTAACTTATATTTTTCAAATGTAGCTTCCTTGAGAAACTGTGATTCTAGGCCGGTGACCCAGACTCAAGAGTCCAAGGAGTGAAATCCACAACTCATGCTGGGAAGCTTTCTAAATTCAGTCTTGTTAGTACAGTGAATCCGTTAGGGAAGACACTAGCTGAGCATGAGAGTGTGAAATTAGATAAACTGCAGTTTCAGCATTCAGCACCCTGTCACTGTGGCTTGTCCTGGGATGTGGACCAGAAAGGGCATCCTGAAATCAGCAGAAAAGCATCCTGCATCACGTGGTGTAGGGTCACCCATGGCAACCACTCTGCGTGGCAAGAGAAACAGTTGTAGCATTCAGCTCCTTAGGTACCAGATCCTTTTATTGATGTTTGGACACACGACTGAGACTTCACTGCAGTGAATCTCAGGCAATTTTTATGAGGGTTGGGGGTTGGTCTGAGGATGATAAGCATTTCTATTATGGAGTGGGGATCAGATGACTTGTTTGCTTGGAAAAAAGAGATAAAACCACATCTGTTAAACTTCTTCAGTGAGATACGATCTTCCAGAATCATAGACTGTGATTATTTAATAAATAATGTTTTACATAGTCACGATACATGAGGATGTGAAGGCATAATATTGTCACCTCTTAAGGGATTTTTAAAAATCAGTATTTCCTGCCGCTCTTTATCTTATCCAGTCAGGCAGTCATGAATTCATTCTCTATTTACTGCCCCCTGAATAGTGGTACTACAGAAACATAAAGGGAAAGATATGACTGGTTTTTAAGTTTCAAAATAGAGTTTTGTAATAAATAGTAGAAGTAGTATCCTTGAGGAAAAAGACTTTTTGAAGGAAGGGATATATATATTCATGAGGTCACAAACAGTTAGACATAACTGAGTGTGCACACACACATATGCATGATGGATGTGAGTCTGAGTGAACTCCGGGAGTTGGTGATGGACAGGGAGGCCTGGCGTGCTGCAATTCATGGGGTCGCAAAGAGTCAGACACGACTGAGCAACTGAACTGAACTGAACTCATTGTGACCCCATGGACTGTAGCCCACCAGGCTCCTCTGTCCATGGGATTTTCCAGGCAAGATTACTGGAGTGGGTTGCCATTTCCAACTCTCTCTCTCTATATATATATATGGAGTCAGTCATAATTATATATATATCAACTATATATTACCATATATATAATATATAGATTATATGTCATCTCTATATTATATATATCAAATATACATCATATACATATATCAAATATATATATTTGCAATATATATATTTCAAATCAGTCATAATTATATATATATGTATGATTGATTTGCATTGTTACATGGCAGAAACCAACACAAAATTGTAAAGCGGTTTTCACCAATTAAAAAATAAAATTAGAAGTAAATAAAAAAATATTTTTTGAGACCCAAGGGGATGGGGATAGGTTTTGGAGAGTAAAATACAGTTGTAATTTTTTTGTTGTTATACATTAAGAGAAAAATCAGATACACTAAAGATTATCTTTAAAAATTCTCAAATTCCAGGGAATAAGTGTCAGAAAACTGAAAATTCAGGAGTGAATCTGGTCTTTCCTCTCTGCATTTTGGCTGTGGTATCTATTTGACCAGAGTACTACAAGTTAGGGTTTAGTTTGAAGGGAGCAGATATGGTAAAAGTCATCACCGGGCAAAAGCAGTTAGCCACTGCCCACCCTTGTTTAAGCTGCGAAAGTGTACTTCCATGGATATCGAGAACAGATTGGTGGGTGATGGAGGTATGGGTGGGCAGGATGGATGAAAGGGATGAAGGGGATTGAAAAATGCAAACTTCCAGCTGTACAATAAATATGTCATGTGGATGTAAAGTACAGGATGGTGACTATAGTTAATACCACAGTATTGCATATTTGAAAGTTGCTAGGAGAGTAGATCATCACGAGAAAAGTATTGTCTACCTATGTGAGGTGCTGGCTGTTGACCAGACTTATTGAGCTGGTATTTTGTGGTATATGCAATGCTGAGTCATTATTTTGTATGCTTGAAACTAATATAATGTTGCACGTCAACTACATCTAAATTAAAAGAAGTGTACGTGGATTTGCCTACATGTCAAGGGACAGACTCTGCCCCTCTGATTTCTGCACAAGAGGGTATAAGACCTCCCTGACTTGGGAGAGGGAGAGAGCGCTTCAGTAGAGGTCAAGAGACTTACGTACCTTGCAGTGTGTCTGGACTTCTAATGATATATAGCCTGTTTTGGGGATCTCTGACTCCACCTCAGAATTATGCTAGCTGGTAACCAGAAATGTAAGTATTGCCGAGGAAAGTTTTTCCTGTGTCATTTCACCATTGTGGTTCAGCAAAGAATAGAAATCTAATCATTTTATGTTTGGAAAAAGAGAGACGGGGAAAGATTCCTTAGTCTCCCAAGACCAAATTGAGGAGTGTAAGAAACGGCTGATAGAGACATGGAGGCAATTGTGATTTCTGCTTAGAAATATTTGGAGTGTTTAGATGAAGAAAAGGAGACTGATAAAAATGTGGATATAGGAAGTTTAGTGAGGGACTTCCCTGGCAGTCCACTGGTTAAGAATCCACACTCCCGAAGCAGAGAACACAGGTTCGATCCCAGGTAGGGGAACTAAGATCCCACATCGCCTCATGGCATGGCCTAAAAAAAATAAATAAAAATAAAACACCAACAAAAAGGCATAAAAATAAATAAATAAGGCAGAAAATGTAAATAGATGAATAAACAATTAAAGAAGTTTATTGAGATGGAATAAAATTGTGCTTATCTGAAGGGTGGTGGGTGTCACATATGTGATAATTCTGATAATGTCATACCAGCCAACCCTCTCAAATCAGCTCATTCCATGGGGATTCAAGGGTGCATCCACATTCAATTGTGAAATGAAAATGTTCACATCCTACTTTATAGACTGAAATTAAAAGATACTTACTCCTTGGAAGAAAAGCTATGACAAACCTAGATAGTGTATTAAAAAGCAGAGACGTTGCTTTGCCAACAAAGATCAGTAGAGTCAAACTTCTGGTTTTTCTGGTAGTCATGTATGGATGTGAGAATTGGACCATAAAGAGGGCTGAGCACTGAAGAATTGATTCTTTTGAACTGCGGTGCCGGAGAAGACCTTGGGAAGGTCTTGAGAGTCCCTTGGAAAGTAAGGAGATCAAACCAGTCAGTCCTGCTGCTGCTAAGTCACTTCAGTCGTGTCCGACTCTGTGCGACCCCATAGACAGTAGCCCACCAGGTTCCCCTGTCCCTGGGATTCTCCAGGCAAGAACACTGGAGTGGGTTGCCATTTCATTCTCCAATGCAGGAAAGTGAAAAGTGAAAGTGAAGTCCCTCAGTCGTGTCCGACTCTTCGTGACCCCATGGACTGCAGCCTACCAGGCTCCTCCATTCATGGGATTTCCCCGGCAAGAGTACTGGAGTGGGGTGCCATTGCCTTCTCCACAGTCAATCCTAAGGGAAATCAACCCTGAGGTTTCTTTGGAAGGACTGATGCTGAAAGTGAAGCTCCAATACTTTGGCCACCTGATGTGAAGAGCTGACTCATTGGAAAAGACCCTGATGCTGGGAAAGATTAAGGGCAGGAAGAGAAGGGGGCAACAGAGCTTGAGATGGTTGAATGGTATCACTGACTCAAAGGACATGAGTTTGAGCTAACTCCAGAAGATAGTGAAGGACAGGGAAGCCTGGCGTTCTGCAGTCTATGGGGTCTCAAAGATTTAGTGACCGAACAACAACAAAAATGTCACACCTGTTAAGATAGTGTTGAATTTGTGCATGCTACTCACATCCTCCTGCATTTATATCAGCAAATTCTAATTTAGATTGATGAATGAATGTTACAAGTGCTGAAATATATGGCCACATGGAGTTAACTCAAATTCAGGGGCATGTCCATGGGACAGTAAAAAAGACGGTATTTGCTAAGGCAGCTGAGTAGAACTAGCTCAGATCGTCAGATTCTATAGCTGGATGAAATTTATTTGAGCAACTGCTTATCAAATGTGATAACTTTCTTGTTCAGGATCAGGCTTGGTATTCACAGTCAGGGGTGTACAGGCCTAGCATTCTGTGTTATGGTGTAGGCTTGCCGTTGTGTTTCCATACTTTCCTACACTGTGAATGGATCATCTTTGACATTACGTATCTTGGACATTTCCTGGAGAAGGCAATGGCAACCCACTCCAGGATACTTGGCTGGAGAATCCCACACACAGAGGAGCCTGGTGGGCTACAGTCCACGGGGCTGCAGAGAGTCGGACACGACTAAAGTGACTGAGCAGATGTCCACGTATCTTGGACACTGTGTTCAGTATTTACACGAAGGATAGACCATTTCATTTAAGGCTGCAAAAGCATACGACAGAAGAACAAAGGCAATTCTTTAAAAGATTTGCTGGTTATCAAGTTAAGACCTGGCCTTGTTTGCAGGGAATCCTGACCTGGTAAGCAGGACCACAACCAGTTTCAGTGTTGTGTTCATATTCCTTTTGCTTGACATTCACAGAATAACAGTAGCATTGTCAAAAGAACAATCTATTGGGGAAGCTTTGATGTGTTCGCTGAGACACTGTCCACAAGCTCTGTGCAAAAACAAAAATCTTCATCTCCGTCATTACATGATGAAAATCTCTCACACTCAGACCATGACTTTTTCTTGGCTTTTTGGTCATATCTTGTGAAAACGTTCACACTGAGGGTTAATAAAAGCTTCTCTGTTTTGGTCCCTGTTTGTGAATCTGTCTTACGTTTGAGAATTAATTCCTCAACTAGACTTCTGAATGTAAATATATTGCAGAGTTTAAACACAACCACATGAGGTATTTCCATTTAAAATAGAGCTTTTAATATGATTTATGATGAATATTTTACTTTTCCTTTTTTCTAAAGACCAAGGGTTTTGTCTGCAAGAACAAAGTGATATGGTGTAAATAGCTGGGAACTATTCTGTGAAAAGCCTGTTCCATCCAGTTTATATACACCTAGGCAGCATTTCCCTGGCTTTCCCCTGGGAAAATGTGAAATAGGATACCCTAGAAGATTATAGACTAGTAATCCTAATATTTGGTGTTGCCCCAAATCCATTTGCAAAAAGTGAGAAGAAAGTTCATCCATCTAAGGGTTATTGTTGTTCACTCACTACTTTGTGCCCGACTCTTTGTGACCCCATGGACTGCAGCACGCCATGCTTCCCTGTCCTTCACCAACTCCCGAAGTTGGCTCAAACTCATGTCCATCGAGTCAGTGATGCCATCCAGCCATCTCATCCTCTGTTGCCCTCTTTTCCTCCTGCCTTCAGTTTTCCCCAGCATCAGAGTCTTTTCCAATGAGTCAGCTTCTCACGTCAGGTGACCTCAGTACTGGAGCTTCAGCTTCAGCATCAGTCCTTCCAGTGAACATTCAGGGTTGATTTCCTCTAGGATTGACTGGTTTGATCCCCTTGCAGTCTAAGGGACTCTCAAGAGTCTTCTCCAGCTCAGTTTGAAAACACCTAAGGGTTAGAAGAGCAGAATTTTGGGGCCAATTCCTTTGCTCTTAAGTTCTGTGATCTTGTCTCAGTAAGGCACATAACTTCCTTGAATCTAAATTTTCCTCTTCTTTGAAGTGGACATACGGATATGTACTCAACGCTCTCCCAAGTTGTGAAAATCAAAGATGATGTTAGATGAGGTGGTTCTTGAAAATAGCCATCTACAAAACTAATGAAAAGTTGAAACAGTCTAGAAAACAGGGTGAATTGTTTTATTAGATAAAATGAATATGTTGTGTCCATTGGGGGATCCCTACCCTCATCTCCAGGCTCATGCCTGCAATTTGCATATTTCAGTTTGAGTTACCCCATCTCCACCCTTTCAGAAGTTGATGTTCGGTGTTATCAGGAGTTATCATGGTTCACAAGCTACAGCAGAAGGAGCCTAAATTCAGAATGATCCAGGAGATGATTGGTTATCACGAACAATCAAAAATCTGTGGTTTTTACACTTGTGGTGCATCCCTCCTATAGTGAACATTTTGTTATAACCAAGATCTAATGGTTGGATGGCATCACCAACTTAATGGACATAAGTCTGAGCAAACTCTGGGAGATGGTGAAGGATAGGGATGCCTGTCCATGGGGTCGCAGAGTCAGACACGACTGATTGACTGAACAAACACAGCAGTGGGCTTTGAAGGTGAGACTGAGGAATTTGTATGTCCCTCAGTCTACCCCGCTGATGGATCTCTGTCAGACCTGTACATTGGAGCACAATGCTGGTTTGAATGTGGATATTTATTCGTAGAGCATTTTAACATTAAAGGTGGATTTTTTGGTTGTTGTTTTGTTTCCCCTGCTCCTCTCAACAGACTCTTTCAGAGTTTTTTTTTCCTTTCCTTTGTTCAGTAAACAAGTATTTACCTGACAAAAGGAAATAGCTGGAGATGGACCTTCACAAAACCCCCGATGATGTTCCCCTGACGTGTGTCGTCCCAGTTTTATAAATTAGGCATCTGGTCATCTCGGCTCAGTCTCCGAGCAGTGCCAGCTGCCTTCTCTTTCTCTCACTGCAAAGATGCTTTGAAGCGGCTTCTGTATTGTGTTGGCAACATTAGCACAGGGAGATGTGAAGGCTGTAATAGCTGGGAAGGTTACATGGCTTCACATAATTGACTATGGCAATATAAAATATTGCCTGCTCTGGTTTGTAGCAAAGTAGGTATTGCTTTCTTTTGGATTTGAAGGGAAGCAAAGGAAAGCAGTATTGGCTTTGCTATGAAGTTTCCCGGTTAAAAGCTGCAGATCAGAGTTGTAAAGCATGTCTTTCCTGGCTGCATACAATACATTACCATCCTGTCCTCCTGTATGGACAATATGTTTCCAGCTTAATGAATCAGCTGCTTTGTATCTTCTCCAGCTCCCTAGTGTTGGGCAAATGGGTTCATCAAGAGGAACAGCTGAGAGGGACATCAGTTATTTTAGTTGATT
Organism: Oryx dammah; assembly: GCF_014754425.2. NCBI lineage: Eukaryota > Metazoa > Chordata > Mammalia > Artiodactyla > Bovidae > Oryx > Oryx dammah. The sequence continues at coordinate 54,714,121 of NW_024070206.1, forward strand.
TGCCTTCAAATAATTGTCGGGTGAAATAATGATGTAGATTTTTTTATTAGAAGTTGAGAAATAAAATGTAAATATTTTCTGCTTTTTTCTTATTATAAATAAAAATTCAAAATAAATCATAAATAGCTAGAAGTCACTTAGCATTGCTGTGGGAATTGTTAGTCCCAGACTGTACCTACTCCAAGAGCTCTGATCTGAGGAAGTAGATATTCAATGAAAAAGCAAAAAAAAAAAAAAAAAAACCTCTTTGTTCCTGTTACAATTGCATTATTTGAAATCAAGGGGCAAGTTAGTTTAATATTACTTTTACTTTGGGTGGTTTCAGGTTTATTTACTTGCTTGCATCTGATAGGCATTTAGGAAAACATGGGTGAAAGTATTAGATTCTTTCTTTCGATATCCGTCACTCTACCTTTAAAAATGAATGCGACAAGATACTCTTAAATAACATAGCCATTATGGGAACTCCTCTGGGAAGCTCTTAAGAATTCAGACACTGTTCAGACAATTTTCACAAGACAAAACCACTGTGAAGCACTTTGGAAACTGGTGTCAAGGCAAGATAAACATTTCCCTATATTTATATGTTAAACCAAGAATTGCAAAATCAATTTCATGCTAAGGCAAGGGATAAATACCATACCAATGGCTTCAAAAGGAAAGAACAGTGAAGAAACCACATTCCAGGTATTTTAGAGGTAATAGAAATAACTGTCTAAAAAGAAGCGTCAAGTATTTATTGAGGAACACACTGCACTCTCTAGGATTATACCCGGCTGGTGACAGTGATGAAATGTTCTAAGGCTGTGTAGAGAGATGCTGAGGTTTTCATGGACAAGATATTGATTACATGATGAATCCCAATAGTTTGTTTCCTGCAGTTGCCTACAACCTGGGGAGAAGTGAAAATAACACACACACGTCTGCAGGCAACTTTGCATGCAAAGTGGAGCAGGTGATGAGCTAAATGAATGATGAGTTTCTTTCTCCCATTCATAAATATGAGAGTTGCATAATGAACTAATCTGTTTGAAACCAGGAAGTCTATCTATAGTGCACAATTATTAAAAATGCTGATGAAATACTCAAATTTTAAGTTCAACTTGAAGACTTTCTCCTTTGGTTTTCATTGAAAGCCACATGTGCCTTGCTACCCACTAGGATCGTTGTTTCCCCAGTGGCAGCATTTAAATGTGTAAGATAAGGACCATTAAATGAATCAGGGAACAGTCGGGGGAAAGTTGCACATTTTGAAATAATTTGATGATATTTATAGTTTCAAAGCTCTGGTGTAGGTGGCTGCTATACAGATTATATTGTTATCAACACCTTTTATTTTCCTTATTGTTTCAGTTCAGTTGCTCAGTTGTGTTTGACTCTTTGTGACCCCATGGACTGCAGCACGCCAGGCTTCCCTGTCCATCACCAACTCCCAGAGCTTTCTCAAACTCATGTCCATCGCATTGGTGATGCCATCCAACCATCTCATCCTCTGTCGTCCCCTTCTCTTCCTGCCTTCAATCTTTCCCAGCATCAGGATCTTTTCTAATGAGTCAGTTCTTTGCTTCAGGTGGCCTCAGTATTGGAGCTTCAGTTTCAGCATCAGTCCTTCCAATGAATATTCAGGACTGATTTCCTTTACGATGGACTGGTTGGATCTCCTTGCAGTCCAAGGGACTCTCAAGAGTCTTCTCCAACACCACACAGTTCAAAAGCAATTCTTTGACACTCAACTTCTTTATAGTACAACTCTCACATCCATACATGACTGCTGGAAAAACCATAGCTTTGACTAGACTGACCTTTGTCAGGAAAGTAATGTCTCTGCTTTTTAATATGGTGTCTAGGTTCGTCACAGCTTTCTTTCCATGGAGCAAGCATCTTTTAATTTCATGGCTGCAGTCACCGTCTGCAGTGATTTTCAAGCTCAAGAAAATAAAGTCTCTCATCGTTTCCATTGTTTCTCCGTCTATTTGCCATGAAGTGATGGGACCAGATACCATGATCTTCGTTTTTTGAATGTTGAGTTTTAACCCTACTTTTTCACTCTCCTCTTTTACTTTCATCAAGAGGCTCTTTAGTTCCTCTTCACTTTCTGCCATAAGGGTGGTGTCATCTGCATATCTGAGGTTATTGACATTTCTCCTGGCAATCTTCTTTCCAGCTTCTGCTTCATCCAGCCTGGCATTTCGCGTGATGTGCTCTGCATATAAGTTAAATAAGCAGAGTGACAATATACAGCCTTGACGTGCTCCTTCTCCAATTTGGAACCAGTCTGTTGTTCCATGTCCAGTTCTAACTGTTGCTTCTTGACCTGCTTACAGATTTCTCAGGCGGCAGGTAAGGTGGTCTGGTATTCCTGTCTCTTGAAGAATTTTCCACAGTTTATTGTGATCCACACAGTCAAAGTTTCTTTAACGTAGTCGATAAAGCAGAAGTAGATGTTTTTCTGGAACTCTCTTGCTTTTTCAATAATCCAACGGATGTTGGCAATTTGATCTCTGGTTCCTCTGCCTTTTCTAAATCCAGCCTGAACATCTTTATTGTTTAACATCAGGCTCTAACTTTGACTACAGTTATTCCTAAATAAGAAACACATGAGAAGGGACATGAATCATAGAACCAGCGACAGGATGACTGGATGTAAATGAAGCCTTGAGTAAGAGAGAAGGAGAGTGAAGACAGTTAGGAGTAGCTGAACCCCATAAAAAGGAACGAATTTGAGTGTGTTGAACTGAAGTGGATGAACTTAGAGTCTGTTATGCAGAGTGAAGTAAGTCGAAGAGAAAAATATAATATATTAATGCATATAAACGGAAGCCATAGAAATAGTCCTGATGAGCCTATTTGCAGGGTAGGGGACAGACTTGTGGCCACAGTGAGCGAAGGAGAGGGTGTGATGAATTGCAACAGCAGCACTAACATGCTTACACCACTGTATGTAAAACAGATAGCTGGTGGCAGGTTGCATAAACAGAGAGTGCAGCGGCTGGGGTGGGGGGGCGGGGATGAGATGGAGTGGGGTGGGAGGGAAGGTCAAGAGGGAGAACATGAAGTGAAAGTGTTAGTTGCTCATACATGTTTGACTCTTTGGGACCCCATGGACTGTAGCCCGCCAGGCTCTTCTGTCCATGGGGATTTTCCAGGCAAGAATACTGGAGTGGGTGCCATTCCCTTCTCCAGGGGACTTCCCAGGATTGAACCTGGATCTCCTGCATTTTGCAGGCAGATTTCTGTTCTAACTGAGCCACCAGGGACGCCCTCAAAAGGGAGGAGACACATGTCTACCTGTGGCTGATTCACGTTGTAGTGCGGTAGAAACCAACACAATATTGTAAAGCAATTATCCTCCAAGTAAAAATAAACTTTAAAAGAGTGGATGACGCAGTTGTCATACCCACATTCATCCAGTCTACTGCATCCCACATGCTTGAATGTTCACCATATTCCCACTGACCACTGTCTTGAGCTCTTCACATCCTCACAGGAGCAAAACCCCCAAAGGAGCACCTACCGTAGTCCTGTTTCTGTGAGTTTTCTTCAGTGTTTGTGGAAAAAAATGGAGTCAGGTGCCGAAGGGAGCATCAAAGTTGAGTCTAGAAGTGAAGCAAAAAGGTGAAGCACAGTTTGGAAGTGAAAGAGTTTATGGTTAACAGGCTTTGGCTAGGATTGCAGGGCACTTGTCTCCTTGCTTTCCCTTATGTAAGAATATCTTTATATCATATATTTATGTGAAAATCCAACTCTTTGCAAACCCATGGATTATAGAATCCATGGAATTCTCAAGGCCACTGGAGTGGGTAGCCATTCCCTTCTCTAGGGGATCTTCCCAACTCAGGGATTGAACCCGTGTCTCTTGCTTTGTAGATGGATTCTTTATGACTGAGCCACAAGGAAGCCCAGTGTACTGCATACTTGCAAGTATATCATACAGCAGATGATGGAGTGATGTCATTACTTTTAAGAATAAAAGTAATATGACTCGTGTGTGTGTGTGTGTGTGTGTGCACAATTTACCAACTAAGAATGATGGAGTGCCATAGAAACCATAATTTATTTCATAATGAATCCAGTCTAAAATTTATAGAATTGAAGTCATAAAATACATTTAAGGTGTCTCAAATTGAACTATCATACTTATCACAGAGGAAAATATCAGAGAAAGGATAATGTTTATTAAAAACATTTTTTTGTCTACCCTGTGCGGCCAGCAAGATCTTAGTCCCCCAACCACAGATTGAACCCATGCCCTCGGCAGTGAGAGCATGGTGTCCTAAACACTGACTGCTAGGGAAGTCCCTAAAAACATTTTTATTTGTAAAAATTCTGAACATCTATCAAATTAGAGGTAATATTATGGCAAACCACTCAGTCCCATCACTCAGCTTCAGTGATTGCCAACATGTGATCAGGCTTGTTTCATCTTAATTCTCAAATACTTTCCTCTACTGGGGGATTATTTTGAGGCAAATATCAGATAGGATAGCAGTTCTTTCTTAAATACTTCACTATGCGTCTCTTCCCAGGTGACTCAGTGGTAAAGAATCTGCTTGCCAATGCGGGAGATGTGGGTTTGATCTCTGAGTCAGGAAGATCCCCTGCAGAAGGAAATGGCGACCCACTCCAGTATTCTTGCTTGGAGAATCCCATGGACAGAGGAGCCTGGCGGGCTACAGTCCATGGAGTTGCAAAGGCTCAGACACGACTGAGTGACTGGGCACACACACACATGCATCTCTAAAAGAAAAGTTCTTCTAAAACGTGGAACTACTAAGAAGCCTCTTGGTGAAAGTGAAAGAGGAGAGTGAAAAAGTTGGCTTAAAGCTCAACATTCAGAAAACAAAGATCATGGCATCCGGTCCCATCACTTCATGGCAAATAGATAGGGAAACAGTGGAAACAGTGTCAGACTTTATTTTTGGGCTCCAAAATCACTGCAGATGGTGATTGCAGCCATGAAATTAAAAGACTCTTACTCCTTGGAAGAAAAGTTATGACCAACCTAGATAGCATATTCAAAAGCAGAGACATTACTTTGCCAACAAAGGTCCATCTAGTCAAGGCTATGGTTTTTCCAGTGGTCATGTATGGATGTGAGAGTTGGACTGTGAAGAAAGCTGAGTGCCAAAGAATTGATGCTTTTGAACTGTGGTGTTGGAGAAGACTCCTGAGGGTCCCTTGGACTGCAAGGAGATCCATCCAGTCCATTCTGAAGGAGATCAACCCTGGGATTTCTTTGGAGGGAATGATGCTGAAGCTGAAACTCCAGTACTTTGTGCACCTCATGTGAAGAGTTCACTCACTGGAAAAGACTTTGATGCTGGGAGGGATTGGCAGCAGGAGGAGAAGGGGACGACAGAGGATGAGATGGCTGGATGGCATCACTGACTCGATGGACATGAGTCTGAGTGAACTCCGGGAGTTGGTGATGGACAGGGAGGCCTGGTGTGCTGCGATTCATGGGGTCACAAAGAGTTGGACACGACTGAGCAACTGAAATGAACTGAACTGAACTATTATTACAACTAAAACTTAGCAATGATTTTCCTAATGATATGAAACAGTTCATCAGACTTCCCCCAATTATTTTATGCATTTTAAAAATTTTGTTTGTTTAAATCAGGAGCAAGTAAATTCATATCTACAAGAACCCATGTTCTTTTATAATAATAGTTCTTAAAAAAAGGAATGCGTCTTTTGAGCCTAGAAATTCACTTGTGGGGATTCTTCTGACAGTTCTACCTTACCTGGATAGATCTGGTATCTTCCTTAAAAATGTAATCCTTCTCTTAGGTGTTTTCCTCTGAAGACTCCTTCAAAACAAGAAACCTTTTGAGGCACTTTCTTTCGCGAGTCCTACAAATGAAACTCTAAAGCAAATGGTGACCCAAGAGTCCAATGACATTTAATTTGAGCACTTAATGTTGATGTGGTGGCCACAACTACCATGAATCTAAAGTGTGTTCTTTTATCTATTTTATCTTGTCAAAAATTTCATGACTTTGACCTTTTCTTCTCCCACAACCTATACATATATAGTAGGATTTTAAAAGTATTTTTGGCAATCAAGATTTTCTTCTGATCCTTGTGTGAAAAAAGAAACACTTATGATCTTGAAAAAAGCATATGTTAACTTCCTTTGAGTTCTTTAGATCAGCTAAAAGATGAATTTGCCATTTTAAGAAGATAATATTGCAAAGATCTGTCTTCAAAGTGAACCTATGCTGGAATACATTTTTATCTTAGGAAATTTATATTTTTTAAAGGAGACAGCAACCAAATTTGGAAACCAGTGTGTGTACCCAATGGATCAGGTTTTTCAAAGAACCGTGTCTCAAAAAATAGAGCTTTTGATTTCTTAAAATGATCTCTGAAGTCCCATCCTGAAATACATAAATCAACAAATTGAATTTTAATGGAAAATCAAGGGTATTTTTCAAAGGACAGTTGAATGCAGCTTTGAAAAATGTGAAGACAGAGAATTATCAGCTTGTTATAATGGAATTGACTTGACACTAGCATTTTTATGTTTAAGTAAGAAAGGATATGACATCAAGGACAAATGAGGAAAGCAGCTTGTTTAAAAACACAACCAGCACAGCCCACCTTCCCCCTGCCCCCACCTGTGGACTTTCTCATCAGCTCGTTGAACCGCCTGCTGGAGCACCAGCTACCAGAATCATAATCACACATTCTGCTTCCAGCTCATTTCAGTGTAGCTGTGCATTCATGCTCAGTTGCTTCAGTCCTGTCCGACTCTGTGCGACCCTGTGGACTATAGTCCTCCAGGCCTCTCTGTCCATGGGATTCTCTGGGCAAGAACACTGTAGCGGATTGCCATGTCTTCCTCTGGGGGATCTTCTCAACTCAGGGATCAAACCCATGTCTCCTGTGTCTCCTACATTGCAGGTGGATTCTTTACCACTGAGCCACTGGGGAAGCTAGTTGCCTCTAATGAACTAGAAGATGAGGCCAGCATGTTTTAGAGCACATTCAGTAAAATATTCTAGAATTCCTCCCATCACTTTGTAATGTAGTGTTCAAAATATAAACACACATGGACGTCATGTACATTAGATCTCTGCAGAGTAATGCTGTGAGACTGTTATTTTATTGTTCCCATGTCCACGGGGAGGACCTGAGATGGTGGGGCCGGACGGGTGTCTCGTGTTGCAGTTGATGGCAGGGATGTTCCTCAGATTTGGATATTAGGTACGAGTCACATGTGTGTTCCACCTCGCTGTGCTGCAAATTCATAAGAAAATGGACAAATTTAAAATGAAAAAGTACAATTTCAGACCATACAACTTCCCTTGGTGTGGTAAACATGGAATAAATCAGTCAACAAGCAGGAGAAAATTGAGAGTAATTGCTAAAGTGTCAGGAAAATGGCACACCTCTTTTGGGGCATGATAAGGGCTTTATGTTTATGTTTGTTCCCCTATATCTTACTCTCCTGTGTCTTCTTTCTGTGGGGAAGAAAGGTTATCACTGTGGCTGTTTGCTAAGTTTTTCTACATTGAATAATTACAAAGAATATACAGTCATTGAGAAAGGAAGTCATTTTCTAGGTAAGGCTATGCCAAGATGTCATAATGAATAAAGGACATTATTAAATCTTAAATTTAGATGAATATAGATAACTGAGTAATATGTCATGTATTATTATGGCTTAACTCTGAGTGTGTTTGTATTTCATTCATCATCAGTGGAGATATTTAGGTCCTGTGTATACAGAAAAGATAAAAAAGAGAAACAGTATCTATCTTTAATTTTCATTCTTCTTTCTTTATTTATTTAACTTTTGGTCACATGCCACAGCATGTGGGGTCTAATTCCCTGACCAGGGATCGAACCTGCACGCCCTGCATTGGAAGGCAGATTCTTAACCACTGAACCGCCAGGGAAGTCTCTACCTGTCTTTTTAAAAAACCTACCACCTACTTTTTGAGTCATTGGCTTAGTTTCATCCATATTATGGCCTGTAATTTTTACTTTCTTGTTCCCAGTGTAGTTTAGCTTAGGGATTGTGGTTTGCTTACATAAAGTATACTTACTTTTCTAAGCATACTTACTTTTCAAAAAATTTCCTGAATTAGGGGTGCTCTGGAGTAGGGATTTCATTGAATAAATTGAGAACTTCTCTGATGGTCTAGTGGTTAAGACTTGTTCTTCCACTGCAGGAGGCACGGGTTTGATCCCTGGTCGGGGAAATTCTGCAGGCCACGTGGTATGGACCAAAGGAAAAATGAAGTTGGACCCATCTGGGATGCTTATACTTGTTATTGAAATAAAATATCTTTAAAACAAACTTATGGTTGCCAGAGGGAAGGGATAGTTAGGGACCTTGGGAAGGTCATACATACACTGCTAGATTTAAAATGGAAAGTCAACAAGGACCTGCTGCAGAGCACAGGGAACTCTGCTCAGTGTTATGTGCCAGCCTGAATGGGAGGGGAGATTGGGAGAGAATGGATACATGTATATCTATGGCTGAGTCCCTTTGCTATTCACCTGAAACTGCCACAATATTGTTAGTTGGCTATCAGTTCAGTTCAGTTCAGTTCAGTTGCTCAGTCGTGTCCGACTCTTTGCGACCGCATGAATCGCAGCACGCCAGGCCTTCCTGTCCATCACCAACTCCTGGAGTTCACTCAGATTCACGTCCACCGAGTCTATACCACAGTACAAAATGAACAGTTTAAAGTGTGGAAAAAAGAAAATATCCTTATATTCTTGCTTCAGTAACATATGATGTTGCTTGATGCAAATTAAAAAATTTAAGATTGTGTGTGAAAGCTTTTCATCCTTGGAATAATCATAGTGGAAGTGTCAACCCCTCAGTAGGGTCTTCTGCAGAAATTTCACTCTGCTGGTTTTCTAGCCCCATTTTTTTTTTTCTAGGAATTACTCTGTTTGGAGCTCCCTGTACTGTGTAGGGTCAGTGTATGAGTTTGCCTTCTTGCTTGATCTAGGGTATTCTTGTGGGTTCTGCTGGTCTGATTGGCCACTGGAGGTGTGGTGACCCCATAAAGATTTCATGCTAAAGAAGAGGGTTGAACTCAGTGAATTCTGTGATTACACATTCAATTTACACATTTTTGAGATGAGCCTTTCTTCCATTTTTAGCCATAATTTATTTCATTTCAACAAATGGCTACTTCAGTTAGTCTGAAACTTAAAAAGAACACATTTGAAATGCTTTTTCATTTACACTGCTATGTACTCACCTTTTTTGGAATGTAGTTACAGTACTGAAACTACTATTATTTAGGTTATTTTCTACTAAAGTTTTTTCTACATCTTACTCCTTTTTGTTGTTCACTTATTTCATGTAGTCCTTCAATATGAATCATTTATTATTTTTAATTTCTTTTATAAACATTTAGCTAATTTCTATTCCTATTATACCTTCTTTAAAGAAATGTAAATATTTGACTTCTTTACTCTTAATCTCTCCCTCTACATTTTTAAAGCTTTCCATTTTCTTATTTTAAAGGTATTTGCATCCTTCATAGTTCTTGATTTTCTTTATATTTTACACCTAGCTTTCAGAATTTTTCATTCATGTTCTTTACAGTTTATTTTTTAATACTTCTGTTTCATTTTACTTGTTTTGAACAACTCCATCTCTTTTCTTAAATAAAGTTACATTGTAAAGATATTGACAGTGAAGTAGTGGGACTGTAGAGGGTCTTGTGTGGGTCTGCATCATGGTGGGAGGTGGCTGGGGCTATCCCCTACTGTGTCTGTCCCCAGAGCTCTTCCTCAAATTCTTTTGTATAGATTTTCACTCTTTTCTGATATAAATGTTCCAGATATTTCTTTGGGATGCCCAGACTGATAGGATAGTTACCCTGTTTAGGCTATTTGTGATATTTATAAAGTGAAGGTTCATGTGAACTTATAGTACAGTGTTGTTTGAATTTGCACATGATTCCATTTGTAGCCAAAAATATGTTGAACAGCTATGTGTTATGACAAAAATAAACATAGTTGCAGCAGCAGGAGGTTGCTGGGAGCCAACACGAGGAGTCCGGCCCATGGCAAAGTCATGAGGTTAAGGGATCTGACAGGCAAAGGTGAGTCGGGCCTTAAGGGAGCCTTGCTGAATTTTCTCGAACATTTACCCCCAAAACCAGAGTCTGCCTGCCTTATGTATGGTGTTTTCCACTCTTCTAACATTAACAGGGGGCTATCCCCCCACCACCTTTTTCTGGGAAAGGTTAATTTAGAGCTTTTAGGTAATAAGTCTCCTGGGCATAATACGAGTGTTTCAGTCCAAAAACCCCTCTGATGGCTTTCTAGCATGCCTACAGGACTCTTGCAGCTGCACATGTGATTGTTTGCGGCCTCCCAACCTTGAGGCACAGGAAGCTTAAAACATCCTAGGAATGTAGGGGCTTCCGAGGAGTCAGAATCATTAGAATAGGACTGATTAAGGGCTTCATTGTTGAGCCAATATTTGCTGCCAAATTTTCATATCTTTTATTTGTTAATATAGTTGGTATATAGAAAAAACAAGTAGCAACATAGATCTTTGAGTTAAGTACCTTCTTTGTTATAACCCACTGCACCTTTGTTCTATAGGGATGTAACTTTAGTGCTTTAAGGGTGATGCAGATTAAAGAAAAACACTTCAGGGGAAATGAGATTAACATTCATTAAGGAAGAGAGCCATAAAGTGTTAACAGGCCTCTTGGCCAGAAGATAATGTAAATCACCTGAGACCTTTTGTATACAAAAAGATATACAGAAAGGTTCAGGACTGCTGCCCCTGCATGACTCTATATCTTCCATTATGTAAAACTTAGGGTATATAAACACCTTTAAAAAATAAAGTTATGGGGGTTTTGCACAAGCTTGGCCTCCACTGTGTCGACTTTCTCTCTCTCTTTCTCCCTCTCCCTCCCTCTCCTTTTCAGGCTGATCCCTTGGAACGTGGAGGCTCACCGAGTCTATTTATTTGCCCTGGCTTCTAAGACCCACGCGAGAGGGAACCCAAGGTGGGGCACCCTCCGCTATTTAAGTGGGCACCGACAGCCTAACGTAGATGGTGCAAGTTTCTTGTCTTGGAACTTTATTAGCTTTCTGTATGAACCAAGGAATATCAGCCTCTTTTCTCCACTCATTTTTCTACTACACTATTTCTTTATAATCTCCCTCCATATCTTTAATTAAACGGTTAATTCCTAGGATGCCGACTCCGTCCCCACTTCGAATTCCCTGGATCCACTGGGGCTGGACCATGACAGGAGGTGAAAATAAACAAGACCTAAACTTGTAGATGCTGGGCTTCCCTGGTGGTTCAGTGGTAGAGTATCCACCTGCCAATGCAGGAGGCACAGGTTCCATCCCTGGGTCAAGAAGTTCCCCCGGAGAAGAAAACGGCAACCCACTCTGGAATTCTTGCCTGGGAAATCCCAGGGACAGAGGAGCCCAGTGGGCTACAGTCCAAGCGGTCTCAAAGAATCAGACATAACTTAGTGACTGAACAACAACAAAACTTGAAGATAGGGTAAATCTTGCTTGCAAGGACTCAGTTGATTTAGAAAGCTGACAAGAGACTGATTTCTTGATAAATATGCCTGGGACCTGAGGAATGTAACCCTGTCTGTCCCCGAGGAGCAGTAGTTCAGGATTCACTAATTCCGTGTCAGAGGTGATTTTATGAATCATAATGAACATGGATGAGAAGTAGGGGCTGTGCGTTCTGAACAGATGTGACCCTGAAGAGTGTGTGCAAGGTTTCTAGCCGTACTTCCGCTGTGGGTGGTCTCTCCTGAGCCTGACCTGATTTCATCCACTTGCTTTTCCAGCCTGTCTTAAAAAGTTTCATCCTGTGGTTCTGGTTTACCTCAGTTACCTCCTGGAGCTAGGCAGCACCAACCAGACCTGGCCAGGACTGGAGTGATGCCTGATGGAGACCTTCAGCCATGCCTCTATGGGATGGGCCCATTGGAGGAGCAAGCCAGGACTGTTACATTGAAAACGAAAGTGTTAGTCACTCAGTCTGACTCTTTGTGACCCCATGGACTCTAGCTTGCCAGACTCCACTGTCCGTGGAATTCTCCAGGCAAGAATCCTGGAGTGGGTAGCCATCCCTTCTCCAGGGGACTTTCCTGACCCAGAGATTGAACCCGGGTCTCTTGAATTGCAGGCAGATGCTTTACCATCTGAGCCACAAGGGAAGCCTCATTATGTTGACTAAAAAAACAAAACAAAAGCAAAAACCTAAGAAGAAAGGATATTCCTTTCATTAATAGAGTTGTGATCATGGTCTTTCTGATAAATCCAGGAAACAGGCCAAAGGGTTGCTGTGTCCCACTAGTCTGTCTGCAGTAAACCAGGGAAGCTGTTTGGGAAGATGAAGAGTCCCCAGTCAGGTCACAGCACACTTCCGGTGTCAAGATTTGTCCCTTTTAGTGGACCCAACATTTCCTTTGATTGCTCTTTTCCTGTTCACTGGATATGGAAGACTCAGTGAAAGGGGGAACCAGGCCTGCGGTCGAGCTCCCCTGCCAACCATTGTCCTCACTGACTGGGGTCCCTGCAAGGGTTCAGAGGGCGGCCCTGTCCCTGCCTTTCTGGGCACCGCATCCTTCGAAGTCCCCAATTCCCTCAGTGACCTGCCTTGTGGGGGCCGGGGTTCTCCTTGCTTAAATTGCCCTGACTCCTGCTCCAGTAGGATGTCCTAGTTTAGGAGTCGCCAAGACCTCCTTGCCTTAGGTGTGCCACACACAATCTCTTATTAGAAGGTGAGCCTGGCCCGTTGGATGTAGATTGACAGCACTCTGAACAAGGCCAACCATGGTGTTCTCTAATGTATGATGGATTTTCCAGAGTGAGTCTCAGTGGTTACGACTCTTTCTGAAAATATAGCTAGTATTTTCCCCAAAGGAAGGGAAACTCAGAGAACTAGATGAAGCAAAACCAAGCATTTGATTTAGTGTAGTAAAGATTTTAGACCAAGGCCTTCCTGTTTCCATCATTAGGGAAATTCGCAGGAAGAACTGTTGTTAGTTCTTCTGTTGTTATTCAGTCACTTTGTGTCCAACTCTTTGTGACCCCATGGACGGCAGCACTCCAGGCTTCCCTGTCCTTCACTGTCTCCCAGAGTTTGCTCGAACTCATGTCTATTGAGTCAGTGATGTTATCTAACCATCTCATCCTCTGCTGCCACCTCTTCATTTGCCTTCTATCTTTTCCAGCATCGGGGTCTTTTCCAATGAGTTGGCTGTTTGCATCATGTGACCAAAGAATTGGAGCTTCAGTCTCAGCATCAGTCCTTCCAAAGAATATTAAGGACTGATCTCCTTTAGGATGGACTGGTTTGATCTCTGCGCTGACCAAGGGACTCTCAAGGGTGTTCTCCAGCACCACAGTGGGATTAACATGTTCTTCAGTGCTCAGATTTCTTTATGGTCCAATTCTCATATCCATACATGACTACTGGAAAAACCACAGCTTTGACTAAGACCTTTGTTGGCAAAGTGATGTCTCTGCTTTTTAAAATTCTACTCTCTGTCAAATACCCAGATCCTGGCTCTCTCCATAAATATCTATTTCTTCTCCTCTTGGTAGAGTTCCCTGAGGGCTGGTCATAATCTTTCTCAATATTTAAATTATTCCTGATGCTGTAGATATCTGGACACATTTGGATAATCTTTTAAACACTATTTATTCATTATAGAGCAATTTATTAAGATATCAGAGTGCTTGAATTGGCTTTGGGATTAACAATGCTTCTCTTGCAGTTTCTGAGTAAGTAGAACACTACTTCCCCAAGGGCAATTCTAGAATGCAAATACCAGTGGTACATTTTTATTCCTGGGGCAGACTTCTTATTTTGGGTATTTCTTGACTCTCACATAGATCTGGTGGTCAGCGGGTGGGGAGCAGTGGAAAGCCTTTAGTTGGTCATCAGGTATTTTCTGCTGTTTTGTATTTAAATCATAAAAAGAAATGAGAATCTTTCCTATTTAAAAATGACTCCTAGAGGTTGAAGCACTAGAAATCCTTATGGATGTGTTTGTCCTTTAGAATCTTATTGATTATCAGCTTGTAGAAACCTTGAAAATGACCAGTTCTCTTACACACCAAAGTATTGGAAATATATATTTATACTAGATGGAAAAAATGTATGATGAAATTATTTTAAAAGTATTTCACCAATTTGACTTTTCAGTTTAATTTGAAGGATGTCATTAGAGAAAGGTGAAGTAAAATTTTCAGATTCATTGAAAAGCTTTAAGAAATTAGATGAACGGTAGGAAAAACCATCAATTAAACTAGAACTTACAAAATTGTTTTGGTAACTGTAAGAGAAGTTCTCATCTGAGGTTCTATGTTCCTGATAATAATTGCCAAGGAAACTGAAAATTGCATTACAGAAATTGCTTCTTGTTCTTATACTTGCCTTAGAAAGAGTCAAATTGTATACTCAATTGTTTCACAATTGCAACAGTACTTTCATGTGCCTCTCTGATACTCTATCTTGAGAAATTAAAGATTTAAAAAGGAAAATGAGTTGAAAGACTCACTGTAAGGTCATAGCACTAATAGGAGTTCCAACAGGATAGCTGGTTATTCTCCAAATTTATACACATGTGTGACAAGAGGCACTCTACCGTCGAGTTATGCAATCTGTTTCAGTATTGATTTCTTACATTTTATTTTATGCTTTCGATAAAACCAATTTTCGAGCATGCTGCTAAAGCATATTGGTTTCTTCAGATCTGCAGTGAGGACAGAGGTCAGATAGCTTCTGTGTGTGGGTGTGTGAATGAACATTTGTATGAAATAATTTATTTATATATCAGTTTTCATAAAATTTGTGTAAATTTTAGAGGCATTTGAGATGTAGCTTGAAAATGAAGTCACCGGACAGCCCTTCTCTGGATGATAAATTTAGGAGTGAAATGTAGTGTGGAATAAAAGTCTTACTAATGGAATTTAGTAAGTAGTGAAAACAAATAGAGAGTTTACTTCGAAGTGTGTGAGAAATTCTGCAGTGTTCAGCCATCTATCATTGTTTCATTGGCTGGCAAATAATATATGGATCAAACCCGGGGAGCTTACTAATGACTCTGGGTTGTTAATTCTTCTTACAGATCTGTTATGCTAACATCACATCAACCATCAGAGTGTTCAGATGGTCCTCTGATCTGGTTACACTCCCTTCTATTTATGTAACCTTATTTAGTTTCTTTTCTTTTTTTTCATTTTAAAGGGATTTCATTATTGTTATTATTCATGCTAACAGAGTAATAAAAGTATACTGAATGTTATAATGCTTGAGACAATATTGCCAAGAAATATTGCATCCAGTTTTATCTTTGCAATGAAGCTCTTTTGAAAGTAGGTCAGGAATTAGCATTTCATTTAAAAATATCATTTAAGTGTTTAAATGGCACATGTGTGAGCCTGACAGTTCATGTAATGTTTTTGCTTCCATAATGCCATTCCCCAAAGATAACCACTTTTAACTGTTTTCCCTCATTTCATAATTTTTCTAAAATCTGTATTAATTATGGACCTCAATTTTCACATGTAGCATATATACTTGCACAAATATGTATTTGCATGTATTTTGATTTGTTGTTCAGTTGTCAAGTCATGTCTGATTCTGCGACCCCATGGACTGCAGCATGCCAGGCTTCCCTATACTCCACTATTTCCCAGAGTTTGCTCAAGTTCATGTTTTGAATTATTTAGGGTTTTTTTTTTTTTTTTGGAGTAAAGTTGATTTACAATGTTAGTTTCAGGTGTATAGCAAAGTGATTCAGTTTATATATATGTGTGTGTGTGTGTATGCAAAACAAATATGAAGAAAAGTTGATTTTCTTTTCTTAGCTTTTTTTTTAATTAGAAAGAATGATGAATGTTACCACCTGCACTTGAATTTTTTCACAGTTAAATAATATTTCATGATATATGGAAAGTTTGAAATTCTTAATAGTATTGTTTGGATGAGAATGAGACTTAAATTACAGTGTTATCAGAGAGAAAGCTATGGACATTCACATTATTAATTAAGAAAAATTGAGATGAAATAGAAGTACTTGAATCCTTGAGAAAGCAAAAAACAAAAACAAAAACAAAAAAACCCCAGTTATGTTCATTTCACATATTTGGATAACTTAAAATAGGAGAATATGTGTCCTAAAAATCTTACTCAACAAGCAGGGATAATGCAATGTCTCTAACAGAATGAAAATTAATTAGGACAAAAATAAAATTCTAAACAACTGCCCAATAAAAGATGAAGGAGAGGTGAATTACTAGTAGAGATGAACAGGATTTAAGTTTGATATTATTGGTGTTGGGGTTGTTCCAATATACTCACGTGATCACAGGTTTTCTTTAAAGAAGGCAGAGAAGCTACAGTTGGATGTAGGAGGTTTGGTTCCATTGTCTTAGGATGGTAACTTAGTGCTAGGATGCTACCTTAGCTCTTCAGAACCTAAGTTTCCTCCCCACTCAAAAGTGAAAGTGTTAGTGGCTCAGTTGTGACAAGCTCTTTGCAGTCCCATGGACTGTAGCCCACCAGGCTCTTCTGTCCAAGAAATTATCTGGTCAAGAATACCAGAGTGGGTAGCCATTCCCTTCTCCAGGGCATCTTCCAGACCCAGGAATTGAACTGGGGTCTCCCGCATTTCTGAAGGCAGATTCTTTACCATCTCCCCACTAGGGAAGCCCCCTGAAACAGTCAAATAGGTGTACTTTAAGACCTCTTTGTGAAATTGTTACACAATGAGACAGACTTCCTTTCCAGCCAGTTGGCCTGCAGGAATCATCTGTGTCTCCATTTCTTTCTTGCGCTCCACGCAGGTTACAGACGCTGCCGCACTGACCTGTGTTACCCTTTACGCCCCTCCTCAGATTCCACAGCCGCAGCAGCGGCCAACGCAGCAGACCCTTCTCTGCTCCTTGAAACGTGTTCTTCATTTGGCTTCAAGCGCTGGTTTCCGTCCTGATGTCTGGACCTTTCTTTCTCAGTCACCTCTGCTCGTTTCTCCTTGGTGATGGAGTACCTAACGCTCAGTCTCGTGGCTTTAAATGTCACTGATAAGAGGGAGACTCCAAATTTAAATCACCAAGCTGATTCCTTCCTCGAGTGCCTAACTGCAAATCCTGCTTTTTTTTTTTTTTACTTCTGTCATTTTTAAATTAAATTTTTATGTTATATTGGAGTGTAGTTGATTTGCAATGCTGTGTCGGTTTCACGTGTTTAGCAAAGTTATTCAGTTATACGTATACACATATCTATTTTTTAGATTCTTTTTCCATTTCGGTTATTACAGAATATTGAGTGGCATTTCCTGTGCGATACAGTAGGGTCTTGTTGATTATCTACTTTATCTATTTATCTGTTATCTTTTTTTTTTTTTGATATGCCCACTTGGATAAACACTTGAAACTAGATTTCTCCAAAATGGAGCTCCTGGTACAAGCCCAGTAAACCTGCTTTTCCCCACTGTTCCTCACCTCAGTGAATGGCAGCACCATCTTTCCAGCTGTTTGGTATAAAGCTTTTGGGTTCATCCTTTACTTTTTCTTTCGAAGACCATGTTCCAGTTACTAGAAAGTTCTGTTGGTTCTACCTGAAATGTATCTTGGGAATCAACCTACGTCTCACTCTTTCCTTTGCTGATTCTCTGGCCTGATCATACCTTGCCTGGATTATTGCAGCAACCTCCACACTGGTTTTCCTTCTCCTCACCCTGACCTCTTTTTCAGTCTGTTCTCAACTCTCACCAGGTGATAATAGTAACATGAATCAGCTCATGTTCCTCATTTGCCCCCAAACCTCTTGCTCCATCTCATTCAGAAAAACCGTGAACTCCTTCCATATTTAGCCACCCCTTGGTTGCCTCTCTGACCCTCTCTCCTATTAATTCTCTCTCTTACATACTCCACTCCGGTAACACTGGTCTCCTTGTCACTCCTCAAACAAGCCAGGTGTATTTCTGCATGAGAGCTGTTTCCTCTGCTGTTTCTTATCCCTAGGATGCCTCCATCTCTGAAGCTGTCTGTAGACATGGCTATTAACTGGCAGGGATATAGTAGAAGGAATTCAAGGATCACAGGGGTCGTTGAACTCTTTGGACATAGAAAGGCTTTTCTGTTTCTGAAGCTTTACTTTTATTATAATTAATGGAGGAGATTCGTTGTAGACTGTATATACAAATGTGAGTTTTCACTTGTTGGAGAGTAGCTCAGTTGCAGCTGGTGAAAATGGAAACATTTCTTCTTGTGTGCAAGCACTTTAAAAAACTGCCTTTTAACAGTGAATACTTGGGTAATAACTGACTTGACTTGGAAACTTACCTCCAGTAAGTACATAAAATCAACGCCAGTGGGTCTGCTTAGGACTGAGGCCAGGCTGATAAACATGCCTCTGTCCATGACTGTTAGAGTGAGATGGTGTCTGTGCTCACGGGGGGCACCCATGGGGGCTGAGGGCTCCCTGCTTTGACCTTCACCCATGGAATTCTCTGGGTGAGGGAGAGGGGGGATGTTCCTTGAAGTGCCTCTTGCCATGCCTCCTCCTTAAGGAGGTTATTCCAGTTAATTTAGAAGAACCTGAGAACTTCATGGAGCACAGTTAGAAAGCCACTATTCTACACTGTATTTCTAGAGTAAAGATTACTTCTAGAACATCTTAGGATGGACTGACTTTTATTCTTGAATTTGGGAGCAGAGTACTTATTTGTTCTCCTGATTTCCCCCCTCCAACACCCACCTTCCCCAAATCTTTAAAAAAGTAGGAAGTAAATATTTCTTGTAGGGATGTGTAATATTCAGCCAAGGGGATTTGCGAAGTCATAGATCTCTCTAGGGTTTATTTATGAAATGACTCGGGGACCTTCCTCATTTTAGAGAGGCTGGCTCTGAGGGACCTGGAGCCAGTTAGCCACTTGGGGGACCAGGAGAATTGGTCAGCTGTTGTTTCCAGTAGTAGTACTGGTGGTGTTCAGTCGAGCAGTCGTGTCCGTCTCTTTGCAACCCCATGGACTGTAGCCCATCAGGCTCCTTGGTCCATGGGATTCTCCAGGCAAGAATACTGGAGTAGGTTGCCATTTCCTTCTCCAGGGGATCTTCCCAACCTAGGGCTCGAACCCATGTCTCCTGCATTGGCAGGCCAATTACTTACCACTGAGCTATGAGGGAAGCCCTGTTTTCAATAACAGCATTACATTGATTAAAGACAAGTGTCAGAAAGAAGAGGAAAAAGTCTGTGCTGAAGAATTCAGAATATGATACTAAGAATATGATCTCCTTAGTGGGGGGTGAAAAACATAGTTTGGTTGCCCGTCATTCACAGTATTCTTGTAATTAATGCATTTTATAAGATTCCACGACAAGTAGAAGAGCAGATTCATGGCCGGAATGACCATTGATCAGTGATCTTTCATCCGTTTCCTCCAGCTGAGCGACAACACTAAAATTTTCTTCAGAAGGGGTTTTTCCAATATCTGTGGTAGAAAGCTAATGATCACACTGCAGTCTTGAGAGAATAATCACTTCTGAAGGTAATGGAAAATTTACAGCCCTAAAACTTTTCTGTGGCCTCTATCCAGCAGTCGTTACCCCAGTCAATATCCTGTCACTGTTAATTAGAAACTATTTGTCCGTAGCTGATCTGTCCCTCTGTGGAGCTCCTTCAGGAGGACACAGGGCAGGGATGCAGGCCAGTCAAGGCCATGGCTCAGAAGGGAACAAGAGTCAGTTTTCAAAGGGCCTGCAACACACCAAGTGGTGACCCAGGTTTGTCTCCTTCCATTATTGCTGTCAGGCTGGAGTGCTAATTAAAAATCTCTGTCGGCACAAATGTGTGTTTGGCATCCTCAAATATGTCATCTCTGGGAAGACTGACAGATCGAAGCTGCTGTCACAAGCCTTTCACTCGACTTTGTCATTGATTTTAGGCCCTAAAAAAAAATGCCAAAGGTCTGTTCTTTTTGGACCCAAATGTTGCTGAAGAAATTTGACTCTAGCCTGGAAATGTTGCTAATCATCTGAAAGAAGCCAGGAAGGCCACGATTTCTGGTCTCATTAGTGACTAAAGAAACACGGATATCATCGCTGTGATGTAGTTGGTTATCTCTTTATTTTCAAATCCTATTTTTTCTGAAGCTTCAGCAGAAAGCCCTTTAATAGTTTTATCTTTTGAAGATAAACCTGATGGCCTATCAATGATAGGAGATAAACCGGATGGTCTGTCTAATTATTAGGACCAGATATTTTGCAATTGATCTATGTTTTCAGGATGGTGGTAGGTGTAGCAGAAGTTAAAATATGATGCTAAAATATAAAGTTAGTTTAAAAAAGTTCCATCACTCTGTGACATAAATATAAATCAACAAAAATGCAGCAAGTGGATTTTAAGTACTAATATTAGTGAATTAATTGCTACTCCTAATATTCTCCTTTGGGGCTTCCCAGGTGGTGCTAGCATTAAAGAACTTGCCTGCCAGTGCAGGAGACATGAGACATGGGTTTGATCCCTGGTTCAGGAAGATTCCCTGGAGGAGGGCATGACAACCCGCTCCACTATTCTCACCTGGAGAATCCCTTGGATAGAGAAGCCTGACAAGCTACAGTCCTGGCAGTCTACACATCCATAGGGTCGCACAGAGTTGGACAGGACTGAAGTGACTTAGCACACACATGCTGTCTCTTGTAATGGCCTGATAGGTTTTGAGGCAAACATTCAAGGATTGTATTAGATCCTACAGTGAAACCTTCCTAGCTCACAGTATCAATTACGGTATGTAATTATATTGGGAGACCCTTGGCCATACTTGCAAACACTCTTGCTGCATTTAAAGATGCTAAAAATAGGAGTTGTTAGTATCGTTCCTGCAGAGTGCTCTGTGAGCTGTTTGACAGTTTGGCAGTAGGGAGCCAGCATCTTGAGGACATTTGGAAGATGGTTAGTGAGTCTTCATAGCAAACTGACAAGAAAATGACCCTGTAAGTTGATCTCTGAAGAGATGTGTGAGTCACGTGCACACTCTCTAGCTTTCCATCTTACTTGCCAAGAAATAGGGGAAATAAATGAGGGAGAAAAACAAAACTGAGCTTGTCCTGTTTAAACTGGTACGAGGGCTGGAGGTTGCTCTTCATGAAAAACTGAGTAAATAATTGCAACATGGCAAAGAAAACTGGATGAATTTGCTTGTGCACATGGGTTTCTTATCATGGTGCCTTCTCTTGCTGTGGAATACAGACCCTAGGGCGTGGGGACTTCAGTAGTTGTGGTGCTTGGGATTAATTGTCCCTTGCCATGTGGGATCTTCCTGGATTAGAGATCCAACCTGTGTCCCCGGCACTGCAAGATGGATTCTTAACCACTGGACCACTAGGGAAGCTCCAGAAATAATTTTTTAAAATAACTTCCTCTGAGATTATTCTATGAAGAGGAACCAGGCATTAGTTAGCATTTAATCATTTGTGTTTGATAAAAATTACAGACTGTAGACTCCAATGTCTCCGATCTCATAGCTAAAGGCAGTGTTCCACGTTCTTCTATGTATTAGAGACCCGGGAATAGCAATGAGATGACAGAACACCCAGCAGAACTGTGCTCCTGGAGACCTAGGTGTCTGCCATTTGGACCACAGATGACTGACTGTCACTGTTTGCAAGTTGCGCAAAACACGGGTCCTTCCTCTGTATTGGGGCTGCCTTACTCTCAGCTCTTTTGGTTTCCTCTGATTGGCCATTGGGCAGGTTAATTTCATTATATTGTATTTCTGACATTGAGCCTTTCATAGTTTCTCTAAGATAAATAGGAGTTTCGAGCATATCTATGGGCTTCCCTGGTGGCTTGCCTACCAGTACAGGAGACCTGGGTTCGATCTCTGGGTCGGGAAGATCCCCTGGAGAAGAAAATGACAAACCACTTCAGCATTCTTGCCTGGGAAATCCCATGGCCAGAGGCGCCTGGCGGGCTGCAGTCCATGCGGTCTCAAAAGAGTCAAACATGACTTAGTGAGACTTAGAGTCAAACAACCATAACAAACAAGTACATTTATGCATATGTGTGATTGGGCATTTTTATGTATAGACGTTAATTTTTACTGGTGACCTTGCTTATGACTATATTACTGAGAAACCACAAGTAGTTAGAAGAGAACCTGCACAGGTTGCCATCATCCTGTGTGTTTGCCCCGTGCCTTCCGTCTCTGAGTGAGTGGCTGAACCCTCTCTGCCTCCATCTCTGGCCTTGGACCCTAGGCCCCCCTTCCTCTGCTCTAGAGCGTCAGCCCAGCATCTCCACTTGTCTCCTGCGTCTCTTCACTCCTTCTTCAGAACAAAGGCGAAGAGCTTGCAGTGGCATTAAAGTCCTGAACCAGGGGGGTCCCCAATGTCCTGTGACCTCAAAGTCCCCTGGTGTCCGGTGCCCCGGCGGCATCACCATCCTGACTGTGTGTCGAGCACCCCTAGCCGGTGCTGGTTCCAGGGGATGTTTGTTCCCAGGGCCCTCTGCCTTCAAAGACCACCCCTCCCCCATTCCCTCAGCCTTTGCTCAAATGCCACCTTCCCACCGAGGCGGCCAAGTTCAGGTCTGCCTTCTTATTTAAATTGCAGCCTCCCCCCATTGCATCAGACTCCTGGTTCTTCCCTTGCCTGCAGAGGTTTCCTCCGTGGCCACTGTCACCATCTCTCC
Source organism: Oryx dammah (assembly GCF_014754425.2). Lineage (NCBI taxonomy): Eukaryota > Metazoa > Chordata > Mammalia > Artiodactyla > Bovidae > Oryx > Oryx dammah. The sequence continues at coordinate 54,736,802 of NW_024070206.1, forward strand.
TGGTAGGCATTTTATTTTCGTTGTCTTATATTCCAGCCTCCACCCCTCCACCCCATGCAGAGGCAAGTCCTGGCAGAGAAGCTTCAGTGTATGACTCCATCGCCAGCACCTACAGACACCCAGGAGGCACTCAAGCAACATTTGTTAACTCGAGGCAGAGAAGCTTCAGTGTATGACTCCATCGCCAGCACCTACAGACGCCCAGGAGGCACTCAAGCAACATTTGTTAACTCGAGAACTGCTTTAGAGACAAATTACCCGCTTTCCCCAGTCGCCTTCTTTGGTAGCTGTTCCACGGTTCCCATTTGTGTTTCGTAACTCAGAATAATTCAGTCCTTCTCCCACGGTTCTTAAACAAACAGGATCATAAACTCTTTAAGTAAAATGAAGGGAAAGACCTTTGTATTTATTGTAATGTCTTTATTATTTAGTTCATATTTATAACCTCAAACCACTTGCATTTTCTTGAAATGTTTCTTAAGCATTTTAAAAACTTTTTTCTCCCCCCTGTAAAACACACATTCCCAGAGACACAAGAAATAAAAACACAACACAAACAAAAGACGGGAGCCAGGGATGAAAAAGAGCTTAGTTGGTGATCCCGGGCAATTAATGAGCCTGGTGCATCTTGGAAGCCGGATTATTCCTGGCTGGTGTCTTGGTGCCGAGGGGGGCGCGTTGGGAGCCCTGGAGGCTCTGCTGCACCCTAGATTGGGAACACGTGCAGAGGAGAGTGGGAAGCAGAGGCTTTTATCTAGGTGACTCGAGTAAAGTCACCCCAAACCACTTTCCACCTGGTTTACATCTTTCCCCAAGGTCACACTTCTGTGCGAGTTAACGTGACTAGGCGATGCCACACCCGGAAACAAATAGTAGCAGCAACACAAGAAAACAGAGCAGCGTGTTCTGGATCGGGGTCTGGATGGAAGGCTTTGAGATTCGGATCCTCATCACAGCCCAGCGTGTGTCTGCAGGGCGGGGGTAGGGGGCGGGGGGCGGGGTCGGGGGCTAGTAGCTGGTGTGTTTTCTTTTCCATTATGGTTTATTACAGGCTGTCGGATATGGTTCCCTGTGCCAGACAGCAGGGCCTCATTGTTTATCCATCCTGCATATAATAACTTGCATCTGCTGATCTCCAACTCCCAACCCACCCCTCTCCTACCCCCCACCCCTTGGCAACCACAGTCTGTTCTCTGTGTCTGTGAGTCTGCTTCTGTTTCACAGACAGGTCATTTGTGTTGTATTTTAGGCCCCACATGTGTGTGATATCATACGGTATTTGTCTTTTTTAAAATAATTTCCGTTATTTACTTTGGGCGCACTGGGTCTTTGTTGCTGTGCACGGGCCTTCTGTAGTTGCAGCCAGCAGGGCCACTCCCTAGCTGCAGTGTGCGGGCTTCTCCCTGCAGTGGCTTCTCTTGCTCTGGAGCAGGGACTCCAGGGCCCACAGGCTTCAGTAGTCGTGACACATGAGCTTAGTTGCATGTGGGATCTTCCCAGGCCAGGGATCGAACCCGTGTCTTCTACATTGGCAGGTGGATTCTTTACCAATGGACCATCAGGGAAGCCCCCTTTCTCTTTCTAACTTACTTTGCTGAATATGATAATCTATACTTGTATCCATGTTGCTCAAAATGGCGTTATTTCACCTTTTTAATGGCTGAGTAATAGTCCACTGTGCACATGTCTTACATCTTCTTTATGTATTCCTCTGTCAGTGGACGTTGAGGTTGCTTCTGTGTCCTGGCTATTGGAAATAGTGCTGCTATGAACATAAGGGTGCATGTATCTTTTTGAATTAGTTTTGTTTGGATAAATGCCCAGGAGTGGGATTGCTGGCTCACATAGTGGTTCTATTTTCAGTTTTTTGAGGCACCTTCATTTTGTTTTCCACAGTGGCTGCACCAACTTCCATTCCCACCAACAGTGTGGAAGGGTTTCCTTTTCTCCACTCCCTCTCCAGACTCTATAATGATGGCAATTTTGGCAGAGGTGAGGTGCTATGTCTCTGTAGTTTTATTTATTTGTTTTTAATTGAAGGATAATTGCTTTACAGTATTATGTTGGTTTCTACCAAACATCAACATGAATCAGCCATGGGTACCTATGTCCCCTCCCACTTGAAAATCCCACCCTCTACCCTCCCTATCCCACCCCTCTAGGTTGTTACCCATCTAGGTTGTTACTGAGCCCTGGTTTGAGTTCCCTGAGTCATACAACAAGTTCCCGTTGGCTATTATTTTACAGATGGTAACATGTTTCCATGTTGCTCTCCATACATTCACCTTCTCCTTCAACTCCCCCGCCACACCCAGAAGTCTGTTCTCTATGTTTGTGTCTCCATGGCTGCCTTGCAAATAGGTTCATCAGTGCCATCTTTCTAGATTCCATACATAGGCGTTAGTATATGATATTTGTTTTTCACTTTCTGACTCACTTCACTCTGGATAATAGGCTCTAGGTTCATCCACCTGATTCAGTTCAGTTCAGTCGCTCAGTCATGTCCGACTCTTTGCGACCCCATGAATCGCATCACGCCAGGCCACCCTGTCCATCACCAACTCCCGGAGTTCACCCAAACTCATGTCCATCGAGTCGGTGATGCCATCCAGCTATCTCATCCTCTGTCGTCCCCTTCTCCTCCTGCCCCCAATCCCTCCCAGCATCAGAGTCCTTTCCAATGAGTCAACTCTTCACATCTGATTAGGACTGATTCAAATGTGTTCCATTTTCTGGCTGAGTAATATTCCGTTGTATATATGTCCAATGGCTTCTTTATCCATTCATCTGTCGATGGACATCTAGGTTGTCCTAGTTATTGTCCTAGCTAATACATGTCCTAGCTATTATCAACAGTGCTGCAATAAACATTGGGGTATGTGTCTTTTTCAGTTATGGTTTCCTCAGGGTATATACCCAGTAGTGGGATTGTTGGGTCATATGTAAGGGGTTGGGCTTCCCAGGTGGTGCTAATGGTAAAGAATCTGCCTGTCCATGCAGGTAGACATGAGAGACAGAGGTTTGATCCCTGCATCAGGAAGATCCCCTGGAGATGGGCACGGCAACTCACTCCAGTATTCTTGCCTGGAAAATCTCATGGACAGAGAAGCCTGGCAGGCTGCAGTCCATAGGGTTGCAAAGAATTGGATCTGACTGAAACAACTTAGCATGCACGTATGCACGCATGTAAAGGGTTATTTTAAATGGTGCCCTGGGAAGAGCAAAAGCTGGAACTTGGGATGGGAACCCAAGCTCAGGTCCTTCTTTAAATGTCCAGACTCTGGCGTGACAAGGTTGTCATATTGTGAATGCCTGGGCAGCCACTCCAAATAGCTCTTTTCTCATCGTGTCAGGGGTTGGGGGGGGGTACTGCTGTTATTCCCACTTTACAGATGAGGAAAGCAGAGGGACAGAGAGCTTAAGAGAGTTGCTGTTTCTGCTTCTAGTGAGCAGGCTGAGGTTGGGCTTGAACTCAGGCAGCCTGGCCCAGGCGTCAGGGCCTCATTCTCGATAGCACGTGGGCACCTGAGGGGAACTGTCTTCCCCTCTCTCATCCAGTCATGCCCAGCCCTCTGCACGGTTCACAGCTTCCCGGAAGTGTAAGGTTGTCCCCTCAGATGGGGTCTGCTGGTCTCAGTGACTCTGGGTCCTCCTCTCCTCCCCCGGGCCTTCACATTTATCCTTTCCTGTCTGCATCAGACCTCCCAGGAGGAGGAGAACGGCTGATGCATCAGATGTTCACACGTGGCTCTCTCCTCTCCACAGAAGTAGCTGTTTCAGCAGGGCTTTTCCAGACCATGGTTTTTTTTTTCCCAAGAAGCAGCTCTGACCGTTCAGAGTCAAGGCCTAGGGATGGGATAGTTGTGTGTATGTATGTGTGTGTGTGACTTTGCTGGTTTCAACCCACCCTGCTCTAATTATCCAGACTCAGTTGAGTGGCCCAGTTAATTCTCTTAATCACTCACAGTGTATCATCCTGTGTTTCCTTCACTGTAGACACACTCTCGATGGGGTCTATTTCCAGGTTACTCCATAATATGGCGATTCTGACGATGGTTCATTTTGAAAGCTTACAGAAGTTGTGCCTACCTTATTTTACCTGATTGGAAACAAGATTCTAAATTTTATGTGTGAAAAGATGCTTGCTTTTCTTTTCACTGTATTTGAGGAATTGAGGGACTTACCTTTAACCTGTTAGTTTAGTGGTGGGAAATACAGTGTGTAGATTGAAAGAAAAGTAGTTCTTCACATCTAATACGTTGGTATGGAGATGTAAACTACGGGATTTTCTGAAACAGTTCCTGTGCCATTGTAACAGGTAGTACTCCTGGGGGCAGCAGGGGGCTGCTGAATTCTTGCAATTGGAACAGAGATGAAGCCCATTCCCTGGGCCTCCAGGCAGGGGCCTGGTGGCCTATGGTGGTGTCCTCTGTGTTTCCTCTATAACTTCCTGCTGGATGTCAGCTCAGGGGAGTCTAGCAGGAGACTCAGAGCATCACGGTGCCCCTGTGTGAACTTTGGACAGCTCTCAGATAGAACTGTCCTCTAGTTTAAAGCCTTCTGAAGGAAGGCGAACACCAAAATAAATTAAAATTCTCATTCCATCAAGCTTGCGGATGTAATCAGCCTTCTCACCCTCTTGGGACAATAAAGGAACATTTCCTAACTGGAAATTTCTCTTCATTGTTCTTCCTGACCTTTTGAAGACTCGGCGGTAATAATATGTTAAATTACAAAAACTGTGATCCTAAGTAAAAATTATGGATTTTTGCATGGATTCATCTGAACTGTAATTGATTGTCTAACATGGAAACCATGCTATGTGAATTATGTGGCCCAGTGCTAATATTGGCTAATTTAGACTGTAATTATAATCAGCATGGATCCTTTCAACTGCACTTATGAATTTAGCCACAGTGGGAAAGCATACAGGAATCCCCACAGTGCAGAAACCACTCAGTTCTTCGGAAGACATATAGGCCAAGTTTTAAATTATATTCGGCTGGAGTTCATTTTAATTTTATCTTTCTAAAAAGGAATGGATTTTAATATGACAAAGGTGATGCTCATGTTATAAAGAAAGCACATTAAACAGAGTTTATAATACGTCCCACTGAGATGAGATTTAGCGTTTAAAATGAGAAAAAGGTTATTCTTTACATTAAAAGCATGATCAGTCCAAAGGGAACCTGGCATCAAATTTAAATACTATCTTGATGGCATATCATATTCCAGATATCTACTGTCGTTGTTCAGTCGCTAAATCGTGTTCAACTCTTTGTGACCCCATGGACTGCAGCAAGCCAGGCTCCCCTGTCTTCCACTGCCTCCTGGAGTTTGATCAAGGAGCGTTCATGTTCAAGTTCATGTCTGTTGGGTCGGTGATGCTATCTGACGATCTCATCCTCTGTCACCGTCTTCTCCTTTTACGTTAAATCTTTTCCAACATCAATGTCTTTTCCAGTGAGTCAGCTCTTCTCATCAGGTGGCCAAAGTATTGGAACTTCAGCTTCAGCATCAGTCCTTCCAATGAATATTCAGGGTTAATTTCCTTTAGGATTGGCTGGTTTATCTCCTTACAGTCCAAAGGACTCTCAAGAGTCTTCTCTAGCATCACAATTCAAAAGCATCAATATGTACTATATTCATCTATACCCATCTATTTATAAAGATTGTGTGTGTATGTATATAATATATACACACTATATTATACTTATATATATTGTATTTGTATGTGTATATATATTTCTATATAATATATTATATATACTGTACTCATTTATTTATAAAGATTTTGTAGCATCCAGAAGAATTCATATACTAAGATGCAAGCTTTCTACCCCAAGTCATGAGGGGAGGGATGCATTAGTTTTCCATGACTTGGCAAAGTAAATGATATCCATGTTTCCTCCTCTAATAGCAGTGCCAGGAAAAGAAAATTCCCCTAGCCTTGTAGTGATATTTTAGACATTTGTTGTTGTGTCCAGCTCTTTTGTGACCTCAAGGATTGTAGCATGCCAGGCTCCTTTGTCCATGGTATTTTCCAGGCAGGAATACTGGAGTGGGTTGTCATTTCCTTCTCCAGGGGATCTTCCTAACTCAAGGATTGTAGCATGCCGGGCTCCTTTGTCCATGGTATTTTCCAGGCAGGAATACTGGAGTGGGTTGTCATTTCCTTCTCCAGGGGATCTTCCTAACCCAAGGATCAAACCTGGGTCTCCTGCAGTGGTAGGCAAATTCTTTATCACTGAGCCACCAGGGCAGGTCAATTTAGACATAGATAAGCATTATATTCAAAATATTTAATATCCAGAAACATAAATGTGTTTTATTTTTCTGGCATACAATGTTCATTGATGACTGTAGTTGACTTGCTAACAGAAAAGTGAACCATTTGCAGATAGCTCTTTGCTTAAGTCAGATTGGACTATTTCAGTGTTTTGAAATTAGATGTCATCAGATAGCATATTGAAAAGCAGAGACATTACTTTGGCAACAAAGGTCCGTCTAATCAAGGCTATGGTTTTTCCAGTGGTCATGTATGGATGTGAGAGTTGGACTGTGAAGAAAGCTGAGCGCCGAAGAATTGATGCTTTTGAACTGTGGTGTTGGAGAAGACTCTTGAGAGTCCCTTGGACTGCAAGGAGATCCAACCAGTCCATTCTGAAGGAGATCAGCCCTGGGATTTCTTTGGCAGAAATGATGCTAAAGCTGAAACTCCAGTACTTTGGCCACCTCATGTGAAGAGTTGACTCATTGGAAAAGACTCTGATGCTGGGAGGGATTGGGGGCAGGAGGAGAAGGGGACAACAGAGGATGAGATGGCTGGATGGTATCACTGACTCAATGGATGTGAGTCTGAGTGAACTCTGGGCATTGGTGATGGACAGGGAGGCCTGGCGTGCTGCGATTCATGGGGTCGCAAAGAGTCAGACATGACTGAGCGACTGAACTGAACTGAACTGAAACAGGGAAGCCTGGCATGTTGTGATTCATGGGGTCGCAAAGAGTTGGACACGACTGAGCAACTGAGTGGCTTAGGCCAGGTTAGTAATATTGAGTCTTAATGAAATTAATAGCAATGATTTTGCCATAAGCAGTATTATTATTTTTACTTACTTGGCGCTGCCTGGTCTTAGATGGAGCACATGGGATCTTTGATCTTGATTTGCAGCATGTGTGTTCTGTTCTGTGACCAGGGACTGAACCCAGGCCCTCTGCACTGGGAGTGTGGAGTCTTAGCCAGGGGACTACCAGGAAATTCCCAGCCATAAGCATTATTGATTGCCAAATGATAACTCACTCAGTTCTTAAAAATGGTAATTTCTCCTGTAGGATGAATACTGACAATTCAGCTTTATTTCGTACACTCATTTCTGAGTCAACTCTTGAAAATTATGGCCGACTCCCTTCTCTGCTCACCTGAAACTATCACAACTGTCATAATTGGCTATACATCAATACAAAATAAAAGTTAAAAAAATTAAAAAGCAATTAAAATTGAAACCCACTATTTATTGATTTTACAAAATAGCCTAACTTAGCACATTTTAAATTTTTAAATACTTTGTTTACATATGAGATGATATGATACCTGAGATTTGGGTCAAAACAAGAAGGTGGTGGGGTAGGCCGAATTATGAGATTAGGATTGACATATATATATATATATATACACTCTATGATACTATATATAGAATAGACAGCTAGTGAGACCAACTGTACAGCTCAGAGAACTATACTCAGTGCTCTGTGGTAACCTGAATGAGAAGGAAATCCAAAAAGAGGGGAAAAATGTAAACATATAGCTGATTCACTTTGCTGTATGGCAGAAACTAATGGCGTTGTAAAGTAACTATACTCCAATAAAAATTAATTAAAACGAAAGCCTTTGACAAAATTCAACATCCATTTATGATAAAAACCCTCCAGAAAGCAGGCATAGAAGGAACATACCTCAACATAATAAAAGCCATATATGATAAACCAACAGCAATCCTGGAGAGGCGGTCCTAAGATGGCGGAGGAATAGGAAGGGAAGACCACTTTCTCCCTCACAAATTCCTCAAAAGATCATTTCAACGCGGAGCAAACTCCACAAAACAACCTCTGAATGCAGGCAGAGGACATCAGGCAACCAGAAAAGCAGATCATTGTCTTCAAAAACAGGTAGGAAAAAATATAAAAGACGAGAAAAGAGACAAAGGAGGTGGGGAGGGAGCTCCGTCCCGGGAAGGGAATTCTAAGAAGAGAGGTTTCCAAACACCAGGAAACACTCTCCCTGCCAAGTCTGTGGCGAGCCTTGGAAACACAGAGGGTAACATAACAGGAGGGAAAAATAAATAAATAATTAAAACCAACAGATTGCAAGCCCAACTGTAACTCCCCCAGCAGAAAAGCAGCGCAGACACCTGCACACGCCACTAGCAAGTGGGGGCAGGGCAGGGAAGCGCGGGAGGCGCGGGCTGCCGTGCTTTGTAAGAATCGGGCAGGAACGCCCCACACGTAACCAGAGTGATCGAACTTGGGCTAGCAAACCAGACTTGGGGATAGCTACCACGCGAAAAGCTCGAACATAAGACACCGCCAGGACCGAGCACAGAACAAAGGATGGAACGGAAATAGCCGGCGGCAGACCATCCCCCGCCGGGGACAGGCAGCCAGAGCCATAAGGGCTGGAAAGGGGCAATCGCAGCCCCGGAGAGACTTTACCTAACAAACTGCAGGCAGGCTTCTTTGCTAAGACTTCTGGGGGTGCTGGACAGTCACCATCCGCCTCACAAGGAGTGCCAGCAGTACACCCAGAAAACTGAGCAGCAGAGACAGAAAAGGTGACAAGTCGCAGCAACAGCACTCGCCAAACTCCTGAACTACTCGGACCTGGGAAGGGCACAAAACGCAGTCCCAACTGAATCTGTGCCTCTGAGGGCTACCTGAGCGCCAAACCTGAGCAGCTTAGATCGGGGAGGTGCACGCAGCCTAGGGCTGGCCTCAGACAGTTCCTGGCTGAGCACCGTAGAGCCGGAGTGGTTTGTGCGCCGTGAAAAGGGACAGGTCCAGCAGGGCTGAGACATTGTGTGCCCATGACAGTGCTATTTGTTTGCAGCATCCCCCCCCTCCCCACAGCGCGACTGAACTAGTGAGCTTAAAAAAAAAAAAATAAAAGTGTCCACCACCGCCCCCCTGTGTCAGGACGGAATTCAGACACTGAAGAGACCAGCAAACAGAAGAAGTTAAACAGAGGGAACCGCCTTGGAAGTGACCTCACACGGCCCACAACATCAGAGAAGGGACATATATCTTTACTATTTTTATAATTACTCCTTATTTTTTTTCTTTTTTCTAACTTTTTAAAAAATTGTTAAGTCTTCTATTTCTCCTCTAATTTTTATTTCTAGAACCTACTATTACTTTTCAAAAAAAAAAAAAAAGTCTACTTTTTAAAGGCAAACACCATAT